>NC_081844.1:50305081-50665070 GCF_963259705.1 Myotis daubentonii | reverse complement strand
ATTTGGCCTGGCTTTCTCTTATAATTGGGTAACATAATATTAGCTTCATTTTACAGATATGTAAAAACGGTGGCCCAGAGAAATTAATTGACTCCACAAGTGTCACTTAGCTGGTAAATGATAAAAGGCTTACTTGAGGCTGGTTTCTCAAGCTAAGGCTTTTTCCACTTTACCACACTATCTCACTGTCTGAGTGACATTTTCTTCCCATTCAAATACTTCGAGTAGAAAGAAAAAAAAACATCAAGTTACCTATTTAATTAAATCTAATAATTAATCCTTCAAAATCTAATGCTGTGTTGAGGGATAAACATCAGCCACTGTAACATAACCTCGAAAATTCTTTTTTTAACATCAACAAATCGAGTATTTCTTTCTCATGTCATAGCCCATGTCCCTTAGGCAGCTCTCCTTGATGTTTCACTGTCAAATGAGGATTCAAAGATGTAGATTCTTTTCATCTTTTGCTACGGCCTTCTTTTAAGCCCATGGCCTCTTAGCTCACTGAGGAAAGGGTAGAGACCACATGGGCCCTTGTGCATGGACTATTATAGAGCAGACTTGAATGTGTGGGCATCCTTCCATTGCACAGAACCTAGTCTCATGGCCCCATCTGAACTGGAAGGGAGGCTGGGAACTAATGAGCATCCCACAGTCTACCTTTCTAGTTGCCAAATATTCATGTCGTATTTCCCCTCTCCTGAAAAAGATTTATTACATTCCAAGAGAGATAACTAAAATCTTCAGTCTATGAGCTCTGCTTACTCATTGTCCGCATCAAATAATGATCAGAGTGAATCCCCTATGAGTAAATTATTTGTATTTTGCACCAGTTCGGACCATGCATTCCAATATACTGATAAGGAGTAGGATGAGGAAAACTACAATAAACGCTCATGCTGGAGAAGAGAAAGAATGAGGTACATGTGAAAATCCTACTGGCAGCCATTGGAAAGTCTTCCTAAACCAGAGGTCAGGGAGGGTCCTTGAAGAGGCTTTGTCCATCTCCCTTGTCCATGGTCCTCTCTAGCCTCCATTACGCCCCACCTGGGAAGTTCTTCCTTTTCTACTATTCTCCTTGTCCACATTTCAAGTGCCTATTGAGGGTTGTATACCCTTAAATATTGTTCCTGTTAGGGGAACATTATGGGACCAAGTTGTGTTAAGTCTTAAATATTTTAAGACTCATATTGCTGAGATTGTGGTATTTTACAACCCTCTGAAATATTTATAAGGTTCTGACCTATTGGCTTCCAGATAGTCATGTGCCTAGGAGAGTCCCTTTTTGGGTGCCCTTGACTTGCTCTTCTCCCATGTTTCTCTCTCAAGATGATATTATCTTGAAAAATAGGCAAGATATTACCTTAAAAAATAGGCAGGAGGACTGCATACTTAATCTGATGATATACTTTGTTCAATTGAGAAGTTTTACTTCAGCTCTAAATATCATATTTACCTTGAGTCACTTTAAGTTTATTAAGTTTATTTACAAAGTTCATTAATATTATTAGCTATCAATTAAACTTTATTATTTATTAAGTATTATTAAGCTTGATACTTCAGCTCTAAAGCTCATATTTACTTTGAGTCACTTTATTCAAATGTAATTTTTTAAATCCTCACCTGAGGATATGTTTTTATTGATTTGAGAGAGAGAGGAAAGGAGAGGGGGAGAAACTTCGATGTGAGAGAGAAACATCGATCAGTTGCCTTCCAAATTTGCCCCCACAGGGACTGACCCCACAACCTGGATATATGCACTGACCTGGCATCGAACCCACAGTCTTGGGTGTACAGGATGAGCCACACTGGCCAGGGCAATTCATGTGTGCATTTTTATTGGACCTGTGTAACTCAGCACTTACATCAGTGTTATGTCCCACCGTTTGGGGTTTAGAAGAAGCCAGCATCTTAAGACAGAATTTAGAATAGATTTAGGGCTGAGTGATATTAGCTTAGTAGGCAGAGTGAATATTAAGAATGGATGCTATAAGAAATAAACTCAGAAATTTCAACAACTTAATGTGATACAGGTTTGCTTTTGCTCACGGCTCAGTCTGGTACAGGACGTTTGACTCTCCAGGAATGAATGCAGGGAACCCTGTTTCTCCCATCTCGTGGGGCCACTATCTGAAATACAGGGCCTCTGAGTGGATCAGATAAGGGAAAGAGTATGACAGGTGATCATTGGAGATACCTGTTAGGTTTGAAAGTTAGTGCATCACTTCTACCCTGGTGCCACTGACTGAAAACCAGTGACATACCCCAGTGTATCTGTGAGAATGATGGGAAATATATTCTTCCTGAATGTCCATAATATGGAAATTGAGAGCATTTAGCCAGCCTCTACCACAGATTCATTTTTTCTTTGACAGGTAGTATTTTGTCCTGCATTTCCATTTTGAATACACATGCTTTTATTGTTACCCCTCCACTGTCAACCAGAGCATTTGAGGTTTTCCTGTACAGATCATAGCCCATTTAAGATGATGATTTGGAGGAGGAGTGGCGGGGGCGGGAGGGGGGGGGGTGAGAAGAAGAGGGAGAGGAAGAAGAGGAGGATCAGGATGATGACTGATTGTTAAGTACCAGGAGCTTTCCCTAGTATTTTACACATATCCTCATTTCTTTAATGCTCACAAGAATTTAATGAGGGCCCTGACTGGTTTGGCTCAGTGGACAGAGAGTCAGCCTGAGGACTGAAGGGTCCCAGGTTCGATTCCAGTCAAGGGCATGTACCTTGGTTGCGGGCACATACCCAGTAAGGAGTGTGCAGGAGGCAGCTGATCGATGTTTCTCTCTCATTGATGTTTCTAACTCTCTATCCCTCTCCCTTCCTCTCTGCAAAAAATCAATAAACTAAAAAAATAAAAAGAATCTAATGAGGTAGGTGTGATCATTATCCCTATTTTATAGATAAAGAAACTGAGGCATAGAGAAATTTAAAAACCTGCCCAAAGTAACTTAGGTAATAATTGGTGAAGCTGGGATTCTGATAATCCAAGCAATTGTGTCTCTCTGAGGTTGGGGGGTAAAACAGTCATTATTTGAATTATATACATTTGGCCAAATACAAGATTAAAAATAAGATAATAATACAGTATAGTGTGGCATGAGGACAAATGTGGCCTTTTTAAATAATCTCATGAGTATGTGTGTCTGTTAGGTTATTATCTACTCTGCACTGAATGACACATAAATATAGCCATTTTCACCATTGCATCCTCAATAAACTGACTTTTTTATTTATAAGCTAATACCGCTTACCTTATTTTGAAATCCAGAAAGTATTTATTTAGCTGGCAATCTTTCAGATTTAATGAAAACTTGAGGGGTTTGGGAGATCATGCTTATTAAGCAATCATCTTCACAATTGTAGCCTAAGGGGCAGGGGAGCCCCTTGGATGACAAGTAAGGGGGAAAAAAATCTCTTTTCAATGTATTTTAACACAAGTTGACATGTTAAAAACCAAAACAAATCACCTTATACCACTATACCCTTAAGCAATTTCCTAAATTAAATCAGAGTTTTAATATTAAAGTTAAAATGCGAGCAAAGGAGATTATGAGAATCAGAAATAGGAAAGTGAAAGATTTTCTGAGGAATAGAGTTGAAAAAATCTAAGGGAGTCAGAATAGGGGAATCAAAAATGTCATTTTAGGTAGTCAGCAACAACTCCAGAGAAAATCGCTTTCTTATAATCAATAGTGATTCTTTGGGTTATAAATAGACTAAGTTGCGTCACTGAGTGTTTATTGAGGTGATTTGCCATTTCCAAGCTTGTATTTATGTTTCCATCCTTCTATGTACGTGGTCTGGGTTGAGGTGCTTGCTGCTTTGCAAGACTGCAGGGGTGAGATTGGATAAGACAGCTTTCAAGAAGTATGTGGTGCGTATGAATAAAACTCAAATGAAAAATGATTTGTAATAAGATACATATGTATAAAGCTTTATAAGTTTCAAAGCAATCTCTATGTCCATTGTTTTGTTATAGCTCACAACCAGGCTGAGATGTATAATATACAAATTTAGTTAAAATTCAATTAAATTTAAATGGTAATGAAATAGAGATGTTGTTAAGAGTTGAGATCAGAGGTGGGGAATGTTTGCTTCTGCCAAGGGCTATTTGGATATTTATAACATCATTCTAGGGCCATTCAAATTATCTACTTAAAAATTAGCCTGATATATTTGGTCAAATATTTAATTAACTCACCCCTAATGCCTTGGCAGGGCCAGACCAAATGATTTTACAGGCATATACGACCTAAGGGCCGGACATTTCCCACCCCTGGTAATTTAGGTAATTTACTCCAAATCATACGAACCCAGGTCTTCTGATTTCTAGGTTAATTTATATACCACACCCATATGAGAAGTGATACTGATCTTTGCATACTACAAATGAAAATACTATAAGTCAAAAGTTAAATAACTTTCCCGAGTAACAAGTAACAGTCTTCTAATTTAAGGGTGAATTAGTGAGCCTTATTCCTATCTGATTTTAAATTCCAAGATTTTTTTCAATTTACTATAAACTCTCTCTAGCAATAAGATATAACCTGTGATAACACACATTAAAAAATCCAACGTGGGAGGTAGTGGGGTAAGAGATCAACTAAAGGACTTGTATGCATGCATATAAGCATAACCAATGGACATAAGACACTGGGTGATAGGGGAGGCTAGGGGACTGTCTAGGGCGGGGGGATAAAATGGATACATATGTAATACCCTTTGTAATACTTTAAGCAATAAAAAAAAAAAAAAAATCCAACGTGAAGCTACTGGACAAAGTACCTCTATACACAATCCAATTAAGTGTAAGTAAACAAGCAGCCAAAAAAAAAATTCATGTTTAATTGTGTCATAATCTTTTGTTTTAAATATAGAAAGAGTTGTGTCAAAAGTTAAAGTTTCATATTTACCAGGCTTATGAAAAATCAAAACAATGAGCTTTATTTTGACTTAGTTTAGAAACATGTGATAGATTGTATGTTTTAATTGAAGAATCATAACATTATCAGCTCTTTGTTGTTCTCATTCCTGACAGGCTATACTGTTATTTCTTTTGATTTATATCAACGCAGCCCACTCAGACATTTCTGTAATACATTCCTGTAATACATTTCTGTAGTAATCAGTCCTTAAACTTGAGACATTTTAGAATTTCATTTTTTATGATTTAATGAACATTGATATCCCCGGCTCTTATTCAGAAGATAAATGAATAAATGAATAGAATTTGTATAACTGTAATTGATTACAAGAGATCTTAACATTTAGAAAAACAACAATATCATAGAAGAGCAGAATTTGATGAAAACCTAAAAGGAAGTCAGTTAGATCTTTTGCTATAGATAGATGTGTGTAACACCTCTTTTCTCATTCCTTGCCAAAACTTGTAAAAACCAGTCACAGTGGGTATCCTTTACTTTTGGAAATAGTCATATCCAAGTTTACTAGGTTGAGTATTTTGTACTAAAAATTGACAAAATGTTCTAAGTTATTTGCCTTGAATTTATTAGAGTGTGGTATATTGAATTTAATATGTAATGTTTAATCACCAAATTGGAGTAGAGAATTACATTCTTTAGATAAATGACCATAAAATTTGATCCAACTCAACTATCTTTGCGCATAGATGTTGATAAATAAGACTGAGGGAGAAAGTAATCTGCTTCATAAATTAGTAATATGGAGATGATATCTATTATAAATTAAGGGCTTGGGTATGAGGACTATATATGTATTATTAATGGATGTATATTATGGGCCTAAAACTTTCTTTCCCTAGATCTTTTTATAGCCAGCTTTTTCATTCAGACTTGGCATATCTACCATAACAACCTTAACTAGATTTGTCCCTAATATTGCACCCATTCACTCTTTGTGCCAGTTCTGGTTTTCCTTTTTTCATAGACTCATCTTTTTTTTCATAGACTTCAGTAAATATCAACTGCTAAATGTAATTTCTTAATAATTTCTTTATCTGAAAATATTTATAGAGTTATGAATGCATGTTGGTTTATTTCCTTTTTCTTTATTTACCTCTATATCTCTGGTGTTTGGAATATAAGGGGAACTTAATATAATTTGTGGAATGGATAAACAGTTTGAGCAGAGAGCATTGACTAACCAAAAATGAGATTGCTTTTTGTTTGTAAAGTCTATGAAGTACAATATCTCATATGTTAAATCCCCTCTTCTTATTAGAAATGCCAGATGCCTTAAAATATGGAAGAACTCATTTTAAAAATCAAACAATCCTCAGATGATTTCTATCATCAAAATCCAGAGTTAAAGTTTTAGAAACTAAGATTATGATTTTAAAAAGTACATTCTGTTGTAATAAAATTCTGCCTTTGAATAGCATTAAAAATATTAAAGATAGTTTTCTTAATGTATAAGACAATAAAACATAAATTTGTCCTTCTTAAGAAATTCCATTTACCAATTGATATTTACTGGAGTCATTTTCCTCAATCTCCAGTTATTCCCATTGTCTACTGTTGGTCTTACCAGGCTAAAGGAAATCATATATATGCCTATAGAAAATGGGTTGGTATTGCCCCACAAACATAACCTCTCTTAGAAATCAAATATAAAGTAAATGGAAAGTGGAGTTTGAGTATATTAAGTTTTTCATTAAACCTATTGACTTATTTCCAACTGCCTCATCCTTATTTCTTTTAGTTTCTGAACAAGATGGCCACTTGTTTATTGTATAATGGATTTCATTCACTCTGAAAATAAGTTATATTAGGGCAGATAGAATTTGCAGGAGTCTTTTAAAACTCATTTTCTTCCTTTTAATTCTTTCCTATTTGATCATTTATCAGCTATTGTTTTTAATAGCTATTACAAAGCCTTTACTAAGTACTGCCAAAGGCAATAGTGAATAAAATCTAAATTTTTATTAGAATAACTATAAAATAAATGAGGGAAATTAAATAAAAGACATTTTGCCTTCAAGAGCTTTGATTTTTTTAAAAAAAGCAAAATCATTAAAAATATATCCTAGTGGTTGTTATGGAAACAGACTGAATTGGAGAATGCAAAGGGGGAGATTTAGTGCTTCAAACATCACATCATGAAGAAAGATTACATTCTCTGTGCAGCTTAAAGTAGCACATTAACTTTAATTGTATATTTACTGAACAATGTCAAAACATGATTATTCACAATAGTAGTAATTCAGCTAAAAATGCCCCTCATTAGGAGAGCTCTTTTCCTCTAGGGAGTAAATCATGAGATCATCTTCACGCTGCTTTTTATCAAACTGTGTCATGTGTGTCTGTTTAACTTAGATATAAATTAAATTGTGAGCTCCTAGGAAAGATGCTGAATTCTCGACAGTTGTTTAGTTCGACTATCTGTATCGTGTTTAGAACACATTGGATTTTAAGTATCCTAATTTCATTATCTGAGGACCAATGAGCAGAGTTGTGTATACCCAAGTAGGAGAGGCCTCCTGCGTACAGGTAAAATTGAGGAACATTATTTCTCTCCACTCACAAATGACACAGATGGCAAAGATTTCTTTGTCCTTGTTTTGGTAGGAGTGTTGTTATGTTTTATAGAAAGGGAACAGGTAGGATTGATTGAGTTGAAATCTGTCAGCTTATTTTCACCTCAGAATAAAAATTGTACCTGGAAGTAAGTAGAACATTCAGTCAGGGTGGAATCAGATTCCTGAAGATTCCAGAGCTATTTCCATATAACAGTCTTCTAATTCAAAAGATAAGCAACACAGAGTTCTCAGATAAATTTATGTCTCAAAACTCAGTAATTACCCACTTGACATGGCTCAGTGGTTGATCTTTGACTTATGAACCAGGAGGTCATGGTTCAATTCCAAGTCAGGGCACATGCCTGGGTATCAGGCTCACTTCCCAGTGTGGGGCATGCAGGAAGCAGCCAACCAATTCTCTCTCATTATTGATGTTTCTATCTCTTCCTCTTCCTTCCTCTCTGAAATCAATAAAAATATATTTTAAAAAGCTCAATAATTAATATAAACAAATTTATACTCAAAACTCAATAAGTAACATATAGCAATAGTATTTTTAATGCTTAGTCTATGCTGAAATGTTTAGACATATATCTCAAAACTTTATGGTAACTCTGAAAATAGGTAATTCTGTTCTTATTACAAAGATGGAGAAATGGAGGTTCAGAAAGATTAGGTGAGTGGCATGGCAGGAATCCAGAGTTCTAAATGTTTCCAGTCTTCTATGCTACTTCATAGGGAATGTTTTGTTCATATAAATATGTGACAGACAGTTACATGATATAACATGACAATTGTTAGCCTAGCACAAGTTCTTTAGTAATTCACCATTCTAGTTATTTTACTGCCCAATGAATGAATTGTGTGGTATCCAGGGTTGCACATTGTTGAGTTATAGTTTGAGTCTCCAGAGTTCTCTGTTATCAAGGAACAAAATAGGGGTAAATAAATCATGCAGGAAATGAAGGATTCAGAACTATTTGAATCACAGTAATCACCCAGTTTAGACAATATATTCATTTATTCATTTAACTACTCTCTATGAGAGTCAGCTATGTGCCAAGCACTATACTATGCAATAAATAAATAGTATTGGGGGTGATGGGGACACAGTTCTTATTCTCAAGAACCCAGTGAAGAAAACAAATAAATGACTAGGTGTAGAGTAGGATGGGGACTACCCAAAGGGTGTTGGAAGAGCCCTTAGATCAGTGGTTCTCAACCTTCTGGCCCTTTAAATACAGTTCCTCATGTTGTGATCCAACCATAAAATTATTTTTGTTGCTACTTCATAACTGTAATATTGCTACTGTTATGAATCGTAATGTAAATATCTGATATGCAGGATGGTCTTAGGCTACCCCTGTGAAAGGGTCGTTTGACCGCCAAAGGGGTTGCGACCCACAGGTTGAGAACCACTGCCTTAGATGGATACCTAACCCAGCTGTGGGGGTTGAAGGGTTTCCCAAGCATCACTAACAACTGGTAATATAGGGGAAATGGTGGTAAGGAGAGATGAGGAAGGGTCTTTCTATTACTCTGTATAAACCATTTATCATGTAAATTGTGTTCTGTTTACTTTTAAATACTACCTTACTACCTATTTGGTGTAATAAGTAAACAGAACCATATTCAGGAATTGAATTAGAGAAATACACTTAACCTAATATAAGATTGTACTTTCTATAGGTAGTGGAATTAACTAAATAATTTGGTATAATTTGGCTCATTTGGCAAAACACACAGTGGGAAAATTGAATAATAAAAGACATTTGTTGAATACATACTATGTACCAGGCACTGTTCTGAGCACCTAATGTGTTAATAATTCATTTAATCCATAATACAGCACTGTGTGAAATGGACAAAATCTCTATTCTGCAGAAGAAAGGCTGATGAAAGATAATAACACAGACTATTAGATGTATAAATTTTATGTTATTTAATCTCAATAAATTTAATTCATATCCATATTTAAATCTAAATTTGTTGAACACTTTTTGATTATTGTTTAATGAATCGATATATAATAAAATATGAATGTATATTACAAATTCATAAATATACACTTATATGTAAATGTGTGTATTCTATCTAATAAAAGAGCAATATGCAAATTAACCATCACTCCAACACAAAGATGGTGGCGCCCATAGTAACAAGATAGTGGCACCCAGTCCTCTCAGCCCCTCTGGAGTCCTCCAGTCCCAGGAGAGCAGGACCTGCTTGGCCATTGCCTGCGGCAACCTGGGAGTGGCCAAGCGGGCCCTGCAGACAGCAGAGAACCATGGGGATCAGGCCTAAGCCATCAGTAGGACATCCCCTGGGCTCCCAGATTTGAGGGTGCAGGTCGGGCTGAGGGACCCCTCCCCACCCCCCATGCAAGAATTTTGTGCACCAGGCCTCCAGTATATATATATATATATATATATATATATATATATATATATATATATATATATATATATATTATTATTATTATTATTATTATTATTATAGTTTCCATTTTATAGATAGAAAAACTTGGGTTTTGGCTAAATACATTGCCCAAGAGGATTCATCAGTATCTGAAATATCTCCACTTAGTGTATTTAAATACAAAAAGAAATAAATTCATAATAGTGAAAAGAGATTTCAACAAATTAAAAAATGTAGAAAGCAGAATTTGGTCTCTTAGATTTTTATTTGTATCCACCAAATGTTAAAGTACAAATTAAATATAGTTTTAAATAGTGTTTGAAATGAATTTGGAGATGAAAAACATACTTATTGGATTGATATTTGAAATAATTGGTTGATTATCCTTATGAATACTAACAATTATCAACTACATTTCTAGAGGAAAGGAAAAAGTTATTTAATAGAGTCTTTTGTCCAGTCTTAATATGTTTTAACTACTTAGCACAATGTCATCCAGTAAAATGTCAGTTCAACATATGAAGCCAATCCATTAGGTTAAAAGCCAAAAGCAACCTTTTAATTGATGGCCCATTAATTAATTTTTTATCACTATAGTAATTGTCAACTGTAATTATTAGGGGAAATAATACAAGAGTACAGCTTTGTGATTTCACATTAAGAAACCAGCAACTCAAATGCAGAAATGGGAACTTAGACACCTGTTTTTTGTATGTCTGATGCAGCCTAGAGGAATTTAATTTAACGATCCGGTAATTCTTTACAGATAAAAAATAAAGTAGCTTTTACACTGAAGTTACCAACTTGTCAACATTCCCAGACACGTTGTCACACCAGCCAAATTTTATTGTACATATTGCAAAGAAACTGCAAGCAAAAATTGGTTGTCTTCTTTTCATGGGTTGAGTAATTGCACCTATGGAAATTAGACAGACCAACACTATTCAGTGGGCATAACATTGCTGATGTTGTTCTTGCCACTCACTATGTAAGAATAAATTTAAAAATTAGTGCAGTTAATGAATAGGATATTATCATATCCTAGAACCACACTATCCTATGTAATAAAAGCCTAATATGCTAAGTGTTCGACCGTTTGTTTGACCATTCGACCAGTCACTATGACACGCACTGACCACCAGGGGGCAGATGCTCCAACCAGTAGGTTAGCTTGCTGCTGAGCTCTGGCCAATTGGGACTGGGCAAGATAGGCCGACACATCCTGGAGCCTTGTCGCAGTCTTTCCCCAGCCCCGATCATGCACTGGTGGGGTCCCTCGACCTGGCCTGCACTCTCTCTCAATCTGAGACCCCTCAGGCGATATTGGAGAGCCAGTTTTGGCCCAATCCCCACAGGCCAGGCCGAGGGACCACATCAGTGCACAAATCCATGCACCAGGACTTTAGTTCAATATATTTTCTGAAATGTCTATGATTAGCCTCACTGCCACTGGCTGGTATTAAATTTTTTTAGAGCCATACTTATTCTAAGAAAAAAACAATTTTTAAAAACAAATTCTTTGACCTAGTCTTTTTAAAAAAGACATATCTTTTTATTAATTTCAGCGAGAAAGGGAGAGGAAGGAAGAGGGAGAGAAAAAGAGAGAGAGAAATATCAATAATGAAAGAATCATTAATTGCTGCCTCCTGCATGCCCCACACTGAGGATCCAGCCCACATCCAGGCATGTGCCCTGACCAAGAATTGAACCGTGACCTCATGGCTCATAGGTTGACACTCAACCACTGAGCCATGTTGAGCTGACCTAGTCTTTATGCGATGTTGTTTCCTAATCTCTGCATAACTGTAATACATTGATTTTGCTACACATAAGTAGATGAGAGCAGAGATTAAAAATAAGTCTGCTTTTCCATAAATAAAATTGATTTTTTTCTACCTTCTTATTTCAAAGGGATCAAGAGATTTTTTTCTTATTAGATGAAAAGTGTTTCTCCCAAATCAGTGACTTTTCTTTATATATGTGCCTTCCTATTCAAATGTCTACTTTCCTTTCAGGAGAGTGAGTCACATGCTTTCCTTCCTGAGACTCCTTCCTGAGACCCCAAAGGATTCCATAAAAATACAAAAAGGAATACATTCATAAGAGTGAAAAGAGATTTCTTCAAATTTCGGAAATGTAGAAAGCATGATTTATTTCATTTTTCTATCAGTTTTGATAAATCAATTTTTCTAGAAATGTGGTCAATTGCATGTTACTTTCTCCTTTGCAGTTGGCTCTTGCACTTACTCCCCATTGAGTTCCTGTCAAGCTAATCCTGTTTACAGCTGTATCGACAAAATACTCTGCTGCATCTTAACATTTAGCAAGAAAAAAATTTAGTAATAACATTTAAAATTGCCCAGAACCTGAGACCCTTGTCCTATCTAACTTTATCACTGGGAACATTCTAGAAAGCTTCATGCTAATTTCTGACACTAGAAAAAAAATTTTCACTCAATCTTGACTAAGACCATGATATGTTGCCCATCACCAGCCTTTTTCAAAGTAACTGTGCCAAGCTAAGTATAGTCCATTTTTACTTTTCTTCCGAGAGATACTTTGTTATATCATTTTCTCGGTTTTATCGATGGGAAGCTTAGATGAAGACCTTTTAAGCTAATTTTCCCTTGTCACTAACCCAGGTAATAAAAGAAAAAGAAACTTTAAAATATGTTAAATCTTTCTATAAACTAATTACATATGCTCTTATAAAATAAATGTGAAATCCTCAAGTTTGAGATGTATAATCACAATTCATAGGTGAGTTACACTATTCATCTGCCTACCTGTTTAGCAAGATGTTTGACTCTGGGACTTTACTAACCCTGGTTTTGGTCTTACCTATTTCTATACATTTATTATAAATTATAGTGAAAACGTTAACCTAATTATTATAATTGGCTTTATTTTCTTTCAATGTAATTAATATAACTATTTATGTTCATCTAATCTAATAAAAGAGAAACATGGTAATTGGCGTACGACCGCTACCCTTCCCATTGGCTAATCAGGGAGCTATGCAAATTAACTGTCAGCCAAGATGGCAGCCGGCAGCCAGGCAGCTTGAAACTAACATGAGGCTTGCTTGCTTCAGTGACGGAGGATTCCAACATTCCCCGCCTGCCTTGCCGGCCTCTGAGCCTGCAGTTTGAAACATTTTAACAAATATAGAAGCTAAAAAAAAACCCAGAAACCAGCTTTCAGCAAACTGGGATCTCAGAGCTGGAGTCAGAGCTGGAGTTATACATTGTTTCGATTACCTACTTTCAGCAGCAGAGGCCTAAGAGGTGGAGCCTCAGAGCTAAAGCTGGCCCAGAATTAAAAAAGAAAAAAGAAAAAAAGGAGCGGTTGGGAGCTTCCGTCACCCGCCAGCCTGAAAACAGCCCTCAGCCCCTCACCCAGACTGGCCAGGCACACCAGTGGGGACCCCCACCCTGATCCAGAACACCCTTCAGGGCGAACCAGCCAGCCCCACCCATGCACCAGGCCTCTATCCTATATAGTAAAAGGGTAATATGCCTCCCAGCACCGGGATCAGCGGAGCCGTGAGGCCTCCCAGCACCGACACCCGGATCAGCGTGACAGGGGGCAGCGCCCAAACCCCCTGATCGCCCTGCAGCTCTGCGTGTGACAGGGGGTGGGGCCACAACTTCCCTATCCGCCCTGCTCTGTTCATAACAGGGGAAGACGCCCCAACCTCCTGATCAGCCCTGCTCTGTGCCTGATACGGGGGAGCTCCCCAACCTCTGATCGCCCTGCGGCTCTGTGTGTGACAGGGTGCGGCACCCCAACCCCCCACCCCCCACGGGCCCTGCTCTGTGTGTGACAGGGTAGAGCCATAACCTCCCCATCGGCCCTGCCCTGAGTGTGAGAGTGGCAGCGCCCCAACCCCCTGATCGGCCCTGCTCTGTGGGTGATAGAGGGTGATGCCACAACCCCCACCCCTCCCACGGGCCCTGCTCTGTGTGTGATGGGGTAGAGCCATAACCTCCCCATCGGCCCTTCCCTGAGTGTGACAGTGGTGGCATCCCAACCCCCTGATCGGCCCTGTTCTGTGGGTGACAGTGGCGGCGCCCCAACCCCCTGATCCGCCCTGCTCTGTGTGTGACGGGGTGGTGCCCCAACTCCGCTATCGGCCCTACTCTCTGAGTGACAGGGGGGAGCTCCTCAACCCCCTGATGGGCCCTGCTCTGTGCATGACAGGGGGCAGCGCCCCAGTCCCCGGATTGGCCCTGCTCTGTGCCTGACAGGGGGTGGCGCCGCAACCTCCCCATCGATCCTGCCTTGAGTGTGATGGGGGCAGTGCCCCAACCCCCCAATCGGCCTTACCCTGAGTCTGACTGAGGGTGGCATCGCAACCTCCGGATCCGCCCTGCTCTGTGCATGACAGGGGGCAGCACCCCAACTCCCCAATCGGCCCTGCTCTGAGCCCGACCAGGGGCTGCACCTAGGGATTGGGCCTGCCCTCTGCCACCCGGGAGCAGGCCTAAGCCAGCAGGGCGTTATCTCCCGAGGGTCCCAGACTGCGAGAGGGCACAGGCCAGGCTGAGGGGCACCACCTTCCCCCCGAGTGCACAAATTTTTGTGCACCGGGCCTGTAGTTAATAATAATAAGCATAGGTCTACCAATCCAGAAGGCTGCCCTGGTCTGAGTATATAAGGTTAACTATAAAGAGGTTGACTTAAGATCCAATATGAAAAAGTTTTACTTTTTCATAGCACTTTATATAAGTTGAGCAAATGTAATAAACCATGTATGTCCTATTTCATATATATATATATATATATATGTATATATATACATATACATATATATATACACATATATATAATAAATATTATTTGAAATTAAATAAATCAGTCTTATAAATTCTCAATCAGTATGATTACTTGGCGGGGTTTTATCAAGGGACCAATTCCTGCTCCTATTCTCCTAAAGTTACAGCTTTGATGTACGTAAAACAAGGTTGTTTTTCACATGCTTTTATTTCTGTGCCAAAGATGAAATTAACTCAGGTGCTGATTTACAAGTACATTTTTTTGTTTTGTTTTGTTCTTGGTTAAGAGCATATTGTCTCTTCCAAAACAAAGTGAAATATAAAAACATTTTACAACTTTTTTTTTAATGCCACAAGACAACACTGAGCATGACTTGTGTTCACTGCTTTTTGCTTTGTCAGAAGGGCTTAAAAATGAAATCAGGATTCCCAATTGTTCCGATTGCAGAACAATTGGACTTGATGATGAAATTGCAGTTCACTGTGTTCTACTTCTAATTGCTGCAGGAAAGCTTTGATTGGTGCTACATGGGGGCTTGTACAATAAACTGAAACACATTATTCTGCAGTAATTGTCCCCATTTCCATTGAAATCTCTGAATTATGTCTACTTGATTCAGTTGTCTTTCTAAATAAAATAACATGCTCCACTTGATGTTACTCTTTTTCATGTAAAAGTAGTTCAGATCACTCACTTGGAGGTAAAAAGAGTAAATAATATTTCAGATCAAACTTTAAACAGGTAGATGAAGGAAACTAAAACTATTTCCAGGATGATATATAACAACAAAATGACAGCTACCCCTAAAAGACAGAGATCTACCACGAAGCTGGAAAAATGAAATGCCAGAAAAAGTATACCTCTTTAAACAAATAAATTATATTAGATACAAGATTATATGGTTTTAAATAGTAGATAGAATTTACTCCAAATAGAAAACCTATGGTTCTGATGAGAAGAATAAATGATATCTGAGACGCTCCTGACTATACACAATATGGATCAGAAGCTAAACCGAAGACTGGACTATCCAGATACAATCTGCTATTGGAAAAATTAGTTTCAGAAAATTAGAAAGTCAACTGAGACCAAGTAATTAACCTGTCTGCTGGAAAAGGTGAGAGGATATTTCCTGTGTGTATGTGTGTGTGTGGGGGGGGGGGGGCGGGGGCGAGGAGCTCACATCCAATTGTTTATCTAATTAATTTATCCACAAACATAGGTGTTCACATTCACCTCATTACAGACCTGTAAGAAACATTTAAATTCATAATGTACATGTGCATTTCCAAAAGTAATGCTGGCAGAAACAACATTTACAAATGGAGGTTTGTGTTTTTATCCTTGGTGTATGTGTGATCACCATCCAGTCCAGGGAGAAGAGCAGCCTCCATTTCCGGGGGACCCTAGAAATCTATGGAAGGACCAGTAAGAGAAGTAAGGAGATTTGGAAGCTTCAAAGTATTGAAGCTTCTTGACCTGTGGATGACCTAACTTGGCATGTACGAAATGTGTAAGTCAAAAAGGAGATTCACAAGTATGTTAGTGACACAGGTGTCTATAGTAGGTTTTATGAGATGATGTTCAACGAGGTTGAATTTTTGGTTTTTGCATTAAATACAACAAGTCCTCTAGTCTTTTCTCTGCCTCTATAATGAAAAGTAAGAATATAAAAAAAAATCTTATCACCTATTTTCAAGATATAGTGGTGACAACAATAACAGCAACAAAATGCCGGGAGCAGGTCCACAGAACATTTTATACAAGAAATACGTCCATGCTTTTCTGAGGAAGGAAAGGTGCCGGAAAGGTAAATGTAGAGGCATGGGAGAAGGTAGGCCCAAGGAGCCTTATCCTTAACCCCACTGCAGCCTTTCTACCCCGGGAAAGTGCAGGATTGGCAAGCTCTCCCTGGGGTGATAGATCAGGACTCAGGTAATAGCAGAAAGCGTCAATCCTACTCTTAAAATGGATATAAGAGAGCATTTCAGGTTTTTCTTTTTAATGCTTTTAAAAAATAAAAAAGGGGGAATTTGCCGGGAGCCGGTCCATCCTTGCTGTTTCAAGGGACCTGGCATATATGGCATACGGTTCTTAATATGTTTGCTCACCTTCTTGGGGCTGTGTTTTAACCAAGGTCACCTCTCCTAGAAAGGTTGAATCCCCAGGTAGGGATTTTCCCCTGAAGTTGGGGAGGGAATAAAACCCCTCAACTAAGTGCCAGGCGGGTAATTAATCCCTTTAACTATGAACAATCATGCTTAAACTACATAATCTTTTCTCCCTGGAATGGAGATAAGAAACGCCCTAACCTTTGTAATAGAGATTGATAGGATTGAATCAACTGGTACAAATACAGTTGTAACAAGACAGAAACAGACAGAACTCAGAACACAGAACTGAGAACACAGGGCTTGGAAGACAGGACCAAGAGAGACAGAGCCTAGGCACACAACCTACACAGAGCGTTCTCTAGAGACAGAAGAACTTCGCTGGCGAGAGCATGCCGGAGGATCCTGGAGAGGGACTGGCCTCGGAGCCTAGAGACAGAGCCTAGCGGGAGAACATGGCAAGGGATCCTGGACTGAGCCTGACTACAGAGATTGGCAGGAGAACCTGACTGAAACCTGGACACTGAACCTGACTGGAGAGCCTGGACAGAACCTGGCTGGAGAACCTAGCGAGGGAACATGGCTGCAGAACCTCACTGGAGATCCGAAGCAGAACCTCTCTGGAGATCCGGGCTGGAGATCCTGGCTAGGCTGCTGATCAACTGAACCCTGTCTCCGTGTCATTCCTTCTTCGCCGACTCCGTCCACACCTTTGGGGACCCCTGGACCTGCTGGGGTTGGACCCCGGCATATGGCGCCCGAACAGGGACCCCTAGGTAAGCGCCCCACACTCGGGACGGATAGGTCTCCACCGTAGGAAGAGGGTGGATAGTCTTCGCCGACTCCGTCCACACCTTTGGGAACCCCTGGAACAGGATTCCCTTAGGTAAGCCCCCCCATTGAGAACCCCACACTCGGGACGGATAGGACTCCACCAGGGTGCTACAGACCCCCCTATAGAGGATAAGTAGGGTAAGAAGGTGGATAGTACAGAACTTAGATTGAGAAGATGTGCCATACTGGGTCCAAAGAAAGAAGACTCTGTATTGATTCTTAGATTGAGAAGATGTGCCATACTGAGTCCAAAGAAAGAAGACTCTGTATTGATCCTTAGATTGAGAAGATGTGCCATACTGAGTCCAAAGAAAGAAGACTCTGTATTGATCTTTAGATTAAGAAGATGTGCCATACTGAGTCTCAAGAAAAAAGACTCCGTATTGATCTTTTAACACATATGCTTGCTAGCAGAGGAATTAAGGTTACTCCCAGTCAGATGGAACATTTTATACAAGAAATACGTCCATGCTTTTCTGAGGAAGGAAAGGTGCCTGAAAGGTAAATGTAGAGGCATGGGAGAAGGTAGGCCCAAGGAGCCTTATCCTTAACCCCACTGCAGCCTTTCTACCCCGGGAAAGTGCAGGATTGGCAAGCTCTCCCTGGGGTGATAGATCAAGACTCAGGTAATAGCGGAAAGCGCCAATCCTACTCTTAAAATGGATATAAGAGAGCATTTCAGGTTTTTCTTTTTAATGCTTTTAAAAAATAAAAAAGGGGGAATTTGCCGGGAGCCGGTCCATCCTTGCTGTTTCAAGGGACCTGGCATATATGGCATACGGTTCTTAATATGTTTGCTCACCTTCTTGGGGCTGTGTTTTAACCAAGGTCACCTCTCCTAGAAAGGTTGAATCCCCAGGTAGGGATTTTCCCCTGAAGTTGGGGAGGGAATAAAACCCCTCAACTAAGTGCCAGGCGGGTAATTAATCCCTTTAACTATGAACAATCATGCTTAAACTACATAATCTTTTCTCCCTGGAATGGAGATAAGAAACGCCCTAACCTTTGTAATAGAGATTGATAGGATTGAATCAACTGGTATAAATACAGTTGTAACAAGACAGAAACAGACAGAACTCAGAACACAGAACTGAGAACACAGGGCTTGGAAGACAGGACCAAGAGAGACAGAGCCTAGGCACACAACCTACACAGAGCGTTCTCTAGAGACAGAAGAACTTCGCTGGCGAGAGCATGCCGGAGGATCCTGGAGAGGGACTGGCCTCGGAGCCTAGAGACAGAGCCTAGCGGGAGAACATGGCAAGGGATCCTGGACTGAGCCTGACTACAGAGATTGGCAGGAGAACCTGACTGAAACCTGGACACTGAACCTGACTGGAGAGCCTGGACAGAACCTGGCTGGAGAACCTAGCGAGGGAACATGGCTGCAGAACCTCACTGGAGATCCGAAGCAGAACCTCTCTGGAGATCCGGGCTGGAGATCCTGGCTAGGCTGCTGATCAACTGAACCCTGTCTCCGTGTCATTCCTTCTTCGCCGACTCCGTCCACACCTTTGGGGACCCCTGGACCTGCTGGGGTTGGACCCCGGCAACAAAAGATTTAGGCTATCCTATATAATAAAGAGGTAATATGCAAATTGACCCTCATGCCCTTGCATCATAAGATGTCTGCCCCCACATTGTCATAAGATGGCCAGCAGGGGAGGGCAGTTTGGGGTGACCAGGCCTACAGGGGAGTGCAGTTGGGGGCAATCAGGCAGGCAGGGGAGCAGTTAGGGGCAATCAGGCAGAAAGGCAGGCAAGTAGTTAAGAGCCAGCGATCCTGGATTGTGAGAGGGATGTCTGACTGCCAGTTTAGGCCAGATTAGGCCTAAACCGGCAGTTGGACATCCCCTGAGGGGTCCCAGATTGGAGAGGGTGCAGGCTGGGCTTAGGGACACACACACACCCCCCACCCCCCAATGCACGAATTTCATGCACCAGGCCTCTAATAATGAATAAAAAGCATTTATTTGAGCAAAGGATTGCAATAAGGAGGCACCGATTCAGGTAGCAACTCAAATTGTGCTGAGGAAGAACAAAGAAAACAAATGCTTATAAAGGCACAAACCACAAGTTGTAATAAAAAAAAACTTTTCCATTGACCGTCTAACATGGTGTGATGACTAGTTCAAAAATATTCGTCAGGGCCTGCGGTGAGAGACTGAGGCAAGCAGAAAGTCCTAGAGTTCAAACCTCAGTTAGGTCCTCAATACAAATGAAGGACGCTGGCTGCTGAAACAAATTGGCTCCTTTCAGGGTGAAGGGTGCAGATGGCCATGTTGCCATAAGGAGGAACTCAAGTTCAGGATGTGGTTTCACTGCTGGCTCAAAAGTCCACATGTTCATGGGTGGGATGAGCACAAGGCATAATTTTCATGGCCTTCCGACTTCATTTTTGTTTCCTTGACACAAATGGCTCTATTTTCACCGTGGAGTTTCTCCGTTTGAAGTAAGTTCTTAGAAAACCTACAGCAAATAGGCACTGAGTAAGGAAGTATGCAGCTAATGGTCATAAATCATGCTGATAAAAATGTAGCTTTCCTTTGGAGTACTCTTTTCTCTCGCCATTTTGGGTGGGAAGGGGTCCTGGCTGCAGTATCCAGCATCCCCTTGACACAGGGGTCGATCAGCTGCTCAGCCTGGCTGGTGCCCTTCCCTACTCCTTGCAGCTCGTGCATCCCTCCTGCACCTGTACGTCCATTTGACGAGAATGACCCTCCAAGCATGAGAGGCCTGTGCTTCTGTTTCTCAATCACATGTACAAGTAGCTCTGAACTCCTTGTCTAAGACCTGCAAAGACTGTCTTCTGCTTTTAACAGGAGATTCAAGTGTGGAAGTTATAAATATTTCTGATGAATTTGTCTTCCCAAAACAAAAAACCTAGAACACATAGCACTTGTGTTTTGATCCATTTTCTCCTAATATATTATACACAGTTACATGGCCAGAATACCAGTATTTAAATTTAAGGGAGAAATTGAAATGATGTTTATTTTTCAGTCTGAGCTGCTTTACCAACCAATTTTTTCCTTGTAATTTGTTTTGGAAGCCTTGTGTGTATGTGTAAAACACTGAATACATTTTTTTTTCATTTTTAATGTAAATATACCCTTATGTTTCCCTCTTTTGTTATCAATTTTACTTCTTTAAAAAAAATTTTAGTTCCTTTTACAAAAATAACTTCAAGCACATCAGTGAATGTGTTTTAAATTTTGTTTTTAAAAATATTCGTTTTAATCCCCTGAAATGTGCCTCCATTCAGCTTCTTTTTGAAGTCATGTTTATATAAGAAAAATAACCCCAGAACATAATTTCATAATGACTGAAGCATTAGGTTTTATTTTTTATATGAGAAAAGGAAGAATGATATGAAAGGTAAAAATATGAAAATGAGGTGAATATCAAGACTGCTCTTTCTCATGCTTCATTTCAATCTGCCAATATCAGTCAAAATATTTTTATAGAGTTAAGAGCAAGTGTTAAAGAAACAAAGGACATTTTAGTCTATGGCCATATTACCCTGAATGCGCCTGATCTCATCTGATCTCGGAAGCTAAGCAGGTTCAGGCCTGCTTAGAACTTGGATGGGAGAAACAAATTACATTTTAAAATTAAAGTAAAAGCAAAAGTTTTCAATCAGATGGACATCAGCATCACCTGAGAAAACCGTATAGACATGTGTGTGTGCATGTGTGTATATGGGGTGGGGATAGAATACCCATAGTTGTGCCTCATCTCAGATCCACTAAATCAACATCGATGGCATGCATTCTAGAAACACACTTACACCAGACACTAATTTTAGTTAAGATTTGTTTTTCTTTAGCTATATTGGTTTAAAAGTATCCAGGCAAGACATACTGGCAATATGTCTAATTGCATGGTTCATTCAATTTCAATTTTGCAAAATAAGTTTGTTTATGAATATTGTACAAAGAATGATCAAAAATATCTGTAACTTACAAAGCACCTCTGGAGTATATCCAGGATAAATTTTATATGCCGTAACTAGTAGAAATGAGTTTACCTGTCAACCATGTCTTATTGAATGCCAACCATCTGACAAGTACTAGGTCACTCTTTGCTTTTATGAAGAATACCCCTGCCTTAAAGGAACTTAATAGTCTAAAAACGAACACTTCATTCAGTGTCAGAAATAACTTTCTAATCATTATCTCTGCTGGGAACAACTCTGTATATTTCCTCACCACTCCCTGAATTATCATCCATGGACATACATAGCTAAGCATAAATATTATATTGTCATAGCAAATTTTCTACCCTTTCAAAAGCCTTCCTGTTATTCTGTGCACTACCTATTCTTTCTCCATAGCACTTGTTATGTTTTCTAATTATTTAATCTATATATTTATTTTTTCTGTTTCTCTTATAAACTCAATGAAGCAGGGTGTATGTTGGTTTTGCTAACTAATGTGACCTAGTGCCGAATACATTACATTTAGAATCTTGGTAAATATTTATTAAATCAATAAACACTACTTGAATATTCTGTAGTTTAATGAAACCTATGTTTAGGTACAACTTTAGGGTACTTGATTTTATAACTGTACAAATTTGAGGAATCACTTTATAAAATATTTTAAAGCTTTTCATCAAGAAGGGGAATCAGAGTGTAAACTTCCAAATGTAAAAATGTTAAATAATTAATTGTGATAGGTTTTGTCATCCCCCACTTTCCTTCCATGCCTGCCGCCAGTAGCAGTGTGAGGAGGTGAAGTTGTGGGGGAAACTTGCTCTGTGCTTTCCTGTGCCAGGGGAGTTTCTGCTTTGTGATGCGGGGCCACAGAGGATGCTGTTCCAAGGTGGGGTTGTCATTGAGTAGTTCTGTTTTCTGAGCCAGTAAAAGAGAACCTCTTTTTCCAGGGCTTTGGCAATAAGTAAAAGATTGAGAATTTGAAGCTGCAATTTTCCACCTTCATGGTCTCTTGTTCTACAAAGTACAGCTTTTCCTTGGTTTGTAGAATTAGTCATTTCTCAATTTCATTGAGAAAGAAGTTACAAATTAGAAAGAACCTAAAAACTAATTAATGCATTCACTTTCTAATCCTCCTAAGAAAATTGTCATGATTCTTTTTTACTTTGCATTCTTTGAACTTATAAATTGATGTCCCATAGTATTTTGAAATTTACCTCATAGTGTCAGTGACTTATTTTAGAACAAATTTATCAGTCTTATGATTGAAATTATATTTTATGTTACTCTATAAGTATTTATTAAATGCCTACTGTTGTCAGCCGTGGACTAGGCTTAGGTTATACATGATTTTTGACCTCATGGTCCAGTTGGAGAAACAGCCACTAATTCAATAACCAAACACACACAAAGTATAAAAGTGAAATTGTGATGGGTCAATTGTGATAAAAAGTATATATACAATTAGAAAATAAGACGGTTTTAGAGGAGCAACTTGTGTTGAGATTGGAAGGGTAAGAGTCAACTGAACAAGGAAGGGAGGGAAGTGTGTCCCAAAATCAGGAAATCATGTGCAAACACCCATGGTAACCAAGATTATAGCGTGTATGAGGCCTAGAGGCCCAGTGAGACTGGAGCAGAAGGAGCTTGGCAGGTGCAGTACAAGATGAAGCTGGAGAGGTAGAGTGAGACATCCATTGGCTGCCTCCTGCATGGCCCCTACTGGGGATTGAGCAGGAACAAGGACATGTGCCCTGACCGGCAACTTTTCAGGGCACAGGATGATGCCCAACCCACAGAGCAGCACCAGCTAGGGCTCTCCCCACATCTATTCTGATCCTGCTTCATTCTCTATATTGTAGGATGAGCTTTTGAAGAATGCAAAAGTAATGTAATCATACCACCTACCTGATTAAAATTCTTTATTGCTCTCCGGATAAAAACTAAGACAGAGTTGTGAAGCAGAAGTTTATAAAAGAGAGGGCTACAAAAGGACAACTGAGGTCAGCAGTATAGGATGCTGCTGGGAGGTTATATAAAAATAAAAAGTATTTATTTGATCATGTAAATGTCAGTATTGACCGTCTCAAGAGCTGTTTGGCACAGCCCAGAGAATAAGTGGCCAGTGAGAAAATGGAGACATTGGGTACAGATAACTCCTTTGAGAAACTTGATGGCGAAGGAGAGAGAGCATTATCTGTAAAATAATATAAAGTCAGTTTTATGGTTTTTTAAAAATTGATATATAATTGACATATGAGTTTACAGTGTACAACACAAAGATTCTATATTTGTATATGTTGTGAAATGATCGCCACAGTAAGTCTAGTTAATATCCAACACATCACACATTAGTATCAATGTTTATTTCTTGTGATAAGAACTTTTAAAATCTACTCTCTTAGCAACTTTCAGGTATACAATGCAATATTAGTAACTATAGTCAAGTTGTACATCACATACTCATGACTTATTTATTTATCACTGAAAGTTTGTACTTTTTACCACCTTCACCCAAATTTGCCCACCCTCCACCCTGAACCTGGCAACCGCCTCTGTTCTCTGTATCTATGAACTCTTTTTTTTTAAGATTCTACAAATAAGTGGAATTAATTCCATATGGAATTATGGAATTTATTTTTCTCTGTTTGACTTATTTCACTGAGCATAATGCCCTCAAGTTCCAGCTATGTTGTTGTAAATGTCATTGTCATGATTTCCTTCTTTTATGGCTGAATAATATTCCATTTTATATTTATAACACACTTTCATTATTCGTTCACCCATCCATGGACACTTAAGTTACTACATGTTTTAGCTATTGTAAATAATGCTGCAGTGAGCCCTGGCCAGGTAGTTCAGTTAGTTACAGCGTCATTCAGTTTGCATGGTTGCAACTTTGCTCCCTGGTCAGGGAAAATACAAGAATGAACCAATAAATGCATAAATAAGTGGAACTACAAGTCGATGCTTCTCTTTCTCTCAAATCAGTAAATTTTTATAAAAAGCTCTAAAATAATACTGCAATGAACATGAGGGTGCATATAACTTTTCAAGTTAGTGTTTTCATTAGCATCTTCAGATAAATACCCAGGAGTGGCATTGCTGGGCCATATGGTAGTTCTTTTTTTAACTTTCAGGAACCTCCATAGTGTTGTCCATAGTGGCTGTGCCAATTTACATCCCCAGCAGCAGAGTACAAAGGATCCATTTTTCTGTGCATCCTCAACATGTTATTTCTTGTCTTTTTTATAATAGCTACACAAATGTTACATGTTTAAAAAGATAATGGGAAGGTTTCAGGTGGAAGGAAGAGGCTGACTATTGACTTTAACCTAGGAATCATCTGGATCATGGTTCCCAGAGGCAGGAAGAGGTGAAAGCAGCAGCACAGGTGGAGGGAATGGCTTTAAGTAGACACTGCACACCTTCTCCATGGCCATAGGAGAAGTGGCAGAAAGGATATGTGCATATGCAAGTTGATTTGTGTGATTGGTGTATGAATATCAGGGGAATATTGGGAAGATGAAGGAATTTTTGTCTGAGAGCTTCTATTTTCTCTGTAAAGTAAAAGGTGAAATTATTGTAGACTATGAGGGATTGAGAGAGATAGGGGGTCATCAGAAATTTGATGAAACTTGAAAAGTTTTGAGATGATTGTGGTGAATTGCAGAGGAAGTTTTCAGAGGGACAAAGTCAGGTTTACAGGAGGTATTTCTGGCATTTTTTAGTTTGGCAATCATTAATTTATGATGGAATCAATCTGACCTGTGGTGAAACTCTCACACAGTGCTCTACTGCTCTGGGGAAGTCTCAGATGTGCAGCAGTTTCACTTAGGCCAGTGGTTCTACCTTCCAAGTGCAATGAAAAAGCAGAGAGCCATCAGATAGTACATCATTAAAGTAAAAACTTGGTAGGAAAAGAATGAAGAAAGTAGAGAGGATAAAGGACTTCGATACCCAAGGGTTTTGTAAAAAGGGTTGTAGTGGGTGTAGTTGGAATAAATGTGGTTTGGAAGTGCGTTCACTAGAGATGATGGCAAATCCACGTTGTGACTCCGGGATGGAGAGAGCAAGAAGACCATTGGGAATGAGGGAACCATGGTGATGATGGATCACTAGGATAAATATTATCATTAGACAGATAAACAGAAGGCTCTGGGCCAGAAAAGAGTGTGGTCGGCCTGGTGCCAGAGTCTTCAAGGACAGACAAGTGAACAGGATGTCTGCAGACCTTAACAATGAGGAGATGGAAAGCATGATGGCATGGGCTTCAAAAAGAGATGTAACCAGATGGAAGCTCGCATGGGGAGCAAGAAGAATGCCAATTTCTCTTGAACATGAAGTTTATGGGATGGTGAGAAAATAGCCAACATTGAAAACCTGGTGTCTTCAGAGGCAAACCTGGATTCAGTGAAGATAGGGAGAGGACAGGCAGGGCTTTGCAGGTTTTGAGTGGCAGGTGAAGGAGTGATGTGGAAGGATTTGTGAAGAGAGGGAGGGATTAAGGGCTGAGTTGGGAGAAAAAAAAAAAAAAAAAAAAAAAAAAAAAAAAAAAAAAAAAAAAAAGGCCAGAAATGTTGCAGTATATTAAGAGCTATTTTCTGACAAAAATTAAATATTAATTTTCATTTATTTAAAATGCAACTATTGGGTCATGCATTGCTTGTATCTGTCAAGATTCATGAAACATGGACAAAAGGATGTTAGGCAAAACCCCACAGCATCAACAAGATAGACTTTTATTATCTCTCCCTTTACAAGGACCTGGTTAAAGCATAACGATGAAACAAGAAGACACTATTGAAATAATAGTAAATGAAGCAACCTACACCAATCTGAAACAGCTGAGGAACGTTTTCATTGTAGGTACGTTTGCAAGTAGTTTCCAAAACGTAGGTAAACTCGTGACCAAATCCTGACCAATATGTAAATTTTATTTTAATTCAACAGAGTGTATGCATTGTTTGGGTACCATCCTATTAAACATTGTTGAATACAACAGACCATTGAATGTAGTTTACATTTGAGTATAACTAGCTTCTATTAAAGAGTAAAGAGATACAATGTAGGAACAATTATGTACCAAGGCAATTGGTACATGTGATACTTGTAAAACAGTGTGATCAGAACAACCAAGGTTGGAGGATAAAAGAATGGTGTAATTGGGGAGACATTGTGTTATTGTTGTTGTTTGTAATTTTGAGTTATTTATAATTATTGAAGACATGCCTAGTACTGTTTTTCATCTTATGACTATCCCCAAAGTATTTTCACATTTGAAGCCATGCAACTAGTGTAAAATTGCCGAGAAAGTAATGGACAAAGCCAAAGCATGGTAGACCAGAGAGTGAATAGGTTTGCGATCAGAAGGACCCGAGTCATAGAAGCATGGAACAGAGTGTCGAATCTCATAGGGAAGGTGAGGGTGGGTGGGTGGTTGGGAAGAGATCAACCAAAGAACTTGTATGCATATATGCATAAGCCCTGGACACAGACAATAGTGTGGTGAAGGCCTGGGGTGGGAGGTGGGGGCGGGCTAAAAGGGGCCAACCAGGGGGGAAAGGAGGACCTATGGAATATCAACAATTTTTTTAAAAAAGAAATACCCGAGTCATATTCTGTTTTTACCACTTCGTAACAGTGAGCTTTGACCAGGTTAGCAAGGGCCTCTGACCCTCTATTTCCTGGGAGCTTGGCTGGGAGGGTTCAGTGAAATTATATGGATAGTGTATGACCAAGTGCATGACACAGGAGCTGCTCGGTAACCTGTCATAGAGGTTGTGCAGTGTCAGCCCTGGGCATTGGCTTGGAACCCAGACTCTGGTTTCCTATCCCAACTCTACGACTTTCTAGTGGTATAATTTGGACAAGTCTCTTTCCTTTCCTGCAATTCAGTGTTCTCTTCTGCAAATGGAGATCAGCACACCGCTTATCTGCTCATCTCAAAGGATTGTTTTCAAAATTTAAGGAACTTAGGCCTTTTTGTAAAAAACCTGACGCATATTAGTATCCAACAAATTTTACTTGTAAAAATTGTATTAAAATGAATTAGTTATGAAATAGTATTGAGTAATAAAAATTATTATTTACAGTATGGTATCCAGTCAAGAAGGAGAAAATGTATGAAGGTTAAGTGTTTTCATGGAGCCACATGTTATTTTTAAAAATCACACTAAGGTATTATTTCACTCTTCTGATGTGGTCTAGATGCTTTTTTGAAGATCAGTGTAATTTATGGTAATGATCTGCCAAAAAGCACGTAAAACTATACGAGAAGTAATCTTCTGCTTATTGATCAGCCTCAGGTTTTATCCCCTTTTCTCCACCAGTTTTTCAATGCCTTCCCAGCAGTTTAGATGTAATTACAAACATCTGGTCCCACTGACATCTCCTTAGTTTCACAGACATTTTTTTAGAAGTACCATTTCATTGTTCATTTAGTAGAAATGAGGCAACTCTCAGTGTAATATAGTCGCTGTGAAATAAGCAATTTCTAGCAACCCATCGAGACAATGTTTACTACTTTGTTCTTGGTAAATACATGTGCATTTCCCTGAACAATATTACTTACAGATAGAATTTACTTTTTTCCAGCTGCAAAAAGAAGAAATGCAGAGTTATGATGATTGAAAAAGATGTATGTTATTTTTATTGTCATTTGATTGATTCATTTCCCCACATTTCTGCATTAGATAGTTCCCACAATTTTTCTGTGAGGGAAAAACTAGGTACTCGTCTGAAATGACTCTTAGAATATTCTGGTATCTTATGTAATCTATGTAGAAAAGGCATTAAAATGATTAATTTAGATGGGAAATTTAGATGGCCCTAATTTTTAAACAATAAAGACACAAAAAGATCAACTGTGGTGGCCTGCAAAGAAATTGGGCAGTGGGTCCTGGAATATGAGGACTGTAATCCCAGCCCTTTCACCTGAGGGCTGTGTAGTCATCATTAAGGGATTTGCTCTCTCTGAGTCTCTATATTGTAGGGCTAATAATACTCATCAAGGTGTATTGTTGAAGGTGTCATGCAATGCTGTGGATTATGCAACCAGTACCTTGCATCACCCATAATAGATGCTCTGTTAATTTTATTCCTTTCATTATCAATAAGAACCATTTCATTTATAAATATGTACATACCTGGTCCCTAGGATCTTTGGGAGTTTTTAAAGAATTGGCTTAAATGGAAAACTCATGAGAACAGGTTGTAATAGAAGCAAAGTATCCAAAATTTTATTATTCTCGCTTGGATTCAAAAGCATAAAAAAGTTTTTATGTAAGATTTAAAGTAGAAAGTTAACTTGAACTTTATCATAACAATGTTTCCATTACTACTGTACTTTCTGGAGAAACAAGCCAAAGGTATTTTGTTTATTTATGAATATATCTGGCTAGCAACTGTGGCCTTTTCATTCTATCTTAACTTTTTAAAATGATGCTATTTTCTAGCATAGATCCACATACTCTAATTTCAAAAACCAGTAGAAAAGAATCTTCAAATTTTCAGATTTGTACAGATTTACTTGTTACAATAAATAATGAAATTCTATAAAGAAATACTGACATTTATGGTAGTATAGAATTTTGAAATTATTTTAAACTTGTCTATATCATTTCAACATCTCACAATCCAATAATATTTGCTGATAGTTTTTCTACAGACAAGAGATCAACCAAAGGGCTTGTATGCATGCATATAAGCCTAACCAATGGACACAGACACCAGGGGGGTGAGGGCATGAGTGGGGGAGAGGGTTGGGGGGGACATTGAGGGGATAAGGACACATATGTAATACCTTGCTCAATGAAGAAAAAAGAAGAGAAAGGAGAGGGGAGGGGAGGGGAGGGGAGGGGAGGGGAGGGGAAGGGAAGGGAAGGGAAGGGAAGGGAAGGGAAGGGAAGGGAAGGGAAGGGAAGGGAAGGGAAGGGAAGGGAAGGGAAGGGAAGGGAAGGGAAGGGAAGGGAAGGGAAGGGAAGGGAAGGGAAGGGAAGGGAAGGGAAGGAAAAGAAAATAGAAAATAAGTGATTTGCCTAATGACACACATAAGCATTTGAACCAGAATTATAGTCTAAGTTTTCTGACTTTAAGTTCTTCTTAATTCCTTTTATATCATGCTGCAAAGTTTCTTTCCCCTAAATAATATGTAGTCATGGCAAACAATTTTCTAATTGTTGTAATTTAGATTTTTTTAATATGTTACTTATTGGCTTCTAAGATGTATGGCATTTGCAATTAATTTAGTCATTTGATAGATTTATTTTGATTAAAACTGTTTAAGTAATCAGGATCTTATTTATAACAAAATTAAGTGAGTGAAAATAATTTTTATATTTAAATATGAGCAGATGTAATGCTATTTTAGTTTTTGTTCATTAATCTCTTTTAAAAAATGTGTGGATTCCAGAAAGCTTTGTAGAAGTTATATGTATGTAATATTCTAGTTTAGAATTCAGGTTGTGTCAGCAGTAATGCCTGCTGTGCAATGTCTTGCGAAAATCTGAGGGCAGAATAGTCTCATGAATAATTTGGCTTTTATACAGGTGACCAACCAGGATCGTCAAATAGTTTAGCAGAATTGAGGTAAAATATCAACTAACCTGTAAAGAAACTGACAAAAGAGTCTAAGGATTCAAACATTGCTCTGGCTTGTGAATAAACTTTTTAAAGAATGATATGTTGCCGAAACCGGTTTGGCTCAGTGGATAGAGCGTCGGTCTGCGGACTGAAAGGTCCCAGGTTCGATTCCGGTCAAGGGCATGTACCTGGGTTGCGGGCACATCCCCAGTGGGAGATGTGCAGGAGGCAGCTGATCGATGTTTCTCTCTCATCGATGTTTCTAACTCTCTATCTCTCTCCCTTCCTCTCTGTAAAAAATTAATAAAATATATTTTAAAAAAAAAAGAATGATATGTTAAATTTTACCCTAATTATGGTCCTATGGATAATGTGCCGAAGAATTTCAGAAACCACCTCGACATTGTAAACCCAGGAAATAGTGGGCCAGAGCGGCAGAGATGGACTTACCATAGACGTTCATGCTCAGTTCCAGAGAAGCAGTAAAACCTGTTTATTTCTTTTTCAAGATTTATTGAAATATAATGGGCATACAAACAGCTAAACATGACTACTATATGCAATTTGGTGAGTTTGGAGATATGTGTACATTCGAGTTACCATTACCAGAGGTAAATACCTCTCACATCCAAAAGTTTCCTTTTGGCTTTGTTTTTTCTTTCGTGTTTTTGGTGGTAAAAATACTTAACGTAAGATCTGCCATCTTAATTTTTAAGTGCCCAAGTGGTATCCATAGGCACTTGGTTGTATAGCAGATCTCTGATACTTACTTATTTTTTATACCCAGAACCTGACTTTTTGGATGAAAGTTTTTATTTGCTACTTTGTAAAAGAACATTAAAGGCAAAAAACAAAACAAAACAAAAAAACCACCATCAGGGGGAAGTTCAAATATTTTGGGTATTCTTAAATTTATTATGATTACTAATTTTTAAAAATACTATTGAGTCACAGATTGTGGGAAGCACCATTATCTTTCTGAGCTAAGCATTGCTAAAGATCTTATATTGGAGGCATCCTCAGACCTATTCACAGAACTTGCCCCTTTATCCTCTTTTTAAATTCATTTTGTACAACCTCAGCAGCCTCAATTTTCTACATCAAGGATGGAGTCCATATTTAGGAAGGTATTCCTAGGGTTTGACTATTTATTTATTTATATTAATCTTCATTAAAGGATATTTTTTTCCATTGACTTTAAGAGAGAGAGAGAAACATCGATGTGAGAGAGACAAATCGATTGGTTGCCTCCTACAGGTGCCCTGACTGGGGTCAGGGATGGAACTTGCAAGCCAGATACTTGCCTCCTACAAGTGCCCTGACTGGGGTCAGGGATGGAACTTGCAAGCCAGATACTTGCCCTTGACCAGGAACCAACATTCCAATCACTGAGCCACACCAGCCAGGACTAGAGATTGACTCTAAAAGGGTCAATTGATTTCCAGTCACATTATAATAGTCTTCCCCAGTTATAGCTCCGTGTTCAGGCATTCAACAGGAGGTGTCTCCCAATCTGGTAGTTTTTACTTAGAGCTTTTCAATTAGCACCATTTACTAGAAAACTTAACAAAGAAAACCTAAAGAAAGAAAAAGAGTAAGGCTTTGTAGAAGTTACCGAACTGGAAAATCTATAGTGTTATTCTTTCTATCACTTCATTATACAATACAAATCAGTCCTTAATATTTTTAAATTATATTTTTATTTTGAAATATATTTTGACCAAAAGCTGATCACAGCCTGTCATATGTATATCATATACGTGTGTTTTACTTTTATAGAAGTTATATGTACACACATCATAAAGAGAAAAAAGAAATCAATTCTTTTGCACATAATAACTTCAGGTTCTATTTGCCTCATGTAGTCCTGGCTTTCAGTATAAATTGTGACCTTTTCCTATGACTTCTTCTGAAATCACATTGGACTTCATAATAGGAGAGAGTGAACCAAACAGCAATTTAACATTTTTAGTTCTTGTGGAAATTTTCTCTTGCCAAAGAGATGGGCAGAAATGGTTTCTATGACTAAAGTGCTATTTTGAAATAAACAGAAGTGTGAAATATTATAGATGTCATTATAAAATGCAAATATCACAACAGTGTGAATTAGACATTGAGGGCTCAGATGCGTTTTTCTTGAACCTATTACTTTGCAAAGATAAACAAACACTGGTAAAAAAAGTTTTTCTTCGTACTCTTAGCCACTTTGCTTAACCCATAGCTATGCTAGTCTTACACAAATTATGACCCTCTTTTGATAGTTTCCAAGAGGATATATATTAATTGGCATTTACAAATTTTTTAACTGAAAGTCATGTGTTAACTACCATTTACAAGATAGGGTTAGGTAAAGTCAGAGAGGAACCATGGAATGAAAGATGGGGATCCAGTGCAAAGGTGCAAGAAGGGAAGGAAAAAGCTTGAAGGAGGAGAAAGGATTTGGTGTGTTTGGGATGAAGAGGTAAAGATGGTGCTGGGTTTTGAGATTTGAATTGTGTGTGAAAATGGAGGAGACAGATTAATCTAACCTCCACCCAAGCAACATATCTCATTTTCTCCTTAAATATAAGAGTGGATTTAAAATGTATTTCCTTGTGCCCTTCCCATTTCCAGATCTGAGGCGTCACCCAAGTGACATCAGTGCCTTCTCTGACTCTGGAAAACACTTCTATTAACCAATGCTAAATTTCCAAAACATGCATTGGAAAGATGTTTTAATTGATCCTTCAATTTAAATTTTCCTTTCTGCTGTATGTAGCATTTCAAATTCAGGCTGCGGAACTTCCACTAAAGTAGGTCAAGCAAGCTGGGGCAGGAGTGCCAATTGTGTACTTGAATCCGAAATGCTTATCGAGAAAAGCCAGGTAGTTACCATGGAGAAGCGGCGTTCCGGCCAGCATGTGATTAGTGGAATAGACATTTTATTTTATGTGAGCAGGAGTTGTTATTGGGTTTTGGTTAGCTGTGGTTTTTGTTGCAATTACATTACCTAGTTGGAAATAAATGAATGCCACTCAGTATCTTCGTACAATTAATATTTTTTCTCTCTCTCCAAATACTGTGTCACAAAATAGTACAACAGGAAGCCAGCAGTGCAGAGATGTGTGCAGTACCAAAGAGAGGGAACTGAGGGAAGCGCCTGATTCTTACTATGATTTCCCAGAAAGTCTGGGACTAATCACTTCAGAGTCCACTCTGTAATTCAGAAGCAAAAGTTTTAAAAATACTTTTAGAAAAGTTAGGTTTTGCATGTAACAATTTTATAATGAAAATAATAAGTACTTGTTGGAGAAAATACAGAAAAGCATAAAGAAACAAAATATTAAAAAATTACATGTGATTTCACTACCCAGAGTTAAAAAATATTAAATTTTGAGTATATTTATTTCCACTATTTGTTCTATATCTATATTTAATGTAGTTGAAATAATTGCACATATAAAATATTATACTTCTTTATAGTGAAACAACTATTTTTCTAACTTTATTATAAATTCTTTATTAGCATCATTTCTATTGCTAAATAATATTTATTAAATGGATATGTCACATTTTATAGCAATGTATTACATTACTTCTAGTTTGTCACTTCTACAAACATCTTTGGGCATAAGAATCTTTTTGGTAATTTTAAATTATTTTATTGATATAGAGTCCTGGAAATGAGGTTATGATAAATGGAGTGAAAACAGTAAAAGCTGCTTTCAAAAAGTACTAAATTGCTTCCAAAGTAGCAATTTACATATCCATAATATTTGTGAATACACATTATACATGCAAGTATGGTTATCTATACATGTATAAGTTGTAATGCACACACATTCATAGCATGTAATTTATCTGGCATTTCTTTTTTACCAGTAATATATTTTTAAATTTTATTAGCCATTTATATGTTTTCTTATTATAAATTATCTTTTTATATATTTAACCCATTTTACTATTAGGAACATTATTGCTATCCTTTTTCAATTTATATAAGCATTTTACATAGTATTATCTTTGTGAAAGTTTTAGCAAATGGTGTACTGTGTTTATTTTGTCCAATAGTTGTTTGTTTTGTTTGCTTATGATTTTTGACAAACTGAAGTTCCTATTATTTATGTTTTTCCATTTTCCCTGGCATTTCTTTTGTATCATCTTCCATTTTAAACTTAGAAAAAAAAGTTTCTTATTTGTGAACATTTATAAGATTTTCCTTTTTTTCTTTCTTCTAGATTTTATGTTTTTAAAATGTTTATTTCCTTAAGCCAACCAGAATTTAGTTGGTTGAGCAATGTTTCATTAGTCGGGAATTTTTTGTTGTGAATGATCACACTGTCTGGGCTAAGGTGGGCAGGTTTGTCTATTTGTCTTTAAAATTGGGAAGCGAAACATTGCACCTGGCGTGAGAGTAGTTAGGACTAGACATTGGAGTGCTTCTCCCATCTCTCCTCCTGTCCGAATACTAGTTTCATCTTGGAGAAATGGTAACCATCTATTTACATCCTTACACCTTTGCCACCAGAGAGTAAGTCTCTCCCTGCTAAAGCAATCTTGAGAAAGAATGTCAATTATTACCTTGTGGGTCATGCATCTTCCCCAGTGGCCTGAGAGGTCAGGGTTCCAGCATTAGCCACTCCCCTTGAGCCACATGGCTGGAGTGGGAAGGGAGTAGTTGCCCCAAAAAGGAGGTGCTGCAATTAATAGGAAAAGTAAAGGCGCTATCAGTGGTTCTCAACCTTCTGGCCCTTTAAATACAGTTCCTCATGTTGTGACCCAACCATAACATTATTTTCGTTGCTACTTCATAACTGTAATGTTGCTACTGTTATGAATTGTAATGTAAATATCTGATACGCAGATGGTCTTAGGCGACCCCTGTGAAAGGTCGTTCAACCGCCAAAGGGGTCACGACCCACAGGTTGAGAACCTCTGTGCTAGATGGATAAAAGAGGATTGGGGTTCTGAGGTGGAAGTGAGACTTCCTTTCAGTGTTCTGTTTGAATTTGTTTTCCTGTTTGGAGTTTGTGGGGTTGCTAATAATGCTTTCATGCCTCCTACTCTTTCCACTCACCCAGAATGTAAAACCAACTGAGAGGGGGAAAAAAGGACATCAGACAGATGGCAAATAGCACATTAAAATATTGCTTATAAAGCTGATTAGAAAAAATGAGCCTATTGCCCAACAATTGGGTTTTTAACAGGTAGCTGCCAAATTGAACTAATCCGTCCATTCTCTGGGCCTGCCCCTAGGAAGGGCATAGCCCCCCTCCGGTAAGCCTAGTCCCTGGATGAGCAGAGAATTCAAGCGTCTCTCCAAGGACAGGCACTTTAAAGTTTGGAAGCGACTTTTCCTGAGAAACTTATAAAAATGAAGGATCTTTGGAGAATAACAACATTTGAGAGTTTAGCGAAAGAAGAATCCTCAAAGAGTACTCCCCAAAATGGGAGTAGAGCATGTTGACAAGGTAAGAGGAAGGCAAGGAAAGAGAGGCTTCTGCAGCTGAGGCTTGTGCTTGTGTTGATTCTGTGACCTTTTTTAAACAAAAATTTTATTGACTTCAGAGAGGAAGGAAGAGGGAAAGAGAGGTAGAAACATCAATGAGGAGAGAGCATCATTGATCGACTGCCTCCTGCATGCCCACACTGGAGATGGAACCTGCAACCCGTCCATGTGCCCTGACCAGAAATCGAATTGCAACCTGCTGGTTCATAGGTCGATGCTCAACCGCTGAACCACACCAGCTGGGCAATACTGAGACCATTTAGATGTACCCAATGATCATCATCAGACTGTCACTGCACAGCAACTATCGCGGTGGCATGGAAGTCAGTAACGCTTGCATTCTTAGTGGAGCCATGTGCACCAATGATTTCAAACACGTGTCCTCACCAACATAAAGAAAATCTGGAGCCTAATGATTATCTTTAAACCTGATAACCTCACATGTTTATTTTTCAATTAGGGAAATCTAATTGCATGTAATTTTATTTTATGACTTGTATTTATTGTTATCTCTAGGAGATACAATTCATTCTATTATCTCTCAAGAGGTGGCAAAACAGTAACTTTTAATTATATCATTTACTTTGGTGATTTTTGCTTAATTTAATTGAATGTTTCATTATGATCTCTGATCTTCTAGATATTTTCCTATTCTTTTTAGTTTAGTATTTCATTTAAACAGTGGCTTTCAAACATTGGTGTGCATCATAATCCCTTGGACAGCTTGTTTAAACCAACTGCTGTCTCTGATTGACTGTGCCTGGAGTGGGACCTGAGAATGTGCATTCCCATCGTTTCCAAGGTGACGCTGATGCTGCTGGTCTGAGAACCACACTTAGAGAGCCCGTGCCGTCGAAAATTGATTGTGACGCAAAGATAGAGGTACTTGATGTTTATTTTTGAGATATTTAAATTATTGGTTCTAAAGTGAACCATGTCTGTGGATGTTGGCTGCTTAGTGTGGAAATCTGTGGGGACCCATGGTCACACAGTTTTGTGAGTAGATGAAGATGTCTAGGAGCAGTGGGGTTGTAGTTCTACAGCAGTTCTTTAAACAGAACATGCCGCTGTGATCTCGGTTTGACTCAAGAGCTGCTTCTCAAAGATTATTTCTTCTTAAGCAAGAGTGCATTTGAAGCATTAACATGTCTAGAAAAGGAAGGGCACACTGGAAAGAAATAAAAGCAGCCTGCCATGTTGCATGTGTTAAGAACGATGCTTTATGAATCAACTATTGTTCCAGCTGCAGAAATCGGAAATTCGATTCTTGGTTTACAAGTGATTTCAAACAATTATTTTAAGATAATATATATTTTTTTAATCTGTGTAAGTGGAAGAATATGAATTATTTTGCTAGAATACACTCTTGACTTTGCAATTAGGATTAAGAACTGAATTTGCTCCCCCCACCCCCACCCCAGCCCATATAGACTGTGACTAAAAACAGAAAATTTAGGGTTTATTCTCTGTATGCTCTGGGTAATAGATTAGCTAAAATGTATAGGTGGTTTTTTTTCTTTATTTCTTTTAAAACAAAGCATAATCTTTGTCCTCTCTCCAATTCACAAGTGACATGGTGATGGTATTACAAATTTTTTAAAGATTGCCAATGGAAAGAATGTAAAAGAGAGGCTTTGGAGAATGACAGTTATAGACATTACAGTTTTACTACCTGGTGTTCTTTCCCATGAGTATTTCAGTTCATGTTAAAGGAATAGTCCACAGGATTTAAGAGAAAAATAATTGATTTCAGAGACACCATGAACTTCTCAGTTATTACCTATTTATTTGCTAATGTGAAAGTTGGCCTTGTTCCCTGAGGTTTAGAGAGGTTGAAAACATCTTACCCAATGTCTTTCACCTGATGGAACATCTACAATGGTATTTTCATTTAAAAGGTTTGCAATTTCATTTTACAATGATTCTTTATGTAGACTCTGAAGACTTTATCTTTGAAAAATTAATTTAAAAAGTAAAACACGTCATAATAATTATCAAAAATCTCAATACCAGATCATACTTTATTGTTTTTGCTTCAAGGTAGTGAAAGGAAATTGCACATACTTTATCATAGAATATAGCCTGGAATTATGTGAACATAGCTGTTTAATGACACAAGAATTCTCTGTGTATAAGGCTATTGAGAGGAGGTGTTTTATTTGACTCTTAATGCTTATTAATTTATATTTAAGATATTACAAAGAGAAAAGACTCTCAAGAATTATATGTTGGGTGCTTTCTTAAAATACAGTACCAGAAGAAAATGATGTTAAAGAGAAAAGGCAGTATATATACCAACAAAATAAGAAAAAGTACTGTTTCACAATTAATAATCAGATATAATTTAAAATTTAGAATTAAAATAATGAAAATTCAAATAAGGACTATTACATTTTTAGTTTAATTTTTCATCATAAAAGAATCAAAAAATGGCCGAAACCGGTTTGGCTCAGTGGATAGAGCGTCGGCCTGCGGACTGAGGGGTCCCGGGTTCGATTCCGGTCAAGGGCATGTGCCTGGGTTGCGGGCATATCCCCAGTGGGGGATGTGCAGGAGGCAGCTGATCGATGTTTCTCTCTCATCGATGTTTCTAACTCTCTATCTCTCTCCCTTCCTCTCTGTAAAATATCAATAAAATATATTTTTTTTAAAAAAGAATCAAAAAATGATTGGTACCTTACTTTAAGCTCTGTAGAGATATTACAAGGTTGACAGAAAGTTCCTTTACCAGAATCTAGTTAAGAAACATCAAATATTTGTAGGTATGTACATTTGCTTTTTATTATCAGGTCTCAATTGATTTAAGCTTATCTATCTTTTTACATATCAGTTCACATTTGCTGATTTAGTGAGGAATTAAATCTATTTAAATTATTTGGGCCTTTTCAAATATTTTCAGACATTTTGTTTACTTTTAGAAAGATGCACTGAACATTTTTGTGTGCATGCTAGAAAATAAAGATTGGAAATTGAGGAACATCCAGAGAAAATGCTTTGTCAGAATCATCAGAGATTATTTATTACAAATCTCTTTAAGAGACACTTAGATAAGTGCTGTCCCGGAGAACTTCTGTGATGATGAAAAAGCTCTGTCTGTACTCTCCAGAAAGTTAGCTACTAGGCACAGGTAGCTACTGAACACATTCAGTGTGGCTAGTACAAATAAGAAATGAAATATTTAATTGTATTTAATTTCCATTCATTTAAATTTACCACATATAACTGTTGCTTTGAATTGGACATTGCCGTTTTAGACTTATAAAAACGTCAAGGAGAGGTCCTCGTGAAGACAGTAATACCCAACAGAGCCATTGAGAAGATTAAATGACCTCAAATGATAACGTGTGTAGATGGTGCCTGATATATGCGAAGTGTTGTGCATTAGTAACTTTCTTTCCTGTCCCCCACATAGTCCAATACTTACTGCTTTTCCTGAAGATTTGCTGACCTTTCTACTCCTTTTTATAGTTTTCTGTTCTCCTTCTAAAATTCCCTCTCTCTCTCCCACCCTTCTTTTTTTATGTGTTTTTATTGATTTCAGGGAGGAAGGGAGAGGGAGAGGGAGAGGGAGAGGGAGAGGGAGAGGGAGAGGGAGAGGGAGAGGGAGAGGGAGAGGGAGAGGGAGAGTGAGAGGGAGAGAGAAACCTCAATGATGAGAGAGAATCATTGATCGGCTGCCTCCTGCATATCCCTCACTAGGGATCGAGCCTGCAACCCAGGCATGTGCCCTGACCAGGAATGAACTGTGACCTGCTGGTTCATAGGTCCACACTCAACCACTGAGTCACATTGGCTGGGCCCCTTCTTGTTTAATTAAACATTCAATCCACTGAACTGTATTATCTTACCTACTTTCCTACCTTTTCACTCTTGTTTTCTCCTTCCCTTCAGGATGAGAAAGGCTGCTCAGCAATAACTTACCATTCCCAAATGCTCTGTCCTGAGTGTAAATATGACCTGGGAATATGGGACTGAGTGCAGGGGAATAAGTCTGCCGTGAGAGTGTTTATTACTCAGATCTCATAGAGCTCAGTGATCCAAAACCCCCTCAAAATGAGAGTCCAGTTTAAAGTGATATATTGGTAATGCTCCCTAAGTGCAAGTATATATCATCTCTTATAGAATCACCTTCAACCGAGGCCTCCAGGGACTTGCGAGTTAAAGTTCCAAAAAACATGAGCTCGGAGTTTAAACTTACAAGCACACACACACAAGTTCTCACTGGAATGCAAGTGAAAAAAGAGAGACAGAAATAGCACAATCAGACCCACAAAATTAAGATGTTGAGATAATCAGGCACAGAATAGTAAATAACTATGTATAATATGTTAAAAGGAGTAAAAGAGAAACTAGAAATTATCTCAAGCAGGAAGAAATTATTTAAGAGATCAACAGAATTAGAAAACAATTGAAACTCTAAGCATAAAAATAATAAAGATTAAAATTAAAAAACTCACTAGGCAAATTAAGAAAGATTAAATGTTACTCAGAAACATTAATAAACTGGAGTATCAAGCCAAATACTCAAGATACAGCATTAAAAATATAAATTCAATTATAAAAAAAGATTTTAATCAAAAGTGGGAATAATGTGAAAATATCTAACATATATCTATCTCGAGGTCTGAAAGGAAATAAGAGAGAAAGGGGATGTGGCCCTATATTAAGATATATTTGGCAACTTTGGGAATTAAAACACCAATCCCTGATCAGGAAGCCAAATTAACCTCAAATGAGCCTTAGTAGGTTTGGCTCGGTGCTTAGAGCATCAGCCTGCAGATTGAAGGGTCTTGGGTTAGACTCTGGTCAAGAGCACATACCTCAGTTGCAGGCTTGGTCCCCAGACCAAGTTGGGGAGCGTGCAGTATGCAACTAGTCCATGTGTCTCTCTTGCATCGATGTTTCTCTTTCACTGTCTTGCCCCTCCCTTCCTTTGTCTCACTATAAAATAATCAATGGAAAAAAATATCCTTGGGTGAGGATTAAAAAAACACACATCTCAAATGAAATAAACCACACACACCTACACACACACACACACACACACGCACACACACACACACACCATATTATAGTGAAGGTGCATAACACCAAAGACAGAAAGATCTTCAAAAGCATTTAAAGAGAAAAGATAAATCACTTATAAAGTACTACAGACTACCTGATAGCAAGAATGGAAGCCTGGAGGCAGTGGAAAAAATATCCCCAATATATCAGAAGAAAAAATCCCAAACAGAGGACTTAGCAAAGGAAAAATACACTTGAAGATAAGAGATGAAATACAAAAAGAAATAAAACATGGGATTTTACCGGTGTGTGCTACCAACAGACCATTATGAAAAAACAATATAAGCTATACCTCTGACAATTAGAAAATAATTTAATATAGAAAGTCTTAGCTATTAGAGAGAAACATGAGTAAAAAATAAAGTTATGATATTAGTACCTAGTTTGTAGGTTAAGAATAAGTAGATCCAATACTAGTATATTAGACCAAACTAGCATAAAAGTTGTGAGATGTGATCAGAGGCATTGTCAGGCCATGCTGTATTTAGGAGGAAGGCAAATATGTTGTTATATTTCATACTTTATTAAGTAGGAAGGTTAAAAGCTATATAACTATTTAAAAATAAGTATAAAAATAAAACTGCCAAGGATTGTGAAAGAAATAGATAAAATGGGGGAAGAATAATCCAAAAATACCAGAAAAAATTTAAAAGAGAAAAGATGGGCATAAATCCAAAATATCACAACAGATATAAATGAAATATACTCACTAAAAGAGAAATATTATCATATTATATTTAAAAATAAATATAAGGATGTGCTATTTTTAAAAACCTGTACCTAAAACCTAAGGACACAGAAAAATGAAAAGGCAAAGGAAAGAAAGAAGTATGTAAAGCAGAAACTACATATTTACCCCTCCCCTGCCACTGGCCTAACAAAATAAAAACCAAAACTGATGTTTTTGCTAGAGATAAAACCTGACTACACACTGATAAAAGTTTCAGCTCCTCAGGAGAATATGAAAATTACAAATTCATTACATTAAGTATCCTTCAAACCTTGACAGAATTACATGGAATAACTGATAAGCCTGATCACGATGGAAAAAGATTAATGCATTTCCATCAGTAAATGATAGACCAAGAAAGAAAAAAAAAACTTCAATTACAAGAATCCCAAACAACATAATGTGAACTTGTAACAAAATTGCATTTACCAGTATATATAAGTAAAAATTAGTTTTTAAATGGCATTAAAATGCCTGGGAATTAATCCAACCAAAAATACACATTTATGCATCAATATTTTTTTTATTGAAAGAAGACTAAATAAATGTGATTGGATTAGAAACATCGATTTCACAAATTGACATTTTTATGAATTTGATTTGTAGATACAGTTCAAATCCAACCAACAGAGCATTTCAAAAAAAAATGATAAAATTAGTCCAAAATTTATATAGGAGAAAATAAATGAGGAATAGCCTAGACAGGCTGGAAAAAGAATATGATGGTGGGCAGTATTTACAGTACTGATTAAGGATGTTGTATTTCTTAATTTCGGTGCTCTTAAAAATGTTTCATTATTTTTACTCTATTTCATAATACATTTTTAAAGAAAACTATCATTATAATTGAGTCTTAGCTCTATAGAATCAACAACTAAAAACTAGGAAATTTTACTAAAATATATAAAAAAAACTCTTATTACTTGTCATCCACTTTTTAAAGCTAAAATATATTTTAATATGAACATAATACATGTGTAATTTAGAAAATATGTCACATATACAGAAATGAATAAAAATCATCATGACTCTTACCCTCCCATGTAAGCTTTATGAATTCCATTATATACTCCAGCCTTTTCCTCTGCTAACGTGTGCATCTATTTGTGAATTTTTACAGAAATTACTGCTCTTTTGTGTATCCATTTTTATGCTTTTTAATTTTTCATTACAAATCTGTTATTTGACATGTTAGGGATTTTGTAAAACTGTACCTTTTATTTGAAAAGATATCATTGAAACTGATATACCAGTACTTGATCTCAAGCAATTCTTTTCACAAATAGCAATTTTTTAGAAACTAAAACTTGGAAATGCATGCAGCAAAGAGAGATTATATAGCTTGAAAGATCCATAATATATAGGGATTATGTATTTTCAGTAATCAACAAAAAAGAGGAAGACAGAGGAAATACATGTCAGACACTAATTCAGTCTGACCATCAGTGCACCACCACAGCTGCTGCTGTCTATTTGTTAGTTACTAAAATGAAGAACGAAGGGCTTCCTTACAGCCTCACAGTGGCTGTTCCCAATAGTTTGCATAAATGACATATTTATTTCAATTACTGAGAGAGAAGTTATAGTATTGAACTTAATAGTATGACTAAACACTCTCTAAACTGTTCTTTGACTCACATTTATCTTTTTAAAAAGTCAAATTTGTCTTTAAAGCTATCAAATATCCTAGTAATGTTTCAAGGGAGAGGAAGGGGAACTTTCTTAAAGGTTGAGAAATTCTTTCCTTGAGGTCCCTATCTTTTCCTCTGGCTAATCAGGGGGAATTACAGGCCTCGGGCTGGATCTGGCCTCTAGCAAGTGATTGTAGAAGTTCACCAATGACAGCATCACTTCAGATTTCTCTAAATGCTGTTTAAGTCTGTGAAATATATCCCTGTTTCTACCTAACTAGAGAAACTAGTAGGGTGATGTTTGTATTGCCATGACAACTTACATATCTAGAATGAGATGACATTTTTGCCTGTTTTGTTCTACTTTTTATATAGGGATCAAATTCTTTTTTACTGCCTTTTCATTGGAAAAAAAAGCGGGTGTGCATGCAAAGGGAGAACAGCTAAAATTTACTTAACATCTGCTGTATGTCAGTCATTGAATTGAGTTGTTTATGTACACCATTGCACACAGTTCTCCCAGGACTCTGGGAAGGAAGTCTCATTATTTGAGAGGAGATTTAGGGAAATTTCAGTACTGTGCTTTGCTTATCCACAAAAGAAACATCCAAACCTATAAGAATTTTTATGACTTTATTTGAGCCAAACTGATGACAATTGCCTGAAAGCAAAAACTCAATGGATTGAGAAAATGATCCAGAGAATGACAGATTTGTACCTTATTTTATACATTAGAATCAAAGGAGAAGACTTAGAGGGGTGACATGAAATCCATTGGTGACAGATTAGAGAGTTGGGAGAAAGCAAAAGAGGTAAATCTCTGAGATTGGATAAAAAATAAAAGGAATAGACACATACTTCTTGTAACAGGTGGGTACAGGATAGTGAACTGTTCACAATTCACACTGTAACAATAACAATGAGGGGTTCTGTGGTCTTCTGCTCTGGTGGATACTGTGCCGTGAGGGATCTGGAAAAAAGAAATTACCCTGACATTCCAAAGGTATGTTATGGGTAGATGCAAAGAGATAATAAACAGGCTCAGTTAAGGTAAAGATTGACCTTTGTAAGGAAGATGCTTGCCTAAGACAAGACTACCTGCCATGACCCGTTTATAGTTAGGAAGTTTTCATTTCAGATCGTCCTATGTGGTTACTTTAGTCTCTGAGTTTGTAAGCCACCCCACTCACCCTTGCAGGCCTCCATGAGCTTTGAGGTTTAGTATGTGGGCTATTTTTAGTCCACATGCTCAAGGTCAAATAGTTAAAAAGCAATAGAACTAGGGTCTATCAAGGCTGGGTACTCTAAATTCCTAGGTTGGTGCTTTTCTCACCACTCCTCCCTTCCTCATGCTTTCTCCCTGGGTTCCTAGTCTAACTCTCCCTTGAAACTGACAACAACCACTTTGTGAAACACAAGTGCATTGCAATACACTTTTTTTTAATGTTGTCATTAGTGTTTAATTCCATATATAGAAATCATTATCTAAATCAGGACTGACTGATTATGTTTTGCTTTTCAGTTAAAATAGTTATTCAGATGTTTTAAATGCATTCCCTGTGCATTAGAAGATGATAGCAATTAAGTCGTTAGGATTTAGCTATACATATGATGGGAATTAGTTATGTCACGAGGCAAGAAATAAGCCTATATTTTAAAGGAAATTTACAGATATAGAATGTGAAATACGCATTGCAAATATTAGAGTATGAAGATCAGCAAGCATTTGTTGAAAATAAAAAGATATCTATGTTGGATAGTATTTTCGATATATATCTGTCATTCACAAGAGCAAATGAACAAACATGAATTATATTTATAAGCCATTAAAGTAAATTTAAACAGATCATTCAATAGTAGAATCTAAATAGTCTGCTTATCAAAAATTCGATATCAATTCCTTTACATTTTTGTTTTAGAGATCTTTTTCTCTAATAAAAGAATGTGAGCATTGCTATAAAGGGAAAATTCCTTTGTTATAGACATTAGGAGATATTTAAATAGTTTGGTCATAACAATATGCTGTTGATGTAAAAGCATTTGTCACAATTGCAGTAATGAAACTGAAAAATCTGTTCATTGATTCTATCTTTATAAAACAGGAAGTGAGAAGAATTATTTGATTTAAGGAAAAAAGTGACTTCCTTGTTTAAGCATCATATCCATTTTTTCCCCCTCTTTATTTCTAGGAAGAAAAGGTCTTAGAAACAGTTATTGTTTGGGCAGATAAGCATTTGAAAACAAGATAATTTCTTAGAATAAAATGGACAAAAGGCTGGTAGGAAGCTATTATGGACTAGTGGGCTATGAAAGTGGAATAGCTCAGAAAGAATACCTACCAGAAGTTTAGGAGTTATGGCACAGAGAAGTGTAGCAGCCTGGAGTAGAGTAATTGTTAAGACACTAGAAACCTAACCTGCTTATTGGAAACAAATTGAAGATGCAAGATCTAGCTGGAAACGTTATGTTGGGTCAAATGAACCAGAGAGAGATGCCTCGGTGAACAGATCTGCTTTGTAAAGGGGAGGGGAATTCTCAAGGAGCCTGGGTGTCTCAACTCTCATTCTGCAGCCCTGTAATACCCACCTTTTGTCAAGTAGAGGTGGTGTTTGAAGTGGTATGATGTCATATTCGAGCATAGAAACAGTTTTGATCGACACATTATTCTGAAAACTTCATAATTTCCAAAGCACACAAAAAATAGTAAGATGTTATGAGTCTTGTATGTAAATACCTTCAAATGAAACTGTAACTCTCAAAATAATTTCACTGATATTCTTTTGGATTTCTATAATACTTTATGTGGGGTGGTTTTTGCATGAGACATATTTGATAGGGACCCATCTGTAATGGAATAAATGTAATGGTAAGCCTATAGCAGGTATATCGATGACTCTATAGCCACCTACCTGTCCTAAGCATCTAAATCAGAGGTCATTTGTTTTCAGCTAGAAGAAGGAAACATACTCACCTATGCCTTAGCTCAGGCAGCCAGTAAACGTGCTCCTACCATATTATTTTCATTACTGTGCCTTTAGAACTCTTGGGGTGCTGTGGTTTTACATTCTCATTCTGAACTCATTGTTGGAATAGCCTCCCATGCTAAACCAGAGAGTCAATAACTGGGTGGTTTTCTCACTCCTTTTTCAAATATATAGTAAAGGAAACAAAACAAAAAAAAACATGGTAAGTACATTCATTGCTAGGAGGTGTTAGAGACTCTTCCTGACATGAATACTCACTCCATAAAAACAGTTCTTGTTTCCTAACTCCTTCTTCAGCCAGGGCCCCTAGCAGCTATGGGCATTCTGTTTTCAGTCCTCACGCTATTGCTGAGAATGCAGCTCCACTCCTCCTCTTATTGTTCTGCCTGAGAAAATGCGCTGTTACCCCCAGCCCCAGGCTTTTGCTTTAGTTTGGGACTATCTGCACTATTAGAGGACGAACATTTTAGAATAATCTCACCATCTCAGAATCCTTACTTTAATCACATGTGCAAAATGCTTTTTGCCACATATGGTGACATATTTATAGGCACAGGGGATTTGGATATAGATATCTTTAGGAGGAATTATTTTACCTGTCACTGTGACTTTTCTTTCTTTGACATTCATTAAATTTGGAGTCAACTTGTTACTTTTAATCATTTAACTGGTACTGTGAGAATATACTAGCTATTATTTAACAATTATCCTAACAGTTTAAAAAAGCAGGCTCTTATTCTTCAATTAATGGCCCTAACAACAATGGAATATTGTTCCCCCACTTATTCTACATTGTGTTTTATAAGGTTTTTCCTTTTCTACATATATAACAAAGGAGGAGAAGCGATTTTCAAAATTTTGTCTTGGTTCTGACTGAATGAGAAATAACAAGCATAATTTAAGATCAATATTTTACATATATATTTAGAAAGGCTTCTTAACTTTTAATATCAGGGTATGAAATACCAGCTCCTTTAGAAAAAATGCCTATGACACACTTTGAATCAGAGCAAGCTATAGAAATGGACAAGTAAATTGTAGATTCCTGTATGAGAAATGGGGGAGGACATTTCAGATTATGAATTAATATAGTTGGGCAACATTTATGTCCCTTTTTCTTTGTGATAATGTAGAACCACAAGTTGGAGTACTTATTTTTTAATCACATTACATTCTAATTGTGATTCTGCTTTCTTATAATACGAGACCTAAAACTCAATGCAACTCAAATGTCTCTAGACATTTTTTAGAATTTTTTAAATTATTTCTCTAGCATTGACATAGTGTGGCTATGAACATACTTCTCCATTCTGCAGTCAATAGCTTGGCTGATACAAAAGGTTATTGATCGAGAGCAGGCAGTGTTTTATAAGAATGAGGTTGAGAGTCCTACAAATCAGATAGAAATCTTTGCATGTGGGATTTGAATGTCTCAGCGAGTGTTTGGGAAACATATGAATCAAGATTATTTAAAGTGTGATATATATTTGTGAGAATCACATATTTCCTATCCAAAGTTACTATTTGGGGGGAAAAACCCTCATTTGAAAATCATTAGATGAACATATCTATCAGTTGCTTGCAGAACATTTACAAGTATTTAATGATTGCTGAGATATCAGCAGTTCCTCTAAAATAGCATGTCTTCTAGTTCTTACTTTTCCAGAAATAGAGAACCAAACAACAAGCCAAACATCAAAGATCATTGGTCAATGGCAAAGGTAGAAACTGCCCTAGCAGCTGAGTCTTCAGTCTGTGACTTGGCAGAATTGTCCCCTGGCTCCATGACACACTCTCCTGCAGCTCGGTGCAGACCACGTTCAGGCCCCAGGCCAGGGCTAGTGGTGGGAAAGCAGGGCACCCAGGGTACAAAACTGAAGGAAGCACTGGCTCTCAGGTGCTTACCCTGCACGGGCATGACTCTGAGAGTGAGTGCCCTTAAATTTACACCCTTGCTTCTTTCCTTGTCTCACACTAGTCTCTGCCTTGGTTCTATCCTTTAACTATGTCCCCTAAGACTGTTTCAGAAGTTCTGTACGATAACTAGGAGATGTGTCTGGAGATGTTAGCAGACACTGTGCCTTTTCTGGGTACGGCGGTGGGACAGGTTTTTCACCGCAGAGGTAATGTGATCCTGGTTCTGTAGTTCACCTGTGAGGCCATTTTATGGCGTCGTCCTGAAAGCTGCCTTATAAAGTTGACCTAAAGTCAGGGATTCTCTCCTTTTCAAGGATCCTGTGAGCTATATAACATTTTATATGAAATCTCTTTTTGTTTAAGAAGGTTGGAATAGGTTTTGCTGTCTAAAATTTAGAATTCTGATAGGACATAGTCATTGATTAGTTTTCTGATCGTTGAGGTTACTTCGCTTTGAGCTTCAATTTTATCATCTGTGAAAGGGTAGTAAGAATTTGTACCTCATGGGTGTGCGGGAGGAAAAATATGTTTTTCCTCTACCTTCCTAAGATCTCAGCTGAGGCCCCATAATAAAAGATGGGTGAACAGAAGAAAAGCATGCAAACTTAGTTAATACTTTACATGGCATGAGAGGCAATGGTCCAAAGAAGAGGTTTGATGAAGAGTGGAAAGTGGTGGGAAAATGTGACAAGACAAAAAAAAGGTCTGAGCCCTGGTTGGTGTGACTCAGTAGGTTGAGCATAGTCCCATGAACTGAAAGGTCTTAGGTTCAATTCCTGGTCATGACACATGCCCAGGTTGCAAGCTCGATCCTGGGGTGGGGTACTTGTTGGGGGCAGCTGATCAGTGTTTCTCTACCTCTCCCTTCCTCTTTTTCTGAAATCGGTAAAAACATATAAAAAGGTATGAGTTAAGTGTAATCTGGGCGAAGCAAGTCCTATTTGTTTAGATTCCTCTGGGCTTCTTTGAGATAAGGATGATCCTTCCTCCAGGTATAAAGAGGGCACCTCTCACATGAGGGTTTTATGACCCCTATGGAAAAGGTCAGAAAGTCCTTCCTGCCCAACTTAAAGTATGGAACAGGCCAAGGTACTGTGTTTTAGGGTAGCATGTCCTGAATCCTGTCATTGGCTAATTTTAAAAATTAAGCATTATCTAGATAACAAGACAGTGCAAGGCATACTGTACACAATTGATATATATTATCTATGTTTTGTTAACATCATTTATTAATTTGAGAATTTAAGTCATCATGGTTCTGATTTTCCTTTATTTCCAAGTTGAAATTACTGGTATAATTTCCCTTATTCTTTTTCCCCTGGTTTTGCCTTATACTATTATTTTAATAATCTGGTACTGGACACCTCAGTTCCAATGAGACTCAAATTCAGCACTTCCCTTACAGGCCTATTTCTAGTTTTCATTTTGGAATACCACAGACTGGAGTTCTAAACCCCAGTCCTAATACTTTCTACTCTTTCTTCCTGTTGCCATAAACATATTTGCCTGTCTCCACAGCATGTCCTTGCAGTCACATTCAACATCACTGTGAATGGGCACCAGTTTGCCCAGGACTCTTGCAGGACCTTTCCAATGCTGATTCTGTCTTGATCACCATAGGCTGCCTGTCACCATTGCTAGATAATGTCACCATTGAGGCCCAAGGACTTCTTCCCTGAATACCTAGAGAGTTTATCATGTCTTTAAATCAGAGTGCCTCTGCTTCTTTCTACATAGGTTTCATTTTTTCAAGGATTGTCATATGCCTAAGGCTATTCTGTCCTCATTTAGAACAAATTGTTTTTACTTCTTTAAGCAAGTCAATAGCTATAGTGTCTTGCAGGTAAATCACAGGAGATGGTGTTCCCAAGATTTTTAATATATATATTTTCTAGATATTTGAACATATATATCAAGAAACACTAGTGTGATATGAGAGTACTTATTGCATTTAGTGGCTTGATCTAATGGGAACATCATGTACAGTAGCTCAGAGGGAAAGATGGGTGAGATATAAGTCTGAACAAAGCACAGACCTTATTTCACGTCACCTGTGTAAAAACTGAAAAGAAAACCTAGTGCAGAATGCCACAGACACTTTTCTTAGGTTAATGATATTATGAATATCTTGCCTTTGAAGAAGCAGTCTCTAGCGTGGATTCAACCAAATGTTGGTATGACTCACATATGACTACTTTAACCTGGGACCCATTTGTCTTTGGCCCTGTTAGAGGAAATTATTTCCTTTTTCTATTATCTCTTGTGCTTTCCATTTTTTTTTCCTTTACTCCTGCTGCAGAAAACACTGAGCCTTTGTAAGATGAACTATGAGAATTCACTCTACTCAGCACAACTCCTGCTTTCTTTCCCTACTGATTTAGCAAACAGGGATCATCACTTGCCAACTCTGAATTCTGCTTTTCAGCTGATCTCCCTGGTCATTAGTGTTCTTATCTCACCTCCCTCCCCCATCATATTAGTCAGGCCTCCTTTGGTTCAAAGAGACAGAACTCTAATAATTCAAGGTGAGCAATCCTAAAGGCTCCCTCTCCCACCTCTGACTCCCCAAGTGGGTCTCACATACAGAGAAGTCCAAGGCTATATCTGGCTTCAAGCCCAACAGAATCTAAGTCTTTTCTCTCTTTTTTAAAATTGACCTTTTCTTGTGTCTTCTAACAGTTAAAAGCACATCCTACCAGCATGCTGATCCCAGTAGTAGAAAGATATTCTCTTTGGGCTCTGACAGGAAATTTCCAAGAGGAGCCTGACTTACCCTGTGTAAATCAGATGCTGTTTTCTCCAGCACTATGGCCAGGGAGGTATGAGGTGCAGCACTCTCACTGGCCAGGCCTGGGTCACATGGACACTGCTGTGGGAGCATGCAGACCTTATCAAAATCACATAGAATGGCTTCCACAGAGGAAACATGGCTTTGTTATCAGAAGGAGGATGGTGTGCGTAGGAGTCATTGGTAGATTCTTTTATGTACCTTGACCGGGGATTGAATCCACAACCTTGGTGTATAAGGAGAACACTTTAACCAACTGAGCTACCCAGCCACTCTTCACTACCAGATGTGACATGAAAAAGAAAGAAAGAAAAGAATGGAGGATGGAGGAAAGGAGGGAAGGAAGGGAGGAGGGAGGGAGGGAAGGAAAGGAGGGAGAAAGGGAGGAAGGAAGGCTGGCTCTCTTGGGGTTTCTTAGAGATAGTTTTAAGTTTAAGGAGAGAATTAGATGTGTATTTAAAGAGCCCTATGAAGAAAGAGCCTATCATTTTATCTAGCCAAGACTCTAATTCTCAAAGTTGCACTCAAGAGCGAGTCCCAAGGCCAAACAAGTTCAGCGACCAGATCTTGTTTCTTGAGTCACACACCTAAGGGGGCAGCAGGCAGGTGTCAATTTTTGAAATCAAATTTGTCTTGTTTTCTTTGCTGTACTACATACTTTCAAAATAAATGATCTATGAAGATCAGTAGTCCCCACAAAGGGACAAAAATTTTAAATCGATGCTTCACCCAACAAAATACACAGATGGTAAATAAGCACATGGAAAGATGCTCAGCATTGTTATTCATTCAAGCAAAACAAACTAAAACTAAAATGAGATGCCACTGCCTATGTGCTAGAATGACTAAAATTAAAAAGCCTGACAATGCCAAACGCTAATGAACGTGTGAAGCAACAGTTTGGCAGTTTCTTATGAAGTCAAACATGCATTTCCCATATAAACCAGCAATTCCACTTTTAGATATGTACCCAGCTGAAGTAAAAATGTGTCCATAGAACATGTGTCGAAATATGTGTGACAGCTTTATTTATAATAACCAAGTTGTAAAACAACAGAAATGTCCATCAACTGGTAAGCGGATCGGCAAATTATGATATATCCATATAATGGGATCCAACTAACCGATAAAAAGGTGTGCACTACTGATATATGCAACAATAGGGATGAACCTCAAAGCATTATGCTGCACGAGAGAAGCCAGATACACAAGAGCATACACTTATATTATATTCTAGAAAAGGCGAAACGGTAGCAGTAGATAGCAGCTCAGTGGTTGTCAGTGCCCACTAGTTGGGCAGAAACAGATTGACTGCAAAGGGACACTAGGGAGCTTCCTCAGATGATGTAAATATTGTGAGTTATTATTGTGGTGGTAATTACCCAGCATCAAATTGTACATGGAAAATTGGATACAGAATACAATACAAAATATGGAGGGGGAAAAACATAAAAAGTATCATCACTCTTTTGGATAGACTTGCCTAATGTACCTGATGTCTTTATACTCCTGAACATATTTCATAAAATGAAAACAGAAACCTGCCAAACAATCAAACAGCTAATTCCCAAATAAAATGCATGATCTTCTTTGGATCCCAAGTTCTTGGTTTTTCAGTATTTATCACTATGGTATTTAAGCAAATAATATTTTTAAAAATTACTTGATAACACATGTAATTTTTCCACGATGAGCATGTAATAATAGCAATAGAATTCCTAAAGCTTAACCCCAAAAACCTACAAGGGACTTTAACATGATGAAATGGAGACATCTGAGAAAAAATAGATATGTAATTTCATGCTGCTTTTAATTTATGGACACAGCCATTTGTTATTTAAAAAAAAAAAAAGAATCATTAGCAAAAAAAAAAATCTCTTTTTTGGAGTGTATATTCTCGGTAAATTCCAACTGCAGAGCTACCATTTGAAAGACCCATCTATCTTCTGAGAAGTCACAACCTTATTATCATGGAGATTAGCATGCAATTTAGACATGATTCATTGATCAAAGCTTCTGAGAAGGCAGTGTCTTGACCAAGAGGCAGAGTCTTGACCAAGAGGCAGATAATCATAAAACACTCTGACTTGAATCACATGGATTGAAAATATATGTATTTTTCTTTAATCATGATTTACAAATGATTTCCATTGCAAAGGGGTTGAATTAAAAAGCATTAGACAGGGCTCAGTGGTTGAGTATCAATCTATGAACCAGGAGGCCACAGTTCAATTCCCATTCAGAGCACATGCCTGGGTTGTGGGCTTGATCCCAAGTGGGGGATGTGCAGGAGGTAGCCAATCAATGATTCTATCTCATCACTGATGTTTCTATCTCTCTCTCCCTCTCCCTTACTCTCTGAAATAAGTAAAAATATTTTTTTAAAGCAATAGAGGTTAAAGTAAAAGAGTTGGTAAAGAGAAAATAAAAGCAGTGTAGAAAAATTTTTCTTGAGGCTAGAAAAATTGCCATGAATTATTCTGTACTCTCAAAATGACCTATTTATTCTACATGTTAATAACAGGTATATACTTTCAATTAAAAAATTTTTAGGTATTCTAACTCGTATGACCAAGACTAACCTTTGTACAGCAGTACTATTAGTGAGATTCCCTTCATAATACCTCCATATATTTTAACTATTTTTCACAGAAAATAATTTTAATATCATCTGTGTATAAAAAATGTGCTAAGTGTTGAAAAAAAGGAGATGTGTGAGAAACACAGTCAACCTCCAGTGTAGTGAAGAGGAAGGAGACATGAGAATAATACTTGAATAAAAATAAAAGCTAAACACTATTGGAATACTCAACATTTTTCATTGAGGCACATTTTATGAATTTTCTTCTTTCAGCGTATGCTCCAAGGTAAATCCCAATGATCTAAACAATAATATCAGCAAAAATTGAGTGGGGGAGGGGTGGGGTATGCAGGGAATCAATGCTGGTAGGTTTGGATTTAAACACAAGATCTGAACCTTGTTAGCGAAGTGACTTTGTGAAATCTTAATTGCCTTTAAACCCAATTTCCTTATTTATAAAAGTTGCAAAATGATATCAAATACTATATTCATAAGGGTGTTTGTAGTAATTTAAAGACAATACATGCATGGGTTGAAAAAGGTATCTGACTTACAGTAGGACCTAAAGAAATTGCTAGCTTCCTTTTTCTCCCCCTCCCCACCATGACATTTCAAATCCATGGCCTGTTTAGACCCTTCTTGACAAAGGTGTAGCCTAAAGCTGCACCCTTTCTAGGAAATTGTTAACTGTGTTACATGTGCAATTCCTCACGCACATTCTCACTGTGTCACTACATCCTCTACTCTGACCACCTGTAGATGCTTATATCACCTTAGATCCTGGAAAACTCCTCTCCCTCTTCTTGACCATCTATCACAGGCTACTCAAAATGTCCCCATATTTTTGGTCTCCTTTTCCCACTCTTTTCTTCTCTACTCAACTCAGATTTGCTCACTGTTATCTCCTTAGAAACATTCCATATCATCCAAAACTGAGCACTTTTGCTAATATTAGTCTTACATCTACCCTTCTTGTCATTATCTTAAAATCAGTGAATCAAGCCCTTTAATCTGGCCCTGAAAACAATACCTGTTCTATAAAGCTCTCACTAAACTGAGGGTTGGCAACAAATTCCTCTGAAATCTTCCTGAACAGAAGTTGAGATTATTAGAGCCCAGCCACACAATGCATGTTCTTCTTTGATGTGTAAAATGTTAATAATTCATATAGTCATGTTGCAACATGGTAATGACATCTACATGGCAGCCTTTGTTCTAAGCACAGGAGACATACCAGGGAACAAAACAAAGGCCTGTCCTCATGCAGAAAGGAGAGACATCAGACAACAAACAAGTAATAAACACTATGAGGAAATATAAAGCAAGGGAAGGGAAGAATAATTAAAGGCCTGTCTGGTAGGATGACAGTTGAATGCATATATAAAAGAAGTAAGTGAGCCATGCTGATATGTGTGGGAAGAGAATTCAGGAAGAGGGAAGAGCCATGCAAAAGCTGAAAATCAGGAGGTTGCTTGAGAGTGGCTGGAATTGAGTCAGGGGAAAGGAAGTGGTAAAGATGAAGAGTGAGCCTTGTAGGAAGTAAGTAAGGATGTGGGCTGTTACTGGGAGAGAGGGGGATCCATGGGAGGCTTTGGAATAAAGTGACACAATGTGACTTTTCTTTAGGGGTAAAAAAATTGAAGAAGACTTTCAATCCAAATTCCAAATCTACTAAACTATGCTAAGGTAGTACATCATTTTTAAAAAATATATATTTTATTGATTTTTTACAGAGAGGAAGAGAGAGGGACAGAGAGTTAGAAACATTGATGAGAGAGAAACATCAATCAGCTGCCTCCTGCACACCCCCTACTGGGATGTGCCCACAACCCAGGTACATGCCCTTGACTGGAATCGAACCTGGGACCCTTCAGTCCGCAGGCCGACGCTCTATCCACTGAGCCAAACCGGTCAGGGCTCCATTTTTTATTTTTTTTTTGAGACTCAATTTCCTCCTTTAGAAAATGGGGATAATAATAACTCTTGTCAAACTGAGAAAATTAAATGAGCACTTATCAGAATGCCTAACATATGGTGAACACTTTATTGAGTACTAAACATTATCTCATTTGCATTTGTCAATATCAGCTTTATTTCTCTTCAAAATAATGTTTTTCTTGGGATCACATTTAAACAATTGTGGAAACTTTGGATAGATCTCAAAGGTATTCATTTCATTATGCTTTATACATGCAATCTGGAGCCAATTTAAGCAAAATTAGAAAAAAATAATTAGATTTAAGGCAAAGCAGAAAAACCAAGTATGATTCTCCTCATGAATAGTGACTTTACCTGTTTTTATTGGCTTGAAAGTCACTATTCATGCCTTTATGTACTTTTATTGTAAATACACTCATGAACATATCTTAAGGGAAACAGTCATGTAGAATCTTTGTCTTGCTATTCCTCACTGATTAATTCTCAGATCATAGCTTTTTCTAAAGGACATTATGTAAAATGTCTTAAAACCAGTTTTAAGAGCATCTTGGCAGAAATATGAACCCAAGGAAAAAGGAGATTATTGTGTATAAAACCATAATAAACTTGCATGCTTTCAATCCACTTTTTTTTTTTTTTTTTTTTTTTTTTTTTACTAAAACCCAAGCACAGGGTTGCGGGGGGGTTGTTTTTTGTTTTTAATTTTAACATCTTATAAAAGTATTACGCAGTAAACAAAAGCAGAACATCAACTTAAACCCAAAGTGAAACAGCATACCATTAATATTGGTCCCTGACATTAAGAAGGGTGACAGGGGCAAGGCATAAAATGTTCCCTCTCTCGCTTGGCTGTGAGGCCACATGCAGCAGGGTGAAAAGTGTGAAGGGCAAAGAGCAAGGCTATTGAACCTGTGAAACTTATGACAAGTGAGGCCTCAGCCATTGATTTTGTCAGCCTCATACTTCACAATCTCTTATCTGTAATAAAGTGGGAGGGAGGATAAAATCATTTTCCCTCCATTCTATATTGTTTGAACATCATTACCATGAATCACTCAAGAGAGCCTTCACTATTGCTAGGCAACCGCAGCATTTGCCTTATAGCCCCATGCAATGTGATGAAACTGTGTTGTTCCACGGCTTATAAAAATCCCTGAAAAAAATTAATTCAGTGGTATCATCCCTCTACTTAAAATACTGAAGTTCAAAGGATGTGTGATCCTCTTTACTTCATTTTTATTTTACAGTAAAAAGGGAACCATGTTAGCAAATTCCTCCTCCAGGTATTTTCCTGAGCTTGGGGATAACCTGGCTCCCTTTTGAGAAGGCTCCTTTCTGGGCAGGCCTCTAAGACAGAGGCTGCTCCTGCGTCCTCTCCCCAAGTTAGGAAAACTCCAGTGCATGACTTCTGTGCTCTTGTCGTGGAGTGTCTTCTGCAGCACCCCTGACTCCTGATGGGAACTCAGCACTGTCCAGCAACAGTTCTTTCTTTTATTTTCCTCCTGTTTTGTCTCATTGCCTCTAACAGCTGTTTTAAAACTTACCACTCCCCTTAAATCAGCGGTTCTCAACCTGTGGGTCGCGACCCTTTCACAAGGGTCGCCTAAGACCATCGGAAAACACATGTCTAATTGCATATTGTTTTTGTGATTAATCACTATGCTTTAATTATGTTCAATTTGTAACAATGAAAATACATCCTGCATATCAGATATTTACATTACGATTCATAACAGTAGCAACATTACAGTTATGAAGTAGCAACGAAAATAATTTTATGGTTGGGGGGTCACCACAACATGAGGAGCTGTATTAAAGGGTTGCGGCATTAGGAAGGTTGAGAACCACTGCCTTAAAGCTTTGAAGCTGAAATCTTCCCTTTCACTTTTCACTTACTTGACAAATAAAATAGCTGTCTGCAGTCATCCTCCACAGCCAATGTAGGCATTTACCAGCCACCTCCCAACCTCCTTGCCTTTTCCGCTGTGACAGGGATTGCCCTTCCACTTGCGGCTCATCACTTCAGTGACTTGTGTGGCAGGCGGAATCCTTCAATGGCCTTCAGGATTCCCTGCTGATGGCCTTCAAAGAACAGGGACCTCAGTCCTACAACCAAGAGGAAGTAACTGAACTCTGCCAACAAGAAGAATAAGCTAGGAGTGTATCTATAACCGGGAGCCCCCAGACAAGCTGGTTTGGTACCTTGGTTTCAGTGGAAAACCCAGTCATGTCTACAGAGCTGTGAGATGATTGTGGGTATTTTAAGCTACTAAGTTTGTGGCAAATTGTTGCACAGAGATAGAAAACTAATACATTCTAGATAGATTCTTATCTCTTTTTAGAAATATAGTCCTTTAATTACTTCCAGTCTTCAAGGTTTACTTGCTATCCCACTTATACTGTCATCATTACCATCGTCATCACCACCACCACCTCTAACAGTGATTAAAGATGCTAGATACTATATTTAAATCCTTTAGATTGATTATTTAATTTAAAGCTTCATGAAAGGAGTCTTATGAAAATGGGGCATATGAGTCTGTAGGACTGGGTTGGGGCTTGAGATTCTAACAAGTTCCCCAGTGATGTCTCTGCTCCTGATCTAAAGCTGATATAATTCACGATATTCGACTGGAATTTGTAGTTGCATGCCTAGCACTATTGAAACGGGTAATTCCTCTTAGACACCATTCTTATAAGTTAGGTATTGCTCACCAAGTGGTATTGACTTGACTTTAATGGAAGTATCTGAGTAATCAGTTATTCTGGTGAAGGAGGTGTGTGAAGGAGGTGTGGGGGAAGTGTAACCTGAGGAAAATAACCTGTACGGATTTCTGAATTCCATCTCTTCCCTGGAGATCAGAACTGCTAGAGGCAGTGCACAAGAACTTGTATTTTTAATAAGTTTCTCAGATGAATGTCATGGTATTCAAAAGCAGGGTTTCTCAACCTTGACACTATTGATATTTTGGATCAGGTAATACTTTGGGGGGGGCAGTGTTGTGCATTGTAGAATGTTTAAAAACACCCCTGACCTCTACTCACTAGATGCGAATAGCACCCTCTCTCCCTAGTGTAACAATGAAAACTGTCTCCAGATCTTGCCAAATATGCCCGGGGAGCAAAGTCTCCCTTGGTGAGAACCTCTGCTCTAAAGTTCGAGGATTACTGATTTAGGCTTTATCTGGGAAAGGAAAAACAAAGCACATGGATTAATAGAGGACTCTGTAACATTTTTTTCTATAAAAAAAATAGGACAAATCTGTATCTACAAAAATGTTATAGCATAATTTATTTTGTTTAATTACAATATCTAGGTAGAGCCCTAGCCGGTTGGCTCAGTGGATAGAGTGTCAGCCTGTAGACTGAAGGATCCCAGGTTCAATTCTAGTCAAGGGCACATGCCAGGATTGCGGGTCAATCCCCAGTAGGGGACATGCAGGAGGCAGCCGATTAATGGTTCTCTCATCATTGATGTTTTTATCTCTCTTCCCTTCCTCTCTGAAACCAATAAAAATATATTTTAAAAATATCTAGGTAGAGACTAATTACTCACTCACTGCTTAGTTAAGTTTTAACTCTACAATAATTTAGTTGTTAATTTATATTATCTATTTAACTAGAGGCCCGGTGCACAAAAATGTGTGCACTCGGGGAGGGAGGGGGGGTCCCTCAGCCCGGCCTGTGCCCTCTCCCAGTCTGGGAACCCTCGGGAGATAACGACCTGCTGGCTTAGGCCTGCTCCCGGGTGGCAGAGGGCAGGCCCAATCCCTAGGTGCAGCCCCTGGTCGGGCTCAGAGCAGGGCCATTTGGGGAGTTGGGGCACCGCCCCATGTCATGCACAGAGCAGGGAGGATCAGGAGGTTGCGGTGCCACCCTCAGTCACGCTCAGGGTAGGGCCGATTGGGGGATTGGGGCACCGCCCCCTGTCACACTCAAGGCAGGGTCGATGGGGAGGTTGCGGTGCAACCCCCTGTCACGCACAGAGCAGGGCCAATCAGGGGGTTGGGGCGCTGGCCCCTGTCACTCACAGAGCAGAGCCCATCAGAGGGGTTGGGGCGCCGCCACTCTCACACTCAGGGCAGGGCCGAAGGGGAGGTTATGGCTCTACCCCGTCACACACAGAGCAGGACCCGTTGGGGGGGGGGGGGCGGGGGGGGAGGGGGTTGGGGCACTGCACCCTGTCACACACAGAGCTGCAGAGTGATCAGGGGGTTGGGCAGCTCCCCCCTATCAGGTACAGAGCAGGGCTGATCAGGGGGTTGGGGCGCCTTCCCCTGTCCCGAACAGAGCAGGGCGGATAGGGAGGTTGTGGCCCCGCAACCTGTCACACACAGAGCCGCAGGGCGATCAGGGGGTTCAGGGGGTTTGGGCACTGCCCCCTGTCACACTGATGCCGGTGCCGGGAGGCCTCGCGGCTCCGCTGATCCCCGTGCACTGGGTGTGTGTGTGGGGGGGAGTGTCCCTCAGCCCAGCCTGCCCCCTCTCACATACTGGGAGCCCTCAGGCGTTGACCCCCATCACCCTCCAATCGCAGGATCGGCCCCTTGCCCAGGCCTGATGCCTCTGGCCTAGGCATCCAGCCCGGGCAGCAGGGACCCGCAGCTGCAGCGGCCCCACGATCGTGGGCTTCGCTTTAGGCCCAGGCAAGGGACCCCTAGCTCCTGGGACTGCCAGCTTCGACCGTGCCCAGCTCCCATCGCTGGCTCCACCCCTACTTCCTGCTATCACTGGCCAGGGCGGAAAAGGCACCTGATTCTCTGATCATGGCTGGGGGGCAGGGCAAAGGCGGCCCCAGGGCCGCCTTTGCCCTGCCCCCCAGCTCTTAGCTCCCCCCTGGGTTTCCGATCACTGTCAGTGGCAGGGGGCTTCTTCCTGCTTTCCCTTTGGCCTCCCTGCATTGTGCCTACATATGCAAATTAACCTCCATCTTGTTGGCAGTTAATTTGCATATAGCCCTGATTAGCCAATGAAAAGGGTAGCTCGTACGCCAATTACCATTTTTCTCTTTTATTAGTGTTGATACTCATGCCCTAATGCTGAGTAGTTCTACTTTTCAAATGTTCTACTTTTCAAAAGACTGTTGATAGAAGCTATTTTTTAAAAGTTTTTTTCTTAGGTTTTTTTTCTCCTCTTAACATTTCTCAGGAACAATTAAGTACTCTTTCTTTCCAACTCCTCTCCACTCCTCATCCACCCCTATCCACTTTGTTGGTTTTTTGCTTCTGGCAAGTATCTCTGCTGAATAGCTTATTACGCTTTTCTCTCCACAAATAAGACAAATAAAAATCTGATACTGAAACTTTCTCAGGGGTCAGTGTGGGTCAGTCCCCATCATTATTATGTGAGTGTTCACATGGGTGTGTGTGTTTTCTATGAGGGGGAATTTATTCTGACAGCCATGCTGCTATATCACAGACCAATAATAATGCTGCCTTTGAACTTGTATTTTATGCTGCAGCTTATTCTTAAGGCAGCCTAGCAACCAAGTCAGGTGTATCTGTGTGTAACTGCAACTAGTCATTTAGCCACTGCTGCAGCACTATTTAGCCTTTTCATATGAACATTTTCAGTACAATTTTAAGTTTAAAATCACTAACAACATGATTTTAAATATGTGTACATTCACTCTCTGACCATCGATCATTAGCAATTGGTTGATAATCTCGTCTGTATGGTATGTGTTCTTCTAGGCAATTGTGGTTCAATATGATGCATTTAAAATTGTCTATCCCAGCAACTGCTAAATTCTCAAATACAGAGGCCATATTATAAAAAGATGGTGTACTGAGAAAGGTGTTGGTAGCTTTGCTTAAGTTGGCCTGAACCCTACATCTTCATTCTCATGTCAGTCCCTTAGCCTTTACTCAGGAAAACAGTGCTGTGAGTAGAATAAGAACATGGTCTGTAGAGTGGGACAGACATGGGTTTGACTCTAGCTCTGTGGCACCACTTTGGTAAATTACTTAAATTCCCTAAATCTTAGTTTCCTCATTTGTAAAAGGGGATGAACCAACCTAGTAGACTTCTTGTGAAAATTAAATGTAATAAAATATGAAAAATGCTTAGCACAAGGGTAGGCCCATGGAAAGTATTTTTAATATATAGTATCTATTATATTATTATTTTACTTCATCTAATCTATTGCCCAAATGGCTATGTGTCTCCTAATCTTGGAGTAAACATATAGGCATGACCAGATCAAAAGTTTGTTTGCATATTCATATTCTTAAATATATATTCAGGGGTGGACAAAAGTAGGCTTACAGTTGTTCATATGGGAAATAATATAATAATAAATAAATGCTAATACAAGAATGGACTGTCTCATATACAACTGTAAACTTATATTTAACTTAGGAATTTATGTACAGGTATAGTCACTTGTTAAAATATTTTGTCCTGATTTTTAAAAAGCACAAATCATCTAGATACTTAATATATTATGATTTAATGTCAATTGAAGAGCTAATAGCTTTTAAAAAGTATAAGAAAATTAAGCCTTTCCCTGTAGGTAGAATGGTTATTGACAAAGTTCCTGTTACCTATCTTCCAGAACTCAAACCAAAGAACTAAGGCTCAATTTGGTTTTACAGGGAGATGAATTTTCAGAAACTCACTCCAAGTTCAAAAGGTTACACTCAATAGAGTTCTAATAAGCATTGTACCATAGATGACTCATTCAGGCTTTGAAATTTATTCAGGCTCTTGCAAAACAGTAATTACCTATGCATTTCCTAAGAAAAGAGTCAGAACTTATTGTAACATTGTGCTAAAAAATATTTCAAACTTTTTTCCCCTGACATTTTTTATTTAGAACAGCCTCCCCTGGTGGACCACACTTTTTTATTTGTTTTTACCCACAAAATTGGAGTAAAACTACCCATACTTCTAATTTGAGTTACATTTGTATGTTCAAACCTTATAATTAAGCCAGTTTAAAGCACCTCTGTGAATAACTCATTGAAGTTGCGTGTATAGTGGCTTTTTTTCAACAAGAGGGGATACTTTATAATGACAATTCTGATTTTTTCTAGTTCTGTTTTATAAATTTTAGCTTTATTGATATGATGGAAATGTAAAACTGTAAGATATTTAAAGTGTACATTATAGTGATTTGATATATATGTATATTGTAAGAGGGTTCTCATCTAATTAACATCATCTCACATATTTACCCTCCTTTTTTTTTTTTGGTGAAACCATTTAAGTTTTACTTTCTTAGCAGATTTCAATTATATAGCACAGTGTTATAGATCCTCATATCTTTTTTTGCCTGATAGCTGAAAGTTTGTACTCTTTTACCAACCTGTCTGATTTTCTTTTTAATCTGAGAATATGTGGTAGGAATTCCCATTTTTTATTCCAGTGGGAGGAGAAAGGCAGGTGAGTCATCAGGTCTTCCTATCTCCACAAGAGAACCCACGTGAGATTTCTTTTGCTTTTATGTAGAAAACGGAAGAGGGTTTCTGAATATCAGCTCATGAAACTCAGATAATTAAATCATGTTTTTCTTATTGGGAACATTTGGACTATATCAAAGAGAGAGAAAAAGGATCTCTCCTTTAAAAATAATAAAGATGGTATTTGAAAGACAACATTGTTCTGTTTGGAAGAGGAGCAGGCTTGAGTATATGAGGGTTTTTTGTGAATAAGAGAGTGAGGATCTTCAACTGGTGAAGGCTCTTAAATCTAAAAAAAGGGTGCAAATTAATAAAAGTAGTTAAATTACAAAATGTAATCCAAAATACAACATGAGATTATCATAGATTGTGCAAGCTCTTAAACACTGTTTAATATTCACCACCAATAATAACAGTTTACTGATTGACTGAAGTTCTATAATATTAGAAAAACCACTGAGGGAAACTTTTAATTTTCTGTAGAAATTAAACTTGCAACATTTTTATAGTAGATGTCAAAAAATAAACATGTTTCATAAAATTATGACTTAGATTCTATAACACCAAAGCGTTGTGTGTGTGTGTGTGTTTTGTTGTTGTTGTTGTTATCAGAAGATAAATAATCCACTAGCTCTGAAAACTGAAACAAGTATTTGTTTATTTTCCATTATTATGTGTGTAATTTGTGTTGTGTTGTAGTTGTTGTTTTGTTTTTGTTTTTGCAGTTGATTGAAGGATTGTATCGAATTAACCTACAGGGAAACAGGTTCCCCGTTATTTGTGGGAGGGGAAGTTCCATCTGCAGCCAGGGCACTGGTATGTTGTGTGTTGTCTGCCAATGGAATATGGTAGCCAACTAGAGGGTGGCACTAAGTTGACAAACCCTAGGAAGGCAGCCTCTCCAAGGACATCTGACAGGACACAACTAAACCAGTCCTGAAACAGTGACACTCAGGGACCTAGGAAAGTCAGAAGTGAATTTAAATCACCTCTAAGAAGTAGTTATTGGAGGTCAAAGATGTGTGTGAAAATCAATACCATTGGGTTATTTCATTTTAGTCTCCTGAGGTTGCAAACTGGTTTTAAAAATTCTCTATTGTCTCTTCTCTGCTAAGAAGAACCAAACAAAGGATCTTTGGGCATTGTTTTGTTTTGTTTTGTTTTTCTATTCTCTTTTGTTTTTTAACAAAGGAGAACAGTCCCAAAATATCCATAGTGAGACTCTTCTGATACCTATGCACTGACAGACGTGGGGGTAATGTCCAACTGCTCAAAAGCACAGCAAAGCCGCAATGTGTAAGGACTATTAAAAGGGTAAAGGGTCCCACCCTAGCCAGTTTGGCTCAGTGGATGGAGTATTGTCCCACAGATCTGGTCAAGGGTGTGTACCTCGGTTGCAGGCTCCATCCCAGCCCTGATCAGGGCTTATGTGGGAGGCAGCCAATCCATGTGTCTCTCTCACATCGATGTTTCTCTCTCTGTGTGTCTCTTCCCCTTTCTTCTACTCTCTCTAAAAATCAATGGAAAATATCCTCAGATGAGAATTAACAAAAAAATTTAAAAAGGGTAAAGGGCTCCTACCCAACTCCTTTTCCTCCTTAAGATCTGATTTACTTGATGAGTTTGAGTTGCTAAGATTTAGATCCTGTCCCTTCCCCCAAGGTTTATTTTAGAACATGATAGCAAATATATTCAACCTGCTATTTGGTTGTATATTTGAATAGAGCTATTTCTTGAGAAACCATAATCAACCATTTATATTTTATTTTTAATATAATGTGCTAAGTTCTCAGACCTTTACCAGAGTAGGTAAAGAATAAGTAGGGGAGGAGAATAATTGAAATAGATAGGCATTCTCTTCTCTAATTTACATAAACATTTTAAGACTTCTGGATCTTTTATTTTTTCCAAAGTTACAATTGTTTTCTCTCACTAACAGTTTCTCTATGCATTTTTCCTTTAGTTTCTCCAAGTGAATAGAAATCTCAGGAGGAATGCTTAGATGATTTATAGGTGTCACCACAACTCTGGTATAAAAATATCGTCTTCTGTGATATACCATTTGAAGTATTTTATTGTTTTATAACTTGTCAGGAAATTGCTGGAGTTTGACTCTTATTATGATTGCATACTCATGTGAGAACTCATTGATAATCATAAAAAGAAACTCACAACATAAATTAAAGCAAAAAGCAATCTTAAACCTGTCATTCAGGATTCAGAACACACAGAGAGGGAAAAAAAATCCTCCCCTGGCATACACTGCAGACCCCCCTTTTCCAATGCTATTTGCTATTTCCATTTTAGTCCATTGTATTTCTCTTATCTGGGAGAGTGAAATAAGACTTCAAGCACAAAGTCAGCAGTTATAGTGAAAAGAAGGAACTATTTGGAGAGTCGGTGGCTGTCTTTATGGTGGGTCCGCTGGAAGTCCTAAATTCTATTCTGAACTCTGGCAAGGAATAGCTGTGCAATATTGAACAAAGTTATGCCTTTTCTGATACTACAGCAGTATCCTCAGCTGTGTCTTTTAAGATAGTAATGCCTTTTCTACCTATTGAAAAATATTATGTGGATCAGTTAGATTATATGTAAAAAATGTATGAAAACCGAAAATTCCATATAAATATAAGGTTATCTCTTCTAGCCCTCATTCTGAGAAGTAAATTAGATTTGAGAAAACTTTATATAATGCAATGAATAAATAAAATTAAATATAAATAATATCATTGTCATAGTTTTAGTTACCCATCTTGTTTACTTCCAATACATCAGTTTGATTATGACTGCAGAGCTAGGAAATACTCCATGAATATTTATGGTGTTATTTCAGGATATAGCCATCTAACCCCAAACTGTTGCCACTTGGATACCATGAAAGTGGTAAACCCATTGTTTCCATGTCTGAGACAGTGGTGTTTAAGAGATATTCACTGAAAAAAATATGCATGCATATGCATATGTATATTTATTATAAACTTTACTGATATTAAAGATGTCTAACATATAATTTGCAAATAATAATTAATATGCAATCCATTTTATTATAAACTAGGGGCCCGGTGGACGAAATTCGTGCACTGGGTGTGTGTGGGGGGGGGAGTATCCCTCAGCCCAGCCTGCCCCTTCTCACATACTGGGAGCCCTCAGACGTTGACCCCCATCACCCTCCAATCGCAGGATCGGCCCCTTGCCCAGGCCTGATGCCTCTGGCCTAGGCGTCCGGCCCGGGCAGCGACCTGCAGTGGCAGCGGGAGGTGCAGCGATCGCGCGGGCTCCGCCCCTGCCCCTGCAGGATGCCTCTGGCTGATGCGTCCGGCCCAGGCAGTGGGGACCCGCAGCTGCAGCGGCCCCGCAGTCGTGGGCTTCGCTTTAGGCCCAGGCAAGGGACCCCTAGCTCCTGGGACTGCCAGCTTCGACCGTGCCCAGCTCCCATCGCTGGCTCCACCCCTACTTCCTGCTATCACTGGCCAGGGCGGAAAAGGCACCTGATTCTCCGATCATGGCTCGGGGGCAGGGCTCCCCCCTGGGTTTCCGATCACTGTCAGTGGCAGGGGGCTTCTTCCTGCTTTCCCTTTCGCCTCCCTGCATTGTGCCTACATATGCAAATTAACCGCCATCTTGTTGGCAGTTAACTGTCAATCTTAGTTGGCAGTTAATTTGCATATAGCCCTGATTAGCCAATGAAAAGGGTAGCTCCTATGCCAATTACCATTTTTCTCTTTTATTAGTGTTGATTTTACATAGTCAATTGATTTTCACAGAATGTTTTAGTTAATTTTTGTGATGTTATATTCATAGCCAACCTATTGACAGAGAGTATTGTTACAATTGTAGCTGCATTTGACAGATGAATGTTGTTCTGACAAGAATGCTGGTTGATGTATTTGTGGAGTTTTTTTATATTTTTTTATTGATTAAGATATTACATATCTGTCCTTATCCCCACGTTACCCCCTACCACCCCCCCCCCCCCGTCATGCTCTCACCCCCTCACTCCCCGTTGTCTGTTGATGTATTTGTTTTATTTGACAGTAAGATGAACGTAAAACATCACAAATCTAGGTAGGAATGTCACTCATTCATAAGGGGTCAGTACGAATGTTTTCTTTGGTAAATTGAATAATAGTCTTCAAATATTAAAAGAATGTTTTCACAATTACTGGCTAAAGACAAAACGCACTTTAAATTTGATCTCCATTATGAACATTTTCTCTGCAATTTTGAATTTAATAGCCAATGAAACAATGAACCTTGATTTGTGGCATTTGCTGATTTCAGTGGTATACTCTCAGATGACTGATATTCTGCTATCAATGTGACCTCATTACATGCAGAGTTGGGTAAAGATACACAGGAGCACCCCACATATAGTATTTCCACCATGCAAACCCAATAGACAGAAATAACCTTAAGAGTTTAGGTAATAGTAAAATGTAGTAAAATAATTAATAAGTAATTAGTTTGAAAATTTATTAATTTTGTTTTAATATAACTTATTTAATTGTGATTATATAAATTAATTTCTTGCTAATGCCTGTGATTATCAACTGGGCACAATATTCCTGAGAATTTTAATAATTGGCTCTTGTGAGCCTGGACAAGTCTGCTCCAATATACTATAGGTCACAGCATCAGCATATGCTCTCATAGCAATAAACTATAGCAAATAACATGGGGAATGTTTAAAACTAATAATATGTACTTGCTGACTCATCTCTATGTTTAATCTCCATTAGGGATTGTAACCTTATAAACCACCTTGGGTTTTCTATTGACACATTTACATGGTCACTGTAGTTGTCCACCAGGTAACGTGAGACTCTGTGGCCATCTAATATTTAAAGAAGGGATTTCTTAGGAATTTCTCTAATCCCATTGGGCGAATAATTTTTACTACAAAGACAAATTTTCTGCCCTGACCAGTTTGGCTCAGTGGATAGAGCGTCGGCCTGCGGACTGAAGGGTCCCGGGTTCGATTCTGATCAAGGGCATGTACCTTGGATGCGGGCACATTCCCAGTAGGAGGTGTGCAGGAGGTAGCTGATCGATGTTTCTCTCTCATCGATGTTTCTAACTATCCCTCTCCCTTCCTCTCTGTAAAAAATCAATAAAATATATATTTTTTTAAAAAAAGACAAATTTTCTAAATGTAAAAGATGGCTAGCTGTGAAGTTCCATTATGTCCTTCTGTAGACATGTATGCTGAGGTTCCTTCAAAGAACTACAAATACAGCAACTTTCAAGATTTTTCCCTTGGCATAATGTTCTCAAAATCTATCCATGTTGTTGCAAATGGCAGTATTTCATCTTTTCTTATGGCGGAGTAGTGTTCCATTGTATATATATACCACAACTTCTTTATCCAATCATCTATCAAAGGACACTTCGGTTGTTTCCATATCTTAGCTGCTGTGAATTATACTGCAATTAACATAGGGATATTATATTTATATTTATATATATCGAATAAATTTTTCAAATTTTTGTGTTGATACCTAGGAGAGGGATTGCTGAGTCATATGACAGGGGAGTAGGAGGTAGTAAAGGTTAAAAGGAGCCAAATATATGGAAAGCAAAGATGATTTGACTTTGAGTGGTAGACACACAATGCAATATACAGATCATGTATCATCATAGAAATGCATACTTGAAACCTATGTAATCTTATTAACCAATGTCACCCCAATACATTTAATTAATTAAAAATAAATAAATTCAGATTTTCCTCTGTACTGGATATCAACTCTTAGTGTAATAAAATTAGCATTTTAAGCACTGTAAATTTTTTAAGTATTTTTTGCATGTGCTTTCCATGTCTTACTATACTCTTCTTTCTATAGTATTTGTCTTAGTAAATTACACTTCTGTCCACCAGTCATCAAAACAAGAAGCCTGGATGTCTTACTAAATTCCTCTTTTTCCTCATTTTCACAACTTATAAATTTTCAAGACCTGGTATTTCTTCTTTCTAAATAGCATTGCAATCTATTGCAATCAAAGTGCTGGGACAATACCTCGACCCAGGAAGCCCACAAGCCCACAATAAATTTTGTAATAAATGTAGGATTCTGTGAGTTGACTCAGGCATAACCCCCCCCCCAAACACCCCAAAATGTATTTAAACCTTGTGATGAAGGAGTAACGTTTGTAATTTTGGCCTTAATTGTCTGCACGAGCATAGACTTTGGATGAGAAATTTCAAAAAAGACTTAGGAAATAAGTATTATGTGACTCCTTTAGCCTTGTAGCCAGCTGTATCATCAGAAAACCTTTGCAAATAGATGTCAAAGTATTTTTTATTTAATCTAATTTACTTAATACATACTAGGTAGAATGAGTGATGTTTGGGACTAAATAATTTGTTGCTAATATAAGAATATGACTCATTAATTAACAAGTAGAACCATCAGAGTCCTTAATATGAGGACCTTCATGGCTAACTAGTAAAAAAAATCCCCAGACAAGGTACTACTGTCAAATGCAAATGTCATGCAACGTTTGCTGATGTGTTCTCTACTTTATTGACTCTTTTTTTTTTTTAGAGAAGACAGTGGTATACTAAGGGGGAAATAACTTAGAAACTCTCTAAAACAATCATCCTTAAACTTTCATTGGTCATAGTCCTCAGGGAGATTCTTATAAAGACCTGGCTTCTTCTTCCCAGAAAAATGAGAATCTACATATAAAAGACAACTTTTCATGGAATTTCAGAAAGTTTTACAGTCTACAGATTAGAAAATCAGTGCTTTAGAACTCCAGAGAAACTCAGTTTGGGGTAGCCTTAGCAATATTATTATTATTATTATTATTATTATTATTATTATTACTAATTAATGGAGATGGAAAATTCAAACCTAGAATAGACAAGAATGCCCCAGTCCTGCAAATAAACATGCTCCTGTTTCATGAGCAAGAACATCAGAAGAGGTATGAGTCATGAACTCATTTATTTCACCAGAGGATTTCCCTTCCTTTGATTTCTGTCCTCAGACTTTATTAAGGGCAGAATGAACTGTAAAGAAGAAAGAAAGGAACTGCTTCCTGACTGACTTAGACTGAAATAGGAACCATAAAGTCTTCTCATCTAAGCTTTCTCTTTTAATACACGTATAAAAAATAAAAGCTAAAATTGTGCTCAGACCATTATAAGCACATTTTATGACCCCAAAGGCATGAGCACACCATTTGCATTTTGTCTCTGTGGTTTATGTTGTCCCCTGAATATTGCTATATAATTGGAGCCTTGTTATGTGCAGTAGGAAGATGCACGATGACTTTATAATGAAGAAGACTAGAGTAAGCTTATCAAATGACCACTTATATGTTCACTATGGCCCTACTCTTATTATCATATTCATAATGAATGTCAGCTTATTGTATAGTAAGAAACTTAACTCCAATACAGTCAATACATAATTTCAAAATAAGATACATGATCACATGTTAAACCTCTGCATGTATATATTATCCAAGTTTTCCCATGTTCAGCAAATACATCTTAAAAACATTATTTAGTTTTATAAATAATCAGGGTAAGTATGCTATTTACATAATTTTAGGTCATTATAATATGTTTACAATGGTCAAAGAAGTGATATTAAAAGATGCAATTTCACCTAAAATATAAAAATCTTCATTCTTGCATTTAGATTGACTTTGATATGTGTATATTTCTTTTCAACTTTCTTTACACATCAAGGGATTTGGAGAATTGGGACAGTTTTAAAGATGAAGTAGCCCTTATACTAGTAATGCAGTTTTGCTTTAATTATCCAATAAAGAAAAATGTATTTTTTCTTTATTCATGATCCAAATATGTAATTGCTGGAATTCTTGAGTATGCATAACACATTCAAAGTTTTGCAAATTTCTTTAAGTACAAGTAATATTCTCTTCACCAATTTTTAGAACTTTATGAAAGATGATTTCATAAAATGCCTTTTTTTAAGTCATACAGGCCAGACATACAAATGTGAAATGAAATACTGAATAAGTGGAAATATCTGAATAATACAAAGTAAGAAAGCCTTTCTGGAAGAATAAAGTTTAAATAAGGGAGGCTTTTTAAAGGAAAATATGGAATAATATAGAAAATCACCTCAATTTGCTATTTCAGTTAGCTAGTTAAAAATATTGCATTTCTATAAAAAATGGTGCCTTTATTCTATTCTACTCCCTTATTTCCCATGAATGAAACAGAATAAATTATTGGGTTGAAAAGACCAATGAGATCTAACAATTTTTTCAGAAGTAAAAATGAGAAATCTAAAGGCTTTATCACTTAGTGTTTCTATCCCAAAGAAAAAATATTATCTAATATATATTTCAATAAACAAAGTCAATATCCAAACTGAGTATGGAGAAGGGAAGGGGGAAGAGTAAGATTATGTGTTTTCTTGAAGGACGGAGAATTACTGGAGATAAATATTTTAATTTGATCACAATGTTCCCAGACTGTGTGCATTGGCTTCATAATGTGTCAGCTTGACGAGGCGGGACACCATTTCCCAGAATTCCCTTCACTGTGTCTTCCTAGTTAAGATGGGCAACAAGGGAGATTGCAGGGCTCATGGAGGGCAGAGAGAAGAGCTGCCATTCTATCATTCAGACATGCTGTCATTTCTCTGCTGGCTCATCTCATTGGGTTGAGGCTACATCCAAACCTGCACTTTCTATTTTTTTCCTTGGATCCTTCTTTAGTTTCATCTCCTGGGTTTGATGACAAAAGGACCTCGGCTTCTGCAAGACACCAATATCTTCAAGGTCAGAGGCAGCAAGAGCCAACATGGATTCTAGTGTGTTCTCATGGGCTCTAACTCATGATCTCCCCTACTTCATATCCATCTTCCTTTCTTTACTTCCTGCCCTGTAGACTTTAAACTCCAGCATCAGACACAAAGGCAAAAGAAACTTTTTATCCAACTCCCACAAATTGTGTAAGTCAAATCTCTTTATATAAAAATATATATCCTAGTGGTTATGCTTGTATGATTAAAACTTGACTTATAATTAAAAGACTAAATATATTATCAGTATTAGTAGTTCTTATATTTTTCTAATTTTAAAGTGATTGTATCCTAAATGCAAATAATTTTATGTTTGCATTATCGCTATTCTAAAAGTAATCCCTTCCGATTATTCATTGGGTGCATTTTTATTTGTAGAAGTATGCGCAGTGTTAGACATTTATGTGGAGTCTGGGACTTACGATTGGGCTAATTATGAAGCTACAATCTCAACAAGTCTAACTTCCTATCTATTTCAGCTTGACAGAGATATGTTTAACTGATGGAAAATTAAGTTTCCACTTTCCAAAGAAAAACAAGATGGAAAATAAATTTGTAAGATGGAATATTGGCCAAGATATTATATAACTAAATTAATGGCCTAAAAAACTGGGTATACCATCATAATAAGATCCACTGTGAACTTCCTTTTTAAAAAATATATTTTTATTGATTTCAGAGAGGAAGGGAGAGAGATAGAAACATCAATGATGAGATGATCATTGATTGGCTGCCTCCTGGACGCTCCACATTGGGAATCGAGCCCACCACCAGGGCATGTTCCCTGACCAGGAATCTAACCATGACCTCCTGGTTCATAGGTCGACACTCAACCACTAAGCCACGCCAGCTGGGCCACTATGAACTTCTTAATGAGTTTTTTTGTTTTTGTTTTTAAAAAAAGGACCTCTGCTTTCTATGCAAAGAATGTATTTTTTACATATATGTATTCAAGTCTACATTGCAATAATATCCAAGGAAAGCACCTTTTAATGTAAGTTTTAGCTCCAGTGTTTTATCCCTTGAGAAAATATGTAACTAGAAATACCTGTCAGTATGTGTGTAAAACTGGTAAACATCAGCCAAACCAAAAAGGAAAAATTTTCCAAATACTCTTGAGAGAAAAGTAAGAGTATCACTCTCTACTCAAGCATAAGGACTAGAACAAACTAGTTACAATGAGTGGAAGATAGAATAATGGGCTCCCAGGGATGTCTGCATCCTAATCCCCCAAATTCATGAATGTTATGTTACATGGTAAGGAGGAGCTAAATTGCAGATGGAATCAGCTAATTTGAAGACAAGGAGATTATCATATACTAGAGGCCCGATGCCTGAAATTCGTGCATGGGTAGGGTCCCTAGGCCTGGCTGGTGATCAGGGCTGATCTATGGAGCAACCAGCGGGCGATCAGGGGGGCTCTCACCGGTCCTTCTCCCCGCAGCCTCCGGTTGCCTCTGTGGAGTGACTGGCAGGGCGATCGGGGGGGCCGCCGCTGGCCCCCTCCTTGGCTGGCCTGAGGCCTGCAGGCTGGGGGAGCTCCTGCATTGAGTGTCTGCCCCCTGGTGGTCAGCGCACATCATAGCGATCAATCCTTCCACCAGCCGTTCAGTCAATTTGCATATCAGGCTTTTATTACATAGGATAATCTGGGTGGCCTCAGTGTAATCACAAAGGTCCTTTAATGGAAACAGAAAAAGCAGAAGAGTGAGAGCCAGGGGCAGCATCTGAGAAAAGCCTGGTCACCTTTGTTAGTTTTGAAGATGGAAGAAGGGCTAAGGCAGGGGTGGGCAAACTTTTTGACTCGAGGGCCACAATAGGTTCTTAAACTGGACCGGAGGCCGGAACAAAAGCATGGTGGAGTGTTTGTGTGAACTAATATAAATTCAAAGTAAACATCATTACATAAAAGGGTACGGTCTTTCTTTTTTTAGTTTTATTCATTTCAAAAGGGGCCGGATCCAGGCTGCAGGCCGTTGTTTGCCCACGGCTGGGCTAAGGCCAAGAAATGTGGGGAGCCTCTAGAATAGCAGTTCTCAACCGGTGGGTCGCAACCCCTTTGGCGGTCGAACGACCCTTTCACAGGGGTCGCCTAAGACCATCCTGCATATCAGATATTTACGATTCATAACAGTAGCAACATTACAGTTATGAAGGAGCAACAAAAATAATTTTATGGTTGGGTCACAACATGAGAAGCTGTATTTAAAGGGTCAGAAGGTTGAGTACCACTGCTCTAGAAGCTAAAGTAGTCAAGGAAACAGATTATCTTCTAGAGCCTCCAGAAAGAACACAATCTTGCTTATAGCTTGATCTTAGCCAGTGGGACTCATTTCAGACTTCTGACTTCCTGAACTGTAAGATATTAAATTTGTGTTGTTTTGAGACACTAAGTTCATGGTAATTTTTTTATAATTGCAATAAGAACTTAATACACATTGTATCAGAACAAAATGAGTGATTGAAGTAAGCAGCTTAAAAAAAATGTAGTGGTACCCACATCAGCTCCCTTGGCCCTACTGAAAATGAAGGGAGAAAATAGGAATAACTGCAGTCAGACAAAATTCACATAAAGGGAAATGTACCCCTATTGAGAAATCATGAGGAAATCCTGTTTTCACAGATTTCTAACTTTTATTAAAGAAAAAAAAATAAGAGAGGAAAAAATTTAAATTAACATGTGCAACACTGACTAACTTACTACAGCTCCATGCCTCCCACTGTATTATATCTTTTGATTATGCAGAGTTCACTTCAGCTCAATGTAGATTAAATTGAATAGTGACATTCCCAACTGGACTACCAGATGGAATCACATTTTAATTAACTTTTCAACCAGCATACAGATGTGCTTCTTGTGATCATTATCAGGAAATCATTTACTTTCAACAAAATGAGGAGCCCTGGTGGCAGATTGTAGCGAAGAATGACTGATTACATCATGAGATCATTAACCTTAAAATGATTTTAATCATTTATTGACAAAATGAAGAAAATGCTTATAGACCACTATTGAATACATTTAAAGCACATTATCGTGTACCTTTTGGGAGCTTAAATTAAAGGAAATATTTACATGATAAAATAATGATCTATGTTTTTATATTATTGCTGACTTTCAAATTTAAGCTTCCATACTTTAATGAAAGCATACACCATTGAATAAAAGAACTTACCTGCAACTACTTTTTGTTGTTCATAACCATCAAATAATTCCATTTATATTTGCTGCTTTAAGAATAATAGTCCCTACCTTCCAAATGTTTATGCCTTAAAAAGATTACCAGCATGAATAATTATCCTTAAGTAGAAAAAGATTAAGTGAATATGAATGAAACAAAAGATAGCTAAAATTATATAAAAAGAATGAAACAGTATATATTTATACAAGTTATTGTCTAATGTTTACTTCAGTCTTTTCAAGCTGAAAGTGCTAACTCTAGTAATTAGGACTCTGGTAATTTGAAATGCTAGTATAAAAATAAAAAAAAATAAAAATCCTTTCCTAATGATTAAAAAATATTTTATTTGCTTATTCCAAAATGGATAAGCGAAAAATCAATGTGCAAAATAAAAATACTTTTATTTTTATCAGTTATTAAGTTATTATAATATAACCAATTTCAAAGAAAACAAACAAACAGAGTCACCTGTGTTTAAAAGTTTCAGGCTGTGAGAGGATACAAGGCAGGCATTGTAGGAGGTTCTGACCCCGCTCAGATTGTTCGGTGCCCTTTAAGGTATCCAGGGGGGAAGGTGGAAAGCATTCTGTTGGTCATTCCATCCTAAATCATAACAGTCACAGCATGTCTACTAACCTCGGTATAAAGTGCTCACTGAATGAATTAAAATTGCAACGTAGGGTTCTGTCCTTCAAGTGTAATAATTTCCCTATCACAGGAAATCGGGAATTTTCTTCTAAGTCTCTGAGTGGCAAGAGAAAGGACAGCTAAGCTCTCTGGACCTCAGCGTATTCATCAGAGAAATGAGCAGTTTCCGATTGTAATTAATACCTAAGCCCCTTTTTTCATAAAAAAAATCTGATTTTTATACCAAAGAGGAAATGATTTTTTTTTTGTTCATATTTGGTTTGTCTAACACAGTTATGTATTATTTTGGGGGTTCTCTCTCATTTTTTAAGGAGGGAGGAAAATACCAAGTTGTATTGAGCTATAATTAAAGAACATTCTGAATAATTTATGACACATTTCTATACTTGCAAAAATTACATCATTTTATGAATGTAAGAGAAAATGCCTTTTTATAAAATTTCAGTTTCTGAAAAAGAAAATCGAATATGGAAGCCCAATGCTTAAAACAGATAATGGTGGAATGTCTTTAGTTAAATCGAGCTGGGCTGGGGAACCTCGAGTCCCACAGAGCCCTCTGAGGCTCCCCAGAGCCCAGACTGAAAGCTAACCCAGTTCCCCAGCCCATGCTGTCTAAGCATAACTTTTTGGAATTATCAAGACAGAACCAATGACAGTTGGGCCCCTGCCTTCCAGGCTCCCCCATCCCCAACCAGGTGCCTGGCCCAGGAAGCTGGCCCTGAAGTATTTGTTCTTGAATAAAAATTTTCTAGAAAGAGAAAACTAATGGGAAAAGAAAATGAATAAGAAGAGAAAAAAATTGAGGGAAAAATGAATAAAACTCTTTTAGTCTTAATAATTAATATCTTATTATCTCTTTAGAATCTCATGCTCTTTTTTGCTGTAGCTAAATGGAAAAATTAGGTCATGAGCTAAATAAATAAATTTCAGCACAGGAGTGATTGCTCTGAAATGTCACTTTAATTCTTTTACTAGGATGACTCAAAGTCTTTTGCTGTGAACAGAATGACTTCTCTGTGGGCCTAATGAGGCATGTTAATGATTGTGCTTGGTGTCATAACTACTCACTCATTTTGCGATGAGACTAAAATAGTCATTTAAATCAAAGGCCATTTAGTTAAACTAATGTAAAATAAATTCTGAAAGTCCACTATTATGTTGAACAACAGAATCCTTAATTCACTTAAAATACTTATTTCTCAAACAACAAAGGCAAGTGTGAACTAAGGCATGTTTCTTTGGTAGTTCTATTCTTTTAGAAGAACTCTCACTTTTTTTTTTTTTCATATTTTGCTGCTGCTCCTGAGCTTAAGCACAGACAGAAAAAGCACTTGTCTTCTTAGGTATCTTTCCAGTGTCTCCTAAGCTGACATCCTACAATGCAAAAAGTGATCTCATTATTATGGACTTAAGATAGGAACGGGCAAGGAATCCAAATGACACGCTGGATTTAAGCCCAGTCAACATTGCTAATGCTAATTACGTCCACAATTTCTCTGTAGTTTATTCAGAAATCTATATATATAAAAGCCTAAGCAACCATTGCGACCAGACGACTGGCTGGTAGCTATGATGCGCACTGACAACCAGGGGCAGACGCTCAATGCAGGAGCTGCCCTCTGGTGGTCAGTGCGCTCCCACAACCAACATCCCTCAGCCGGCCAACCTCCTGCAGCAGGCACTCCCCCTGGCTGGCTGGCCCTGGCACCAATCAGCCCCAATCACCGGCCAGGCCAAGGGACCCCACCTGTGCACGAATTCATGCACCAGGCCTCTAGCGTATTGATAATTATCATATACTAATATAATTTAATATTTAGGTGAAGCCTCCGGTTCTGCCTTAGCTTCATGGTGCTTCAAGTCTCTTCACATGCAGGCCTGAGGTCTATTATGTAGAAAAGACATGAAGCAATATTAGAATTTGGAAAAAGCAACTGTGCAACCTGACGTTTGTACAGATGTGATTTCTCAAGTTCAGAATGTATGTCGATAATGAGTTTGTATGTTTGCCAGTTTATACCAATAACTTCCCCCAAGACAAATTTGCAAATGTTAATTGATTATTTACACAATGGCATACTATACAGCTGTAAAAAAGAAGGATCTCTTACCCTTTGAGACAGCATGGGGACCTGGAGAGTATTGTGCTAAATGAAATAAGCCAGTCAGAGAAAGACAAGTATCACATGACCTCACATATATATGGAATCTAATGAACAAAATAAACTGACAAACAAAACAGATCCAGAGACATGGACACATGCAACAGACTGATGAATCTCAGAGGGAAGGGAGGGGGGATGAGAGGAAGAGATTAACCAAGAGCATAACCCATAGGCACAGACAACAGTGAAGTGAGGGGGCTGGAGAGGGATGGAGGGGATCAATGGGGAGGGAAAGGAGACATATGTAATATTTTCAACAATCAAGATATGTTTTTAAAAAGAGAGGGAGAAAAAAAGTTAATTCAAATTTCACTTTATTATTCTCAGAACACTTAAAAGTTAGAATTAGGGTCAAAAATATTTTTTGTTCTTTTTTTTTTATTTGACTTCCTTTTATACTACTTCTTTCTCTATGAGTAGAAGCTATATTGATGCAGTAGAAAAAGCCCTGGAATAGGGATTAGACAAACAGGTTTGAATTCTGGCTGTAGCTTACCAGCCCCATGACTTTGGATAAAACATTTTTCTGCTCTGTGTCTCAGTGTTCATGTTGTACATGGGCTATTGTGATGGTCCACATGTAAACTATAGGTGAAAATATTTATAAATTCATTGTTAGATTATCTGTTAAGTAGTATCTGAGTTGCTTTGAAAAGTCACAAGTAACCTTAGAGGAAAAGTGTCTGCATCACTTAGGCCAGAGGTCGGCAAACCGCGGCTCGCGAGCCACATGCGGCTCTTTGGCCCCTTGAGTGTGGCTCTTCCACAAAATACCATGTGCGGGCGCGCACATACAGTGCAATTGAAACTTCGTGGCCCATGCGCAGAAGTTGGTTTTCGGCCTGGGAGAGTCTATTTTGAAGAAGTGGCGTTAGAAGAAGTGGGGGGTGTCACGGGAGATGCGGCGCGGGGGAGGCGCACGCCATTCATGCACGAGTTGAGTGAGCCAGTCAGTCAGCAGTCTCATTGTGCAGTGGTTAGTGCTAGTTGCGTCCGCAAATCACACGCAGGTGACAAAAGTACCTACTCGAAGCATAAAGTCACCTGTATTTTTCCAACCAGCTGCAAATCCTACAGGTATTTTTGTCATCAATTTAAGAATTGTAATTCTTTTGTGTTGGTGGCTTTATTATTAGAAAATGAAACATTTTTTTAGATGCCCTGTTTGAGATGGCTACAAAGAAGCAGCAAAGAGAAACAGAAGACGAAAACCGTGAATTTGAAGTTGAATTTAAAGCTGAATGTACCTACCTATATAGTTTAAGTTTAAAAATTTGGCTCTCAAAAGAAATTTCAATCACTGTACCGTTGATATTTGGCTCTGTTGACTAATGAGTTTGCCAACCACTGACTTAGGCAATTGCTGCATCCATCACAGATCAGACTACATAATAGGATAAAATGTCTCTCATTGCTCATTGGAAGGGGCAAAGATGCCACCAATGCATCTCTGATAGTAGGTAAGACACACTAATTTGGATTCAACGGATAGCATATCAGTGGTAATACCCCTTTCTTCCCTAAGAAGATAAAGCCTGTGGGCGTATCTTGACATAGTTTTCTGTCTTCCAGGAAATTTCTCATTCAGCATCAATTGTATTGAGCTTGCTCACTCAGTCTAAACCCTCTTTAAGGGTTTATATTCTTTATTATCTCCTTTGTTATACAGAAATACAGTATTGCTTTCCTACTTATTTTTGGTGATTTTATTTTCCTTTTCAGATACCCAATAGTCCAAGGTGTATGGGTCAAATTGTTTCACCTCTTGAGTCTTTTTTTTTTTTTTAAGGAGGAAAATTGGATCTTTGCACTGTGGTTCACTTTTTCTTTCTTTCTGCATGATCTGCCCAAAATGATAGTGTCAGACACAGCAAGGCAGCTATGTTTACTGCTGGTGTTAAGGAAAACAAGAGCCCCAGTATTGTCTGGAACTGAACATGCAATATCTTCTTAAGTTGGTGTCTGGCAACCCTAACTTTTAGGTAAAATGGCATAGGAGCCTTTACCTGCTGTTAGAATTATAACATTGGACACTAGACCAAGATGTAATATCTTTGAAAGAAAGACAAATATTCGCTGTACATATGACTTCCTGACTATTATCAGCTGGCCAGGAGAGAACAGCCATCTCAGTATAATCTGTTTATCTGGAAATTTGGTCATAAATCTAAAACCAGGGTTTCTCAACAGCAGTGCAATTGACATATTAGACAGGATACATTTTTGGTTGTGAGGGCTTTTTCTTTGCATTGTAGAATATAGTACTTACATCTCTGGCCTCTTCCTGGCGGATGCCAGTAGCACCACCATCACACCCTACTTAGTAGGGAAAACCAAACATTCTCCAAACATTCTCCAGACATTGCCAAATTTTCCCTGCGGGGAAGTTGTTCCAGGTTGAAAACTACTGATCTAAAAATAAAGAGGATAGTAGCCCTGGCCAGTGTTCACCTAGGGGTTGCAAATTCAATTCTTGGTCAGATATCCTATGAACATATAATAATTCTTTGTCAATTATATGTTTTGTACACATTATATTTACATTTGTGATTTGTCTTTTCTCCTTTTTATAATAATGATGCTTATAATATTACACCACTTGTGATGCCCCCAAAATATTTGAAAATGAAACAACTGAGGACAAAGAATTATATTAAATTTACATAGCAACTTGAGAAGTGATGTGCTTCAATACTGTATCTTTCAGACATGAATATTACGTATCTTTTTTTATTTAAGCCTGTTTTACTATCAATAAAATTTTAGCACTTTCTCATAAAGTTCTTGCTTGCCAGATGTTAGAGCTATTCTGATCTCATGTAATATAAAATTTTTATAGTGTATAAGTTTGCATTTTATTATTGTTTGTTCATTTTTTACCCAGAAATTTTCTAAAGCCTTTTTAGTTAATTATAGTAATTTATTTTTAAGCACCTTTGAATTATTTTTGTACAAATTTACATCCACTAAAAAATGGTCATTTGATTTTCATCCTCTTCTCCCATCTGCTTCTATTTTATTTCTTTTCGTCCTGCCTTACTGCATGGCTCAGACTTTAAGACAATGTTGTGTAAAAGTGGCATCAGCTGACACCATTCTCTTGTTCTTAATCTTGAGAAGAATGGTTTTAGTATTACACATTTAATATAATATAAATATGCTGTAAGATTTTTGATTTTGGGGACTGTTCTTATATCAGTTACAGAAAGTAACATTATATTACTATTTTACAAAAAATTCTTTTTCTTTTCTTTGTCTTTTTTTTTTTTGTCTGAGGACCATGCTCTGGGACCTAGATGTTCTGTGTGTGTCTCCTCAGGGTCTTTATTACTGGGGGCCTGACAGGCTTTAGCTGGGCGGGTTTTCTTCTTTCTTCACATTTATTTACTTGTATTCTCTGAATGAGCAAAGGAGGGAAACACTCAGCTCTTACTATGAGCCAGGCACTGTATAGATCAGAAAACAATGTTTTATTATTACAAATCACCCCCTTTAAAAAGCTCTTTCCTTCTGTTTACTCAAGCCTTACATGTCTATTATAGGAGATTTGGAACATACAGCAAATTATAACGATGAAGGCCTGTGTGCACCACGTGCTGTGTGGCCTTGGAAAACGTCTCCAACTTCTCTGAGCCTTCCTTCCCTCACCTATGGCATGGGGAGAATAACCTACAATAAATTTTCTAAAATTTGTTTTTATTGTTGAAAGTATTACATATGTCCTCTTTATTCCCCCCATTGACATCCTCCATCCCATACCCTCCTCTCCCCAGGACTTCTCTGCACAATTGTCTGTCCATGGGCTATTCATATATGCATATAAGTTCTTTTTATCATGAATTGATGTTGAAGCGGTTTTTTTCTATATCTTTTAGGTTAGATACTACGTTTTTCCTTAAATTTGTTAACATGATGAAAATAGAAAATATCCTTTTAAACTCAGTAGACTCATCACTAGAGAGAAATACACATTGTCAATTTTATTATATTGTAGTATATGGATGAATTTGATTGCTAGCATTTTCGTCAGAATTTTGCATCCATGGTCACAAATTAGGCTGCACTTTAATTTTTCTCTTAAATATAGCTCGGTTGTCATTATTATGCTAACTTCATAAAATGAGACCCGGTTGTTATTTGTTATTCTTTGGAGGAGTATGTGTGCTTGAAATTTTGCTCCTTAAAAATTTGAGAGAACTCAATGGTAAAGCCATCTGCCATTTGGGTGTTACGTCTCTTTAATATATAATTCACTATTGATCCCATGTCTTTTATGATTATAAGGTATTTTAACCTAAGGTCCCTCAAAACCAAAATAGTTTGAGACAGTCATTCATGAGAAATAGGAATGAGGGGCAAAAGGATTGAAATAAAGAAGGATGGCAAGCCATTATTTGGGGTATCATTGAGTTAGGCACTGTTTTGTGCTGCTGTGTGGCTGGTCTCACAAAATATTCCCTCTGATGCTGTGTAACCACATCATATCATCAATTCAGTAGATTCAGAAGATACAGTTGACAAAATTTAATAATAGCTGTTTATGAAAAAAAACCTCTTAGCTAACTAAGAATAGAAAAGAGATTTCTCCAATTTAATGAAGACCATCTGCAAATACAGCTAACTTTATACTTAGTGGTAAAGACACAACTCACTAAGATGTGGAAAGGGCAAGGATGAATGTCCTTATCACTTGCAATCAACATGTTACTGGAAGTGCTTGCCCTGTCAAGAAGACAAGAAAAAGAAATAAAAGTTCTAAATATTGGAAAATCCGAAGCAAAACTGATTTTATTTGCAGATGACCTGATTGTTTGCATAGGAAATCCTAAAAAACACAAAAATAGATTATGGGAAAGAATAAGTGAGTTTAGAAAAGGTCAGTGTACAAAAAAAAAATCAAGTATATTTCTATTTACTCCCCAAAATAATTTAATTTTAAAAATCAATGTCATTTACAATAGCATTAAAATATAAAATACTCAGGAATAACTTTTAAAAATAATGCACAAGACCTGTACACCTAAAACTATGAGCAAATATATTTTCAGGGAAATTATATTACTATATTATTCTAGTTCTAGAACTTTAGTTCTTCTTGTATCTGATTAATAATTTATAATAGACTTTTCTAATAGATTCATATATTTAATGTCTTCATTAATTTTATTAAACATTTTGAACATAATTCCTTATTTTGAACATAATAATACTTTCATAATTTGAAGCCTTTGCTGTTAAATTTAACTGTCAGTTAATTTGGTGACTTTCCTATATACTCCCTTGGTTTCTTGTGTATTTCTGAGTTTTGACTGTGAGCTCATATATCTTGGAATGTTACCTGTGGGAATCGTTTTGAGATCTAAAAGTAGGTCCCATCAGAGAAAATTTATATTTGCTTTGCCAGTACCCGAAGGCACTACCAGCTTGAGATCACTTTAAAATAAATTCTCAGCTTGAGGTATTTTGGTCCAGCCAGGTAATTTGAATTCAGGCTAGCTATCATTGCAAATTCTCAGGGGAAAGTATTTTCCCCCTCTTCCAAGTGCTATGCTTTATAAAAGACAATTTTCTGGATAGGCCCCTGAAAGGAGATGAAATTTTTCTAGGTCCTCATAACACTGACAGTGTAACCCTTTAATGTTGCAGATATTATGTGTTTCCTATTACTGAACTATTGGCAGACCCTGAACTTTGCTTCCTTTACCTCAACAAGGTATGATACTAAAAAGTGTTGATCAAGTTCACCCAGCTTTCAAAATGTGCTCAAGGTCAAAGATTATTTTCAGTGGTCTACTTTGCTCTCTGGATTTGTGCCTTCATTTAGTCCCTGAACTCAGAGTAAGAAGCTGCAGTCGGCAAAACTCCTCCACTCCCGATGTACAGGGATGATGTGAGGTGAAGTGACTTTGCTAGCTTATGAGCAGCAGGATATAGGTGCCAGTATCCTTAGCCTGTGTGTTTGTTTGTTTGTTTGTTTGTTGGTGGGGGGAAGAGACCAAGTCAAAATAGTAAATGTTAAACATTATCAGAGAGTGTATTTCAAAAAAGAAAAAATAAGTAGAAAGAGGAAGGGGAGGCAGGGAAAAAAGGGAGAGTGAAAAATGTGAAGATAAGCAACAGGAACTCTCATTTATTGCTAATGGAATACAAAATGGTACAGCCACTGTGGAAGATGATTTGGTGGTCTCTTACAAAATAAGACATAGTCTTCTCATAACATACAGCTATCGTGCTCCTTGTGTTTAACCAAATGAACAGAAAACTTATGTCCACACAAAATCCTGTACACAGATTGCCATAGCAGCTTTATTCACAATGGCCAAAATATATTCATAACTAAAATGTTATTCAGTAAATGAATGGGTATATAAACTGTAGTAAATCCAGACAATGGAATATTATTCAGTATTAAAAAGAAATAAGGTAACAAACTGTGAAAGCATATGGAGAAATCTTAAATGAATATTGCTAAGTGAAATAAGCCAATCTGAAAAGGCCTTATGCTGAATAATTTCAACTATATGAAATTCTGGAAAAGACAAAACTATGGATATAATAAAAGATCAATGATCACCAATGGTAAGGGGAGAGGGATGGATGAATAGGGGGGGGGAAAGAATTTTAGGGCAGTGAAAATATATTATATGATACTGTAATAGTGGCTACATGTCACTATAAATTTGTCCAAACCCATAGAATGTATGTCACCAAGAGTAAACCCTAAGGTAAACTATTGACGTTGGGTGATAATGATGTGTCAATGTAGGCTCATCAATTGTAATAAGTGTTCCATTCTGGTGAGGAATATTGATAGTAAAGGAAATACATATATGTGAGACCAAAGGGTATATGGAAAACCTCTGTACCTTCTGCTCAATTTCTCTACAAACCTAAAATTTCTCTAAAAGATAAAGTCTATTTACAAAAATTATAGTGCACATTGCTGAACCTTCCCAGCTCCACAACTCATCTTCTCTAAAGTGAAAGGAAATTGTGTGTCCAAACACTTAAATTAATAATTATTTTACATGTGATAGTTTCTTAAGTTTTGAAGAAAGCAAAATGTAGAGTTATAAGCCAAAGTTATAATAGAGCTAGCTAATAGACTATACATTTTTAATGTTAGTTTCCTAAATTATCTAGAAAAGAAAAGTTGCAATTACAAACCATTGTTGCAATAATACTAGATCTTATAATTGCCTATGCATTTTACTTTACTGTAATCTTTATTTCTTCATATGGCTTAAACTGCCTATTGTCCTTATATTTCAAATTACGGAACTCCCTGAGTATTCCTTACAAAGCTGTTCCAATGGCCATTAATTTCCTCAGCTTTTGTTTATGTGGTCCTAATTTCTCCCTAACCTTTGAAGGACAATTTTGCCAGATATAGAACTTTTAGTTGACAGTCCTTTTCTTTTCATACTCTCAACATATTATTCCACTGTCTTCTGGTCTCCAAAGTTTCTGATGAAAAATTGGCCGTTACTTTTATTGAGGATCTTCTCTCTTATTTTTGTCTTTGGCTTTCAAAAGTTAACATAGAATGTGTTCCAGTGTTGTTAATTTTAAGTTCATCTTACTAGGAGTTTGTCAAGTTTCTTGGATGTTTACATTTATTTATTTCACCAAATTTAAAGCGTTTTCAGCAATTATTTCTTCAAATGCCTTCCCTCTACTTCTTGGACTCCCACAATATGTACTTTGGTTCACGTAATGGAGCCCCACAGGTCCCTTAGTCTCACTTCACTTGTTTTCAATTTTTTTCTTTATGTTCCTCAGAGTTGATCATTTCTATTGTCCTAACTTCTAATTTGTTGATTATTCAAATTTACCTTTGAATTTCTCTAGTGAATTTTTGTTTTAGTTATTGTATTTTTCAGCTCCAAAATTTTCTTTTGATTTTTTGTAGGTTTCCTCTCTTCAATGATATTTCCTTTTTGTTCACAAACAATTTTGTTGACAGTTTTTGTCCCCCCCCCTCACTGCCCCCAGAATGGTAATACTTGTAATACTTTCTTATGATATTTTGTTGAAAACTGGACCTTTGAGTCTGATAATATGGTAAATCTGGAAGTCAGATTCTCTCCTTCCCCCAGATTTGATAAGCATTTTTTTTTTAATTTTGAAAATTATTATTGTGGGCTGTCTGTGTGCTGAAGATCAGCCTGGGATGTAAACTTAAGATCATCTCGTGTCTTTACTGAGCCTGTACCAGTACTTAAGCACTTATAGTGACTTTCTGATTTTCCCCATATATACAGTTGCTTTTAAATATCCTGTTCTCTGTAGTGTGGTTTCCAAAAGAGGGAAAAAAGAAAAATGAAAGGAGTGGGAGAAAGCATATAAGCCCTTGAATCCCCTGAAAGTCACCTTAGCTGGAAGGGGAGGTGTTTATAACATGGGGGGAGAGTGTGCATTAGTCATGGCCATGCACCTCTTTGCATGTCTGAGATCAGAAGGGGCAATCGGAGATCAGAGCACAGGTCGCCAATATTTGGAAGACAGGGTCCTATTTACCCACCATGGCTCATGCAAACTGCTCCTGGACATATGCACAGCTGCCGGTCACAGAGCTGAGCAGTGGGGCTCGGTACCTTTTATTGTGCTAAGAGCTGAACTTGACCCAAATTAACTGCAATTTATCATCCAAGTCTTCCCCTGGAAATCCAAAGCTTTCACTAGACTCCAGAGTTCCCAAATAGTTACATCAGGCAGATTCTGCCAGTATCATTATTGTCTAGGGGAAACAGATTCCTAGTGCTTTTTATATCTTATTCATTTGACCTCACCCAATATTTGCTAACAAATTAGGTATTTTCCTTTCCATTTTAAAGACAAGTCAATCACAGATCGGAAAGCTTTAGTAGCTGAAAATTCTGACTTCACAACACATACCCATTTCAATACATGGTGCTGAACATTTACCTAGACAAGGACCTAAAAAAAAGTTTATCCTATAGAAAAATCTGACTAATGATGTGTTATTTTCCATGTCATTTATGGGATGTATAAACATTTATTATAACTCTGCATCTGAAATATGAAAAGCAGCACCCTGAACAGAATAAGATGTATTGTATTGACTATTGTCTTCTAGGAAAAAAGCCTTTGGTTCGATAATGCAAATAGAATGCTATGGAAAGTCACCAGTGTGTCCTTGAAGTCTTCTTGTCTTAACAATAAATGAATAGTAATAAATCAGCCAGTGCTCCCTGAGAATGAGTGAAGTGCAGTCACTTTGGAAACTGCTCCAGCATCTGCTCATGATATAGAAACTAATTTGAAAATGGGGGTCAGTTTTTAATGAAATTAATATTTTATGGAACAATTCTATTTGAAGTACTTCTCAATAAAACTAAGGTGGTTTATTTTATACACTCAACCAAAGCTGTAGCTATAGTCCCAATGTGGTGTCACACAATTGAGGGTCTGAGTTGTGATATAAAATGCATATTTCAGCACCAACTTCTGGATATTTACGTGTTATACTTTTTTTAATTCTAAAAGAAATTACTAGTTTCAGCAGAGTGTTTAGCACTACTATATGAAAAATAGTGTATCGCCTTTCCATTGTCTGTTATTAATAATTGAATCTATTTAAACACAGAAGCAAATTAGGTGGGATAATTAGTATACAGTTTCTTTATATATTCCCACAATCAGCCACAGCAATAAGCACCTCCGTGTTACATTTTTCTCACACACCATCTTATATGTCTGTCCCTGTTAATTTGGCTTAGGCAGTGAACAATCTTTAGAGGCTGGGAAGTTCTGTTCAATGCACCTTTTCTCATCTGCTTGTCCGTGGCCAGCGGGTGAGAGCCAGGGGAATGAGTAAGAGCAGTGAAACTCTGGCCTCTTTGATGCCACATAAGATTATGTCTAATCTTTGTCTTGACTCTTTACTGAATGCACAATGGGAGTCAACATTCCAGAGTCTGTTTCTGATGTTTCTTCCTTCCAGATTCAAGAATATCCTCCACCCCTGTTCTCTTCTCCCAATAGTCTTTTTATAATGGGAGTCAGTGATGTTGTTTAAATAAATGCTTTGTTTTCCCACAACTTAGCGCACATACATTCTGCATTAAACATGCTTTAAAACCACACCTATGATAGCAATATATGAGCATAACAAGATAGTTATTTCTTGTAGCATCCCTTTATTCTTCCGTTTAAAGTATCAGAATAACTTTGATATAATTATTGCTTACATCATATGTTTAACTGATCAGGTGTGTGGGTGTGTGTGTGTGTGTGTGTGTGTGTGTGTGTGTGTGTGTGTGTGTGTGATGAGTGCAAATGGTTTTGTAAAAGAAAAAAACTACAGTGCAAAATCAAATGAAAATACTATTTATTCACATAACTCCATAGATCTGGGCTTCACATTGAAATCTTACCAAAGTATTACTAAAATAGATGAGCTAGAGATATGCAAATAAGACATTTTTAAGTGTGGGAAGGGCCTCACCCTTTTGACTCATCTTCCAGGAATAGCTCACATTGTCCCATGCAGGTCAGGTGGTTGACTCAATCCCTCTGACTCTACACACTAATGATCTAAACACCGGATTCAAGCTTTCTCTTTCTTATTCATTAAAATCCTGTATGTAATTGCACACAGAGAGAGATAATTTTATCTTTGGTTCGCATATTTAACTTTCCTCTGCTGAATACTGCTCAGAGCCCATATTTTTTTCCAGAAATCCCTTTTTAACTGGAGCTGAACCTATGATCATGCTGTTCTAGGAGTGAAGATGTCACAACAAAACACCATCATCAGATATGACCTTTGAGTGGTTTCTCAGCTCTCTTCTGAGTCAAAACAGGTCATCAAAATAATATTGACTTTGAGGAATCCAAAAGTCCCCTCCCTTCAATATAAAATCTATTCACATGCTTACCATCCAGCATATCTTATAAATTATAGTTCTGTACTCCCCCAAATACACAAGTGATCCTTTACTGCTCTTGTTTTTTCTCCATCTCCTTTTCCCGCCCTTAATTCCTTCTTCCCTGTCTAGACCTGTCAGAGGCACCCACAGGCATTCGTGTGTCATTCTGGACTAATGAGTCTGCTAATGGACAGATTAAACATCCTTTTTCTCTCACCTGGGCTTCACCATGATAGTAATCATTGGCCAAGGTGCAGCTTTAATCACTGCCTTTGGAAAATTATTTTTTCCCTAAGTTAATTGCTCCCTGATTACCATAGAGAACAATCTCCTGACCTTGACTTTATTAGTCTTGAATTTTTACTAGCTGAGCTATCCAATCTAAAGTATTCCCATATGTTCCTCTTAGTAGAGTGCAATTGCTCTCCAGGAATAATGGAGTAAATGAGAATAGCTCATAAGGGATCCCCAAGGAGCTAATGGCTACATTAACAGTCCCAGAAATGTTACTGGAAATGTCAGTAGGGTAATGAATGAGTTAGTGGAGCATGGTGACTGGAAAGACATGGGAGTGGAGATCACTTGCTGTCTTGTGATCAGACTGAAGTTCTCCTCACTCTGCTTCAACACAAAGGAAAAACAAACAACAGGCTATCCTACTTCTTACTGAGAGCTTGGCAATATGTCATTTTCAGGGAAGAAGAGAAAAACATAACTTTAAACTGAAGATTACATGTTTTGCCTAGAGGCCAGTGCCATAGATGTTCCCAGAGCTGGGGCCATCTCTCTTCATTCCTCCTAGCCGTCTGCCATATTTCAAGGGCTAATTTCTCTTGCATTACTTGGAATTCTCTTTGACCCTGTTCTCTTATTAGGATGCAATGCCCAATTCTCTCCTTAACACCAACTCTGCAGAGGGTTCTCCTCCACTCCAGAACAAAGCCCCGTCTTTCCTGTCTCAGCGTGATCGATGGAGAAGACATCCGGTTTGCTCAAAGGAGGCCCCACTTCTACCCCAGCCCTCATTCCTCCATGCATGGAGCTATCTGGTTTTTCTTTAAAACTTGAAAAGACAGTCACTAGAATCAACAACACATGCTTAAAATCTAAATTACTAAATCTAAACAATTGAGGCATGGGAGTCCAGTAAGAATTTCTATTTAGACTACACATAATTCTAATTATTTGAAGACTAATTCTGAGCTACAGACATATTTAATTTATATTACTAACCAGAATAGATAACAAAAATGTAAATGATGTGGATTTCTATTACTTCCCAAATCCAGAGAGTATTCATTTAAAATAAGTACATACTTTTCTTAGATTAGTTTCACTTAAAAAGTTCATCAAGTTCCACATTAAAAAGCAGAAAATATTTTTATTCTTGAAATGCCACTTTTCCTAGTTTCAGTAATTTGAAGAATTTAATTCCACCCAATATGAAGAACTATCATCAGCTTAGCATTTTATTCCATCCATGCATTCTTTATCTAACAGCCAGTCCACAGCTTACTCCTAACAAAATCATGTGGGAAATATTTCAAAATATAGATTTCTAAGTACCACCATAGAGCTATGGATTAAAAATCTTTAGCATTACAGTACTGGAAATTTATATTTTTAATGAGTGTCTCTAGATGTTTCTGAGTGAGATTTAAGAATCACTATAATCTTTGTTTGCCTCCTTGCCACAAAGTTGACTTGGCTCTGACCAACCAACCACTTGGCCCCTGTCAGTCCTTCAAGCATCTCTTTTCAGTGGTTCTCAACCTTCCTAATGCCGCGACCCTTTAATACAGTTTCTTATGTTGTGGTGACCCCAAAAGGGGTCGTGACCCACAGGTTGAGAACCACTGCTTTAGATGCAGCTGTCATGTATAGGGTGATAAGGAGATTCCATGTAGGAAAATTATACAACATTGTGATTCCAGTCCCTCCTTTGGTCCTCAGTAATTGTATGGATATCAGCAAATTATTGATCCTCCTTGGCTTTAATCAGCTCATTTTTTAAAATAGAATGTTTGAGGATAGAATGAGTTAATGCACGTTAACTGTTCAGTAAGCTGTAGAGTTCCCTATTGGTAGAAGGGGTTTTATAATTAGCACACAGATTCTCTTTTCCATAGTCCTGGCTTTCCTCTCTCTTTTTATTCCATGTGAGAGGACTAAGCGTTAGTATGGAAGGCAGGAATGAGTGCATTCCTGTAGCTAAAATCACAGCCTTTGTTTTCTCCATTGCCGGGGTTGATCAGCAGACCCCGAGCAACGGATGAATAGATTACTCTGACACACATTTATGTGAAAGAGAGGCTAAGGGCCTGGTTGGCATTAGGCACCCAAAACAGCCTCAATTGCCTGCTTCCTTAGGCTTTTATTGTAACAACAGCTTGAACTAAAATTAACCCCTAGATACAATCAGCAGGGTAAGTATCCTTGAGGAAGCACATGCTTCTACAAGGTTGGGTCTTAAAGACTAAACATAGAGATTCCAGCAAAACACCCAGGGGCTCAGACTTAGTTGGAAAAGTCAAGGTAGGGTTTGCCACCTTTGGCAAGGTCCCCCCAGAAGCTCCGGACCTTTCGGAGAATCCTCCTTACAGACTTTCCAACCAGGCCCTGTGCTTCCCCACACTCCATAAGGTGACAGTTCCTATATTTCAAATAGTAATCCCTTTTAAGACTGGTCAGCTGAGTGTCCTGTTTGGTTGACTTCATTCCATGTTTATGGCAAGTCTTGGGAAGAGGAATGAGAAGAGAGCACAGCTCCATTGGTGGATTTCTTAGAGGGTCATAAAGAGAATTTCCCTAAGCCAGTAGTCTCCATGATTTTTGCACCCGTCAGAAAAATATTGTAATCACACCCTTAATGTGCCTATATTTTTTAAAAAATAATTCAGAAATGCATATCTGACTGCATTAATTTATTATATACATTATAAACATATTCAAGAATAGAAACTTGAACAGATGAGATAAAAAAAATAAGTATAATTGTATTGTGAAGGTGCTTAATGCCACTGAGTTGTAAATTTATAAATGGTTAGAATGGTAAATTTTATGTTATGTATATTTTACCATAATAAAAAAAATTAAGAAAACATTTTAACACAAGTAGAAATAGTACTCTAAAATATCAGTCCACAAGTCCTGGTGTTCCCTGTGATGACTGGCTGAAAATGTGGGAGAAGGGAAAAGAAAGAGTGAATATACCCATTCCTTATCTCCACTATTGAAGGCCAGACCTCCTTTGAGACAGACTTTAATCCAGAAAAATCTATGGCTTTGGAGGGAAGCCGACACATATTACCAGCTGTGTGGTCTTGGGAAACTCACTTAAACACCCTGATGTAAGGCTTCCTAATTTTTTAATGAGTGGAAAAAAAATTACATTTATTTGTATCAAATATGTACTAGGATACTTTACATTCAACATTCCATAATCTTCAGAATAGCTTCTTTATATATTATTACTAAATTTTTTAAAATGAGAAAGCAAAAGATTTTTAAAAGTTAAGTAAATTATCTAAGATCACTGTATAAAAGGGGCAGAATCAGGATGTAAATCCATGACTATAATCCAGGGAGTCCTCAAACTACGGCCCGTGGGCCACATGCAAATACAAATATTGTATTTGTTCCCATTTTGTTTTTTTACTTCAAAATAAGATATGTGCAGTGTGCATAGGAATTTGTTCGTAGTTTTTTTTTTAAAACTATAGTCTGGCCCTCCAACGGTTAGAGGGACAGTGAACTGGCCCCCGGTTTAAAAAGTTTGAGGACCCCTGCTAATCAGTGCAAATCCTCATACCGCCCCCTAGAGGTGGAATGAGGTATATCCACCTGCAAGGACCTTTCAAGCAAAATGATCGAGGTAATTAATGTATTATGCACAGTCACTAGCCAGAATAGATCCTTTTTGGAAACTCTCTAATGGAAAATTTTTTCATAATACACTGCATAATTAGTAGTCCATAAATGAATGAGGATTTGGGTTTACCTTAGGGAACAGATTTAGGGTAACATTAAAAGCAAATGAATCTGCCAGTCTCTTCATCTAACCTCTCTTTTATCCTCTATTTCATTATACACACACAGAGACACCCACACATCAATAAAAACCCAGTGCAATTACACCATGAAACAACATGTAAAATAGTAATTGGGTAACAGCACAATGACAGAAAGTCAACCTCCTCATTTTACATAAAACAAACTTGAGACTCAGCAATTTTAAGCGACTTATCCCAGATCACATTAGTTTATAGAAAACTTGAGTTTAGAACCCAGTCTCCTGACCCCCAGGCAGTGTCTTTTACATCATACATTTGCCTATAGAGAGTGGTAGATAAAACAGTAACATAGACTAGAAAAAAACAATAGAGAAGGTAGTTCACAAAGGGATAACATGTTGCCTGAGGGTATATGTGGAAGACAGGCGATGTCCACACTGACAAGTGTTATATTTATTAGAAATGGCAAGGGATCTTCTTTGTAGTAGATGACACGGAAATCTCCTTGGCTCTGATCGCCGATTGAGTGAAGATAACTGGAATGCATTACATTAAGTGGAATTAATGTTGGGATACAATTCTCTACAAATCTCTTGCGTTTCTGCCTGTCTTGCTGGCAGAAGCACTGTCTGTCTGAGTTCCATACTGTCTTTCCAAGGATGTTATATAGTGAAGAGCTTTGGAAGAGGGAGATGGTATCTTCCTATACAGCACAGGGAAGGCATGCTTCCTGGCCATTACAATTTATTTGGTTTCCTAAGCTTAGGGTTTCTCTGCTGTTACACAGTCCATTGAGTGTAAAGACAACAGCTGGCTCTCTCCCCATTGCCCAGGGTGAATGGGGCCATGAGAACCAGCACAAATGTTGATACTCTGCCTACTGCTGTTGCTATAACTAATAAACTGTCCTTGTGTCTGATTCAGAAGTCTTATGTCTTTAGCCGACGTCAATGAGACAGGACCTGTACTGGGACCAAGCCATATAATGCAGACCACACACATGTGCCCTGCAGTGAGGGCAGTTAGGTGAGAGCATAGTAACTTGGCAGAAGGAGGTTGGGGCTGTTCCCAGTTAGGTCGTCTTACAAAGCTACCGGTCTTCATCGGGGACTAAAACCAAGCTAGCTCTCTCAGCTGGTATGTAATCATCAAGACTCTCATTTGAAATGACTGTGAATCAAGATTAGTGCAATCATGCAGCCTGCCTGGAATGATGAGGCAATTTACATATTGGCAAGTAAATAGCAAAAGTGATTGCAACAAGAAAAAAGTGAACCACAATTTATTATTTATTATTTCTTTCACCATCTTTCAGGTGTTCTGACCTATATGGGTGGAATGCCGAATCAGAGGGAATTTGGCTCTGTTGTAAGATGCATAATGAGAAAAAAATAGGTTTTTCCCACAGGACAAGATTTTGTGAACACCTAAAATGATGATTATTGCAATATTTTAAAGAAAATGTACTTTAATCTTAACATGAAAGTGTGACGTAAAACTTGTCTGAAAATGAGCATATAAAGAAACTTTAAATGATTGTTTATAACTGAAAACTTTTTCTAAGAGACATTTATTTCCTCCTGAGAATTTATTCTGAATGTCAGCAAATTTTTTCATGATTATCTCTTATACTATCTTAGTTGTTAAATACTGAATAGTTTTCCATAAGGCTTTTAAAGTGGGGAGGGGATTGAGTTAATGACATTTCAGTTTAGTGTTCTTCTCCTAAGGATACGGTGTACTTTGAAATTACTGTTCTCTCACTCTCAACACGCGTACAATTTTGCCATTCTGCCTGGCATAAATGTCAAGAGTAAGATGTCCTTTTCATCCTTTTGAATTTTCTCATACATAACAATCAGCCTCCATAATTTGGGAATAATCACTTGTCCAATGAACTAGTCTACTGTATCCTTTTATGATTTCTCTAGTCATCTTTGTGGATAGAGAGTTTCAGTGGCAATGCTATGGGAGGATCTCCTTCATGCATCACAGGGAGTATAAAATATATTTACCACTCAATGTGTTGAACAAATATTCATTCCACATGTAAACTGTTTTTAGACTAAAGAAATGAAAACCAAAATGCTGTTTTTGAGAAAAGGAAAAATTCTTTTGAAATTTTAACCATGAATTTAAGGATTTTTTTCCCCCTTTTTCATCCATGGCTTTAACAGCGGCAGCTAACACTTCCATCAGACAGTTATGAAGGAGGTAGGGGTTAGTTGATGATCAGGGCATGAGAATTGGAAATTTTTATGATATTTGAGGTCATTTGTAATTTAAAATATGGTTCAGGTTTCAAACTCTCCTGGGTGCTTTCGTGCCTCCCACCCAACTGTGGCTTTTGTGTGTAGGGCAGTGAAATGTCTTTCTCAGGCTAAACCCAGAGCAGAAGGGAATTTTGTTCTGCTTTGCATTTATGAGAATGCAGGTGCTGAGTGCTTATCACCTGGCAGAAAGCACTCCTTAAAAACATCATTTTGCATAAGAAAAATAGCCCTTTGTTAGGCACATACAGACATTCGGGGCATGTTTTAGTATCTAATAGGAATGTACCAGGTGGCTAATAATATATTACTTCTCAGTTTGAAGAAGGTTTTGTTGCATAAAAATGCAAACTCTCTTGTTCACGGGCACTAATAGATGAAAATATTTTTACAAAAATATGCAAAAGCTCCCTAATGTAAAATGTATTTTGAGATCTGATAAGGCATGAATGAAAGAGAACCCCATACCCATAAACACCCAGCTTTGTTCTGTCAAGTAGTTGAAAGGGCCCCAAACTCGGTTTCGGTTCTCTTGTGGAAACTTCTACCATCAGCGGAGAATGATTCATGTTTGAGTCAAGAGTCTGAAATCAGATTAAAATATGTCTTTGACATTCTTCTGCTGACTCTACTAATTAAGGCCAAGTTGAAAACAGATGCAGATCTCCTCCAGTCTTTCCTGAAGCAACAGGAGTCAGAAGAGAACCCCTTTGTTGACACCAAGTCTACAGAGCAGACCAGCTGGCTGGTTACAGATAAGCATATACCCTCCCAGGTCTTCCTCAGTGTTTGCGCATCCAGACCACCAGGAAGCCTAAACTGCTGCCAGGGACACTTGAAGAAGCTGTAAGCTCTGGGAGGTGACTTGAAAGAATGGGCACAACCACAGGAGTCCTCTAATTAAAGAACACTTAGACCCCCGGGCTTCATTTGGGGGGCTGACAAACAGGTGACTACTGCCTTCTGCATCCCAGCTTTGCTCTCCTTGAACACAGATAGCTCTGCCTGTGTGCTTGAGCTACAACGATGGGATTTAGAGCAGTTTAGACACAGACCTGGACTTATTTCTCCGCTTCCCATACATTAGGTATGATTTGTTTATATGTCATATGCAACTGAATGTGTTAGGTCCACCATAAATTTATTAGGTCTTTGACTTTTGTGTACTAAGAGAGAAAACTAAAAAGAAGTCTAGGATTGAAAACGTTTGAACAAAGTAAATTAAATTTATGCAAGACTTTATTTGTAATGAAAAACAACTTCTTGCTCATGCATACACAAAAACTATTTGTTGACTGTAATAGAATAAAAGCATTCCGGTTGAGTACTTTGGAATTATTTATTATCTTTCTTAGATGTGATCTAACTTAGTATCATTTAATATGGACTTTTATAGCCTTTAGTCTTTAAAATATAAATATTCTACTTTTTTAGTTTTCTCTCTTAGTATACAAAAGTCAAAGGCCTAATAAATTTATTATTTTTAAATTTTAGCCATTCTAATTAGTATACATATACTAATTATATCAGTGCTGTCTTTCTGTGGTTTTAATTTTCATTTCCCTAATGATGGACTAATCATGTTGACCATGTTTCATATTATTTGTTATTTGAATGTCTTCTTTGGTGAATAGTCTATCACATTTTGCACATATTTTAGTTCTTTGTCCTTATTATTGATTATTTATAAAATCTGGACAAAAATCCTTGATCTGATATGTAATTTGCAAATATGTTGCTTATTGTTTTTACTATTTTACTGGTGTCTTTTGAAGATCAGAATTTCTTAATTTTGGTGAAGTCCAGTTTATTATTATTTTTTCTTTTATGGATTACACGTTTTATAGTTTAAGAAAACTTTACCTAACTTGAGGTTACAAAAATTTCTCCTATGTTTTCTTCTGGAAATTTTATAGTTTTAGGTTTTTTTTATTTATGCCTAAGATACATTATGACTTAATTTTTGAACATGATATGAAAGCTAGATTCAAGTTTTTCTTCTTTTCGTTCTTTTCTTGAAATAGTTAACCATTTCCAGTGCTGTTTATCCCCTTGTGTACATTCAGGTTTCCATATTGAATCATTTCCCTTCTGCTTGGAAGACTTTCTTTAACATTTCCTATAATGCAAGCAAGTCTGCTGGTGGCGAATTCTTTTAGCTTTTGTATGTCTGAATATGTCTTCACTTTCCTTTAATTTTTGGAAGACATTGTCACTGGGTAAAATTATAAGTTGAAAGACTCCGTTTTCCTTTTATTGCTCTAAAGATGTTGCTTTACTGTCTTCAAGCTTTCATGGTTTCCAGTGAGAAATCTGCTGACAATCTTACCTTTGTTTCTGTACATAACATGTCTTCTTTTCTCTGCTTTAAAATTTTTCTTTGTATAAGTGGTTTAAAGGAATTTAATTATGATGTACCTTCATGTAGTTTCTTTATGTTTTGTGTTTAGATTTGAGTGTCTTGGATCTATACTTTTATAATATTCATCATTTAGAAAATAATATTCTTTTTTTACTCCCTCTCTCCTCCACTAGGGGTCTCCCATTGCATGTATATTTGGCAGCCTGAACTTGTCCTCCAATGCACTGAGGCTCTTTTCATTTTTTATTTTTTTTTTTATCTTTTACTCTGTGTTCCATTTTGAAAAGCTTTTTGCTGTCTTGGAGTTCACTAATCTTTTATCAGCTAATCTAATCTACTTTTAATCCCAGCCAGTGCATTTTGTTATGTCAGACTTTGTAGTTTGCAACTTTAGAAGTTTCATATGTCTTTTTATCTCTTTTGTATCTATTTTTTATATTCAGTCTTGCCTTTAGCTTCTTGAACATATGGAATAAAGTCATAACATTTTGAATTCCTTTGCATAGTAATTCTGTCATCCTTGGTATTTATAGATTAGTTTGATTGATTGGTTTTTCTCCCCAACATGAATTGTATGTATGTATCCCCTGCTTCTTTGTATACCTGGTAACTTTTGATTGGATAAGAGACATTGTGTATTTTACTTTATTGTGTCCTGGATATTTTTGCATTCCTAAAAATGTTGTTGAACTTTGTCCTGGATGTCATTGAGTTAGTTGGAAACCACTGGACCCTCTTGGGTCTTGCTTTGAGGTTTTTGTTAGGCCAGATCAAATAGATTTTATTTTGGGTCACTTATGCTCATTATTGGGCAAAATTTCCTTAGTATTATATCAAATACCCTATGAATTATAAAGTTATGAACTGTGGCTGTTAGTAATAAACACTATTCCTGGCCTTGTGCGATATCAGGGCACTGTTTCCACTAACCTTTTCAGGTGGCTCCTTTAGATAGTTTCCTTACAGTCATGTGCTGCTGAATATATGAAGGGTCCCCTCAGTATCTCTCAAGCTCTCTTCCTGTGCCATTATCTCCTCTTTGGTACTGAGTTCTATGAAATCTCACCTCCTTGTTTTTTGTGTTTTTTACTCCCAAAACTACCTCCTCAACTAAGAGAGCTGGCCAGTTTCTGCCTGGGTTCTCCATCCTTATGCTATGAGCTAAAAATTGTCCGGGTAGAAATCTGGAGTAATTGCAGAACTGACTTTATTTGTGTGTCATCTCTCGGAATCATTGTCTTTCGTTGCTCACTGTCTTGAGAGCCATTGTTTCTTATATTTTGTAGGGTGGTATGTTTTGTTTTGTTTTTCAGTTGTTTCAGATGGAAAGATAAATTTGGTCCCCATTACTCCAACCTGGCCAGAAATAGATGGTCAAGTAATTCCAATTAATTCTGATCATCCAGTGTTGCATGATCCTGTGGGTGATGCTCACAGGATTCCTATTGCTGAGTAGCCTGATTTACTTTTTAAAGAATAATTCTAGTTGCCATGAGGATAATAGATTATATGTATGGAGGGGTATGCTAAGACATAGGGAATGTTACCTTACTATTTTTCCCGTGAATATAATTAAATTTCTGTTTTTAAATTTTTTTCATTAAATACCAATGGCTCTATGAAAGATGTGGATGGTGATATCATCTTTCAAATTGAGTTATCTAGGGGAGGCCCTAGATTACTTGAGTTGCATTTGTCCATCACCATTCTAGGGACGACTTACATTAGGACAAGTAAATCTGAGTTGCCTATTAGAAATCTAAGTAGACATGGTAAGTAGATAGTTGGAGATGATGAGAAAAAAGTTGGACAGATGATTCTGAAACTCAAAAGAGGGATCAGACAAGGAGTTACAAATTCAGATACCTTTATCCTATTGGTTGTCCTTAAACCCATAAAACTGGATTAGCTCTCCAATGGGTAGGTATAGTAGTAGATAAAGAGAAGAAATCCAAAGCAATAAAAAATAATTGACTTTTATTGACGTGTGATGCTAAGAATTCATCACACCACAATTAGTAGTCACAAGTAATGCTCTTTGGATTGGAAAGAAAGAAAATAGAGCAGTTACACAAGTAACAAAATTATTATTTACTACTTCTGTGAACTTCAAGTGATCACTCATCACTTATTAAACATTCTTTACCATCAATGAAGTTTATATGTATTATAATTTTTAATTATTTTATTAAATTTACATTTTACTTACTGTATTATCAGCAAGCAGCAGAGAGATAGCTGGGTATGAGGCATATGATGTCAATAAGTATTTGTTGATGGAATGAATAAATTAATGCAATAATGAATACTGAGTAAGTTCAGCTGAATAAGTACTGAACTTGTGGCAGAAACTGAGTTGCCACAAGTTAACTAGAGCCCTTGAGTGAATTACTTCACTCCTTGTCATCTGTTTCATCTGTAAAAATAGAAAGTTTAAAAGGTAGCTCTGGGATCTAGCATTTCATGATGCCCTGATTCCTCATGCTAACAAATTTCCTCATAAAGTGTTACATTTAAAATATTTATTTGCTAAAGTGTCTATAATTCTATGCAATAAAATGCAGTGATATCTTAAAAATTAAACACAAGTGACTGATAAAATTTCTCTTCATTTTTCAAAAAAAATCACATTAGAAGACCATTGGAAGCCATGAAAAATAAAATAAAATGTCATTCTAAATATAATAGTTTAGCCCGGCTGGTGTGACTCAATGGTTGAACATCGACCTATGAACCAGGAGGTCAAGGTTCAATTCCAGGTCAGGGCACATGCCCAGGTTGTGGACTTGATCCCCAGTGGATCAAGGCAGCCAATCAATGAGTCTCTCTCATCACTGATGTTTCTTTCTGTCTCTCTCCCTTCCTCTCTAAAATAATTTAAAAATACATTAAAAATTAACGTAATAGTTTAATAAAAGTTATAAACAGGTATTAACTGGATAGAGGTTAAAATTTTTATATAAATTTTTTCATTTAATTCTTACAGTGAAGGTACTTAATAAATACTATTGTTATTTACCTTTTACAGTTGCAGAAACAGACACAGGGAGGTTGTCTCTCTAGATGACGCAGCTAATCAATAAATGATAGAGCCAGGACTCCAGCTTTATGGTTTCTGACTTGAGAATCTGTGCTTCCTGTACATACTGTCTTGTACTGCCTCACAACTACAGGGTTCGAAAAGTTGTTTATTTTTAAATTAATTTTCAAAAGCACTGATTGAAAAGGACTGATGTAACAGTCCTCTGGTTATGTCAGACTCAATGTATGTCATTTTGTGGCTACATTGCCATCTCTCATCTATATATATAAAAGCCTAAGCAACTATTTGACCGGTAGCTATGACACACACTGACCACCAAGGGGCAGACGCTCAATGCACAGGCATGGAAACATGGAACAGACTGATGAATCTCAGAGGGAAGGAGGGAGGGGTGAGGTTGGAAAGAGACTAACCAAAGATCTTATATGCGTACTAGAGGCCCGGTGAAGCAGGGGGTCCCACGGGGGTGAGGCCGACAGATTCGTAATGAAGCATGCCCAACTCCGGAGACCAGGTTCAGTGACGCAGATCTAAGTTTATTGTGTAAGTGCAGCAACATATATAACTTTCTGGACCAATCAGAAGTTTACACTATCCTTAGGGTGGCCAATAGTAGGAAAGATCAGGGTACTATGTAGGGGCTCTAGGAGGTGTGCTCAGGTGGGTGCTGCCACTTCCTGGTGTGCCGAGGAAGCTTGTATAGGTGGAGTGTGCTCACGCCATTGCATCTGCCACTGCACTGAGATAAATCTCCTGAGCTCTTCCCACAGCCCAGTACATGGATTCATGCACCAGTGGGGTCACTCGGCCTGGCCTGCAGGGATTGGGCTGAAACCTGCAGTCTGACATCCCCCAAGGGGTCCCAGATTGTGAGAAGGCTGAAGCCAGTCCGAGGGACCCCTCTAGTTTATTTATATATATAAAAAAAAAGTTCCATCATCTCGACATATGTACATATGTGCTTTATGTTTTTTATTATTTTTTTACCACAAGTAAAGGTCAGGAATTGTTATATTCTTTTAAATTTTTTTACTGTTTCACTTCATTACTGCTGTGTATGTGAGCTATGTGAATGACGTGGGTGCTTATATAGATGGGTTCTGACTTACGGTGAAAATCGCATTACATCGCGCCATAGGAATGGATCTCCAATGTAACCCGAGGGCCTACTGAATCTTTTATCTTTAAATTCTCATTGTTTATTTTCTCTCACCATACTTTGCTTGTCTGTTTTCTACTTCTGTGCCACTATTTTTATCACCCATTTTAAAATATTTGAAATAAATATTTGAAAACTCTTACTAAAATAAGTAAATCAATAAATATAACATCATATGCCTAGGGACATTTATTATTTTCGACAGAATTTATAAATTAATTTGTCTTGTTAGCATAAAACATTTCTTCTTATGTGGCTATTAACATCTGTAAAAAAAATTTGCTAATTTTTTTAGTTGCCCATTTGAACAACTATGGATAAGAACTTTCTAGACTCAATAATACTCTCTGGACCCAGAGTTGCTGCTTAGTTCTATGAACTTTTTGGTTGTTAAGCACTGCTATTTTCCACCTGAATTCACTCCACCCTGTCCCCTGCTCACAAATGATTGACCCACCCACTGGTCCCCAAGGGACTGATCTTGGGTAGGGGGCTGCCCTAGGACAACACCATTGCCAAAACAAATGAGACAGCATATCCTTAGGACTCTGTATGCAGGGGGAGAATATTAACAATGTTTTAACATGATAAATTCTACTACATGTTTATAAGATTCTGCTTTGTATTTAGATAAAAATAATAGATTTTTGTTGATTTTCATGATGTCTGATTTTAGTTGACTTTAATTCTATCTAGCATCAGCATTGTAGAACAATCAATAGTACCATCTGGAAGGCTGTGAAATGACTCTTACCGATTTCTATACAGGCAGTTTTCAAGTTACCCTATACAAATAAACATTTATAAAAATTGTATATCATGTACTGTGAAACAATTTTTTAAAATTATGAGTAAAGTCAAATACTTGTATCTATTGGATACTTAGGTTGTGACTTTTTTACATAAATTGAATCACATTTACCAGATTTGATAGGTCTCTTAGGGCCTGCCATCATAGAAGTTCAATTTTATTCTTTCATAAAGACTTTCAGACTAGAAACTAGTCACATAAGCACATACATTTTCCTGGTGATAAATAATAATTTACTAATATGGTTTGATTTTGAATTACCTATTTTGATGACTGCCTATACCTATCTTCAGTATTCTTGATAAAATTTCTGTACTCTACATTTTTATGTTTGTCAAAAAATTTAGAAACTAAATTGTTCCCTAGACTATCCTATCTAATAATAGACAAACATGGTAATTAACCATACCTCCGCTACGCTTCCCATTGGCTAATCAGCAGGATATACAAATTAACTGCCAACAAAGATGGCGGCCGGCAGCCACGCAGCTGAAGCGAACATGAGGCTTGCTTGCTCCAGTGATGGAGGAAGCCAAGGTTCCCGGCCTGCTGCGGCCCAGCTCTGAGCTCCGGAAGCAACAATGTTGCAATTATAGAAGCTAAACAACCCCCAGATACCTGCTTTCAGCCGGCAGCGGGCTCAGAGCTTAGTGCGCCAGTGATGGCAACAGAGTTTCAATTATAGAAGGTAAACAAACCCAGATACCTGCTTTCAGCCAGCCATGGCCTCAGAGCTGGAGCCGGCTCTCAGCTCCAGTGACAGCTATAGAAGGTAAATAAATACCAGAATAAAAAGAAGAAAAAAAAAGAGGCTGGGAGCTTCAGTTGCCCGCCAGCCTGAAAACGGCCCTCAGCCCCTCACACAGACTGGCCAGGTACCCCAGGGGGGACCCCTACCCTGAAGGGGGTGTGACCAGCCTGAAAACAGCCATCAGCCCCTCATCCAGGCAGGCCAGACACCCAAGCGGGACCCCCACCCTGATCCAGGACACCCTTCAGGGCAAACCAGCTGGCCCACACCCGTGCACCAGGCCTCTATCCTATATAGTAAAAGGGTAATATGCAAACTGACCCTAACAGCAGAAAGACTGGGAATGACTGGTCACTATGACATACACTGACCACCAGGGGGCAGATGCTCAATGCAGGAGCTGCCCTCTGGTGGTCTGTGCACTCTCACAGGGGGGAGTTCTGCTCAGCCACAAGCCAGGCTGATGGCTGCCAGTACAGCAGTGGTGGTGGGAGCCTCTCCTGCCTCCTCAGCAGCGCTAAGGATGTCTGACTGCAGCTTAGGTCTGCTCCCCGCTGGCAAGTGGACATCCCCCGAGGGCTCCCTGGCTGCCAGAGGGATGTCTGATTGCCATCTTTGGCCCAATCCCCTGGGGATCAGGCCTCAGCCAGCAAGTGGTCACCCCCGAGTGGTCCCAGACTGCGAGAGGGCACAGGCCAGGCTGAGGGACCCTCTACCCCCAAGTGCACAAATTTTTGTGCACCCGGCCTCTAGTCTTATTATAAGTGGAGATGTAAGAAGTGTTGCTTTTTATTCATCCCATAGAGTGTGATTTAAAATTCATGAATTTTTCTTGAAATATATTTTTATTGGTTTCAGAGAGTAAAGGAGGGGGAGAGAGAGATAGAAACATCAATGATAACAGAGAATCATTGATTGACTGCCATCTGCACACCCCCTACTGGGGATCGAGCCCACAACCTGGGAATGTGCCCTTGACCGGAATTGAACCAGGGACCCTTCAGTCCTCAGGCCAACACTCTATCCACTGAGCCAAAATGGCTCATTAATTTTTTTTAATTGCCCTGTGGTCACAGGTCTTAATGCCTTTTGAATTTCTGATAATGAAGTAGAAAATTTTCAGCAAGTATCCCATCCCAGTCCTTATTTTATTATATTTATCTGTAGCTATTCTTTATATTATGAGACATTCAAATTTCTTTAATAAATAGCCCTTAATTCATGTTTCTTTTACGCACAAATATGCATGTCTTGGATCTCAATGATTTCCACTGAGATTAAAGTTCAGACTCCAGATTTTCACATCTGACTGGTTGAAATCATATAAAACTTTGTAAACCTAAGGCAGCTCAAATATATAAATATACCTTAGATGGGACTGTCTGCTAAAGTAGATGCAGTATAGCTTGTAAAACTGGAATTTCAGGTAGCACTTTTAGCTGGTAGCAGGCCACTGTTCCCGCTATCTCTTTTTCATATTTCACCTCATCATTGCAGTTCAATATATAATTCCTTCTGAATAATCCAGCACTGCTAGCAAACAGTCATAAATAGTGTTACCACCTGAAGGATTTGATAATATTGTGTGTAAAATCCAAAATTGAATATGCTATGACCAAAATCAATCTAATGTTGCTTTGTATTTGTGACTTTATAATTTAGCCACATTTATAGAACCAGGTATGGATTTTTATTTTCTATTATAAATGCATAAAAATAAAAGCATATTATATATGAATGAAATATATGTTATCATCATATACTTGCTGTCTATTATTTTCAAGATTACCTATATTAACATCTCTCTGAAACAAACTTGGAGAATGAATCATAGTTCTTTTTAATTTATTAAACATCTATGTTACTCCGGACAGATACTAGATTGGATTTAAAGAGAATAAAATGTAATTGAAATATACTTTCTTCCCTTGAGAAATACTTTATCAAGTAATGGAACTAGAATAATATATATTAACTTACAACCAAATTAATTTCATTAGTAATTGCTTATCATGTATAATAAATCTCCAGAATATTTATGCAAAAGAAATTTGTGGACAGTAGCATAGTTAGAATTGGGGGTTGGGAGGTTTCTATATATGTTGAAGTTGCATAGCCTGCAGACTTTGACTTACATTTTATATTTATTTAGGATAGCTTCTACATGTGTGGTGGGGAATTAGGCACTTCATGGAAATCAAGAGGCTAAAACCTTGCAGAAATAAAAGGGAAAAAATAAAACCTTGCATTTTCAATTATTTCACTTCCTTCACGTTTTATTGAAATATATGCCAGAAATCCTACTTAGTCTGGTACTTATAATATTTATAATCATTAAAAGCCCTGAAAAAAATAAATGAGATACTGAAAATAAAGTGCCTGGCCCACAGTCACATGCTAGTGATTGTCGATTTGACCTAGAATTAGAACTAGGTACAGTATCAAAAATGGATCATAAACAAATGAGTGTGAGGAAAAGGACTAAAAATCAATTTTTATACTTATTTGTTAGTTATTAGTATGCATATTATATATTTGCTATTTTTTGTATTATTTGATAGTTAAAAACCATTTTTTCCCATCTCTCTGATATGCACACATATTTCGTTATAGTTGTTCATTCCAATACATCAACTTAAGACTTCTCTAAAAGTGACCAAAGCCATCTAGGCTATTGGTTATATCATCCAGGCAGATATTCTGTTCCACACTGACCTTATCCCAGGTGAGTCAGGGTCTCATACCTCTACCACTGGCCATAGGTGAAAGGTGAAAGGGTAGCTCCATAACATATGTCTGAAACTAATTTTTTCACATTTTTAAGAAATGAATTCAGAACTTTTATTTCAAATAGATTGTTTCTAACATAATGAAATACAGTCTATACATAAGTGAGATATAAAGTTTATATAAAATATGTTATGCTGCCATTTGTTTAGCCCATTATGTTCCACGCTACACACTTTATCTAATTTAAGTCCCACTTTCACACTTAATTCTCACAACAACCTTGAGAGGACTGTTTTATTATCAGCATTCTACAACTGCATCCACAGAAGTTGCAAGTGGATAAGTAAATTGCCCAAGGTCACACCGGAAGTGGTGTGGTTGGAATTTGCGCCCAACCATTCCAGCAAACTTACTATTGACTAGTTATAATACTACATTAAGTAATGATACTCCAGCGCCACTCCTGATCATTTCCTCCTGAATCCAAGAAAGTGGCTATGTGGAAAAATGAAATTTGATTTTACTTTGGGCTCTTGTGAGATAACTTGTTTTCCTACCCTCTAACATTTATCTAATAATATAATAATAAGGGACAAGAATTCTGAAATTCTTCTATGATGTGTGGGTTCACATTTTTTGTTTTTAAAGTAGCTTAACAAGTAGCATTAGAGAGAGATAAAAATAAAGAGAGAAAGGATAGGTTAGAGCTGCTGTAATAAATTAGACACAATCCGTCTGTGATCTTACTCATGCATGCATGAGATTTGCATTCATGCAAACTAAGATTAACTTTCAGGCTGTCTTCCTAAAGGAGCTCCATGAAATGCAGCCTTAAGATTTGCAACTCTGGACTCCCTGGAGGGCCAACATTACCATATAATGAGGGATTGTTAAAAATGGGCCTTAAGTAAATGACAGAGAGGGAAAGCCCTGGGCAATATCAGCTTTCCTGGAAATGGATCCTCATCCAACCAAGGTCATTGTGCCTATTTGTTCAAGTAGGAAAATTCCATGTGCCCATGACTACTTTACACACCAGAATTTACATACCCAAGGATAAAATTTCATTTCATTTCTTTACTTGTTACTGACAGAAGGAAGGAGGGAGAAAGAATTGAATAATGGAGTTGGGGCAAGAATAGAAGTCAGACATAGCATGGAATGGCTTGAAGTAGATACATCACATTTAACGGAGGCTCTGTGGAAGTACAGGAAAAAGAATTACCAATCTATGTCTGGATTATAAATTTGCTTAAACATACATTTGGTTTGATTAAAAAAATGTTTAGTATTTTTAAATCTAGGTCAATAAGGAATGTATTGAGATTCTCACAGAAACCCAACTTTCTATTTTCTCATACTAAAATCACGGCAAACACACACACACACACACAATGAAGGTCTTAGAATTTTTAATCCTATTCCAGAATTTTGTAAAACACCTAGCCTGAACTTTCCTTGACAATGTCTCAAGAAACATATTGTCTGTAAAGTACTTTCAATAGACCAGAAGATAAAAAACGCTAATGAAAACATCCCGTTATACAACACATTTTAAATGGTTGGTCTCTAATGTGTGGGCTCTCTTAAGTATGGCTCCAATCTTAAATTAAACCCATTGAAGAAAGCAATGTAAGGCTAATACAAAATGTGGTTTGAAAACTAATGGACAGATTTTTCTAGTAGCTACAGACTGTGGTTGATTGCTGGAAGCCAATCCATCCTTGCTGCCTGACACAGTCGCTGCAGGGAAGAAACATCTACACAGCATATGTTTCAAGGGACCTGGCATATATGGCATACTGTTCTTAATATGTTTGCTCCCCCTCTTAGTGCAATGTGTTTTAAACAAGACCACCTCCCCGAGAAAGGTTGTTTGCCCAGGTGAGGATTTTTTCCCTGGAGTTAGGGATTAACAGGACTAAGGAAGAGAATAAATCAGTGAAACCCCCTAGTGTTACAGAAATACCATGTACTACTTATGAAGAACTTGGACTAAGACTGTTGGCAATAAATTTGGGACTTGTTGGGCCCACATCCCCAGGGGTCTGCCCACCAGGGAAAGCACCAAAGCCTATACCCCTGGAGACTCACTGACACAAGGCTGTCCCAGGGAAGGCAAGCAGCAAAGCTGGGAGGACATAACCTTTACTGGGTAGGATAATCTCCTTCAGTCACTTCCTTGTAGCTTATCAGTAGAGCAGTGACCTTGGAATAGCCCTTATAATGGAACACAGAGATTAACCTAGACAGGATTAAACTCAACAGAACTAGATTAAAAAACGCCCTAACCTTTGGAATAGAATGGATAGGATTAAAATCAACTGGTATAAATACAGATGTAACAGAACAATAAAGACCGAACCTGGCTAAAGGACCTGGCTATGCTGATCAACTGAATGCAGTCTCCATGTAATTCCTTCTTCGCCAACTCCGTCCACACCTTTGGGAACCCCTGGACCTGTTGGGGCTGGACCCCAACAGTTGGTTAATATGACCATACTTCCAGAGTGACCTTCTAAAATCATAATTTAATAAAAATTGCAAAAATAAATACTTTTTAATAAAATTATATAAGGAATCCCAAAGATGACTTTTCCCCATCAGTGTCTAAAAGAAAGAGATGGCACTTCCAAGTTGGATAATTTGGGAAGAATTCATAATCTATTTACAAGAAGTGTGAGCAGAGTATGTAGAAAATACAAGAGATAGTTCAGTACCCCCTGGTTAGGAAGTGTAGTGGGTAGTTACCACCCACAGTATTGAAGACAAGGAGTACAAGCATTTCTCCAGAGCCCAAAGACAGAGAGGGCTTTGTGGAAAGGAATACCTGACAAATGCTGAAGCCTCCATTTGAGGAGAGAGCCAGCCTCTGGTGATGTCTCAAGAATGGGATAATGACTCTGATTTCATGATCTCCATTTCTATCATCTCCTGGGACTCTCTGCATTGGTGGAAGAAATTGGATGTCAGAGAACAAAAGAACCTGAGATGAGACCCTTCCAGGTGTGCCTCCTGGGCACATGGCAGCATGGAGAAGAGTGGAACATGGATCTGTAGGGACAAATGAAAGATGGACAGCACACCTGTCACTATAACTCAACAGAGCATAAGATGTCTTTAATTATTGCTGAAACCCTGAGATTCCCAGACACATAAAAAAGTCTTTAAAATGAGTAAAATGTTAAGCATTTACAGGCAAAACTGTCAAAAATTTAATCAGGAGTGGTTCTTTAAATTTTATTTTTTGCAAAATAATTTTTTAAGGAAAGTGAAGGTAGATTTTCCTTTGAGGACAGTAGATTAAGAAGATTATTGTGAGATAAATTATATATCTGACAAGAATTTTTTACATGGATCAGTAAAAAACATACAAGGAGTTTTGTAAATTATGTATATATTCTTAGACTATTAGAGGAGTAGTGGCTGTTTTTAATGTGAACATAGTCATGTAGAACAAAATTGTGGGAACCATTAAAAGTCCTCATGTTACACTCTTATAAGGGTTCAACTGTTGTACACTAAAAGCTTATGCTGATCTGACTGTATGTACTGTTAAAAAAAAAAAAAAAGCAGCAGTAATCACCTTTTCACACAAGACACCGAACAGATATCACCTTCTGCATTTTGGCAGCCATTCAGGACTCCTTATTTTCTGTCTTTTCATAACTGGAAAATGTGTGAATTAAATTGTTGGGTCCTTTTCCTTGGTGCTCTAGTAATTTAGCCAGTGATCCCTTTCCTATATTATTTTTCTTGTCATCCAAATAAGACTCAATACTGAAGTATGCAAACTTCTTTAAAAACACACGCAAACGATAGGAGAGAAACCAAAATGATGGCATAGGTAAACACCTGAAACTGCTGCCTCGCACAACCACTTCAAAACTACAATTAAAAGACAAAACAGACATCATCCAGATCCACAGGAAGGCTGGATGAATGGAAATTCTACAACTAGAAGGAAAAAGAAAAGCACACTGAGACTCAGAGGAAGTGTGGAAGTAAAGTGCATCCGTACGGATGCGCGCGCGGAAAGGGCTAGCAACTGACGACGTGGTTGTCTTTTTCAATCCAGAGAGAGGCAAAAGCTCCTGACTGCTTTGAACTCCAATTCCAGGCCAGTCTCTGGGGACCCAGACTCATACAGAGAGAAACTGGACTGTCTGGCAGCGGGCGGAACTCAAGGGCGGCTTTCTCTCAGAGGTGCTTGAGACCCTGGGACACTGAGACCCTGGGCCTCTTAGGACAGGGCTGAGGATCAGCCATAGCTATTTGCTCCACCCTGTTGATTCCCTGAGACCCTGCCCCACCCAAGCTCTGCACAGAGGCTTTTGCATATGAATGGCCTGGCCCATTGCAATCTAAAATTACATAACAAACTGCAGCTGGGTCAGAGAGACCCAGAACATAAAAAAGAAGGCCCAAGGCCCCACAGCAGCTTGCATTGCTTCACAGCTGGGCCTCATTTGGGCACCCCCAAACCCCAAACAAAGAAGAGGAATCTACAGATCTCTCCATAGCTCCTGCTGGGTAGCCTCAGGCAAGGCTAAATTAGCACCTCCTTAGATATCCAAGAGCCAGTGTACCTAGTGGTCAGAATGAGACCATCCAGATTACAACTCCTCAGATCCATAAGGGACACAATCAGGGGGAAGACTCAGTAAGCACCAAAGCCCCACTGAGGCAAGTCTTGCCACATAGGGTGTCTCCAGCACAGAAGTTCTCCCACCATAACCACAGCTGATTCTCACAGACAATTGACCTGGAGGTCAATTCCTCCCAGTGATACCAACAACAAACAAAGCTTAACTACAACAAGACTGTGCACACAGAGCACAAAGGGGTGCACCAAGAGTGTCCACGTCAGGTAATTGGGGAGGCTGAGCCACTTGGCCCTATAAGACACCTAGCACATAAAGCCACTCTATCAACACAGGGAAGCAGCCAAAATGTGGAGACAAAGAAACAGGTCACAAATGACTGAAATGGAGGAAAGCAAACTACTGGATATAGAGTTCAAAACCACAGTTATAAGGTTTTTCAAGAATTTTCTAGAAACCGCCGATAAATTTAGTGAGACCCTCAAGGATATGAAAAAGGACCAACTAGAAATTAAGCAAACACTGACTGAAATAAAGAATAATATACAGATATCCAACAGCAGACTAGAGGATCACAAGAATCAAGTCAAAGATTTGAAATACAAAGAAGCAAAAAACACCCAACTAGAAAATAAAAAAGAATCCAAAAATATGAAGATAGTGTAAGGAGCCTCTGGCACAACTTCAAGTGAACCAACATTCAAATTATGGGTGTGACAGAAGAGAGAGAGCAAGATATTGAAAACCTATTTGAAGAAATAATGACAGAAAACTTCCCCTATCTGATGAAAGTCCAGGAAGCGAAGAGAACCCCAAACAAAAGAAATCCAAAGAGGACCACACCAAGACTCATCATAATTAAAATGCCAAGAGCAAAAGACAAAGAGAGAATCTTAAAAGCAGCAAGAGAAAAACAGTTAGTTACCTACAAGGGAATACGCATATGATTCCTCAACAGAAACTATGCAGGCCAGAAGGGAGTGGCAAGAAATATTCAAAGTGATGAATAGCAAGAATCTACAACCATGATTACTTTATCCAGCAAAGGTATCATTCAGAATTGAAGGTCAGATAAAGAGCTTCACAGATAAGAAAAAGCTAAAGGAGTTCATTACCACCAAACCAGTATTATATGAAATGCTGAAAGTTATTCTTTAAGAAGAGGAAGAAGAAAAAGGTAAAGATAAAAATTATGAACAGCAAATACATATCTATCAACAAGTGAATCTAAAACTCAAGTGAATAAAAAATCTGATGAACAGAATAAACTGGTGAATATAATAGAATCAGGGGCATAGAAAGGGTGTAGACTGACAATTCTTGGGGGGAAAGGGGTGTAGGGGGTGCTGGAAGAGACTGCACAAAAATCGTACACCTGCCAAAACCGGTTTGGCTCAGTGGATAGAGCGTCGGCCTGTGGACTGAAAGGTCCCAGGTTCGATTCCGGTCGGGGGCATGTACCTGGGTTGCGGGCACATCCCCAGTAGGGGATGTGCAGGAGGCGGCTGATCGATGTTTCTCTCTCATCGATGTTTCTGACTCTCTATCTCTCTCCCTTCCTCTCTGTAAAAAATCAATAAAAATATATTTTTTTAAAAAAATCATACACCTATGGATGAGGACAGTGGGGGGCGGTAAGGGCAGAGGGTGGGGTGGGAACCGGGTGGAGGGGAGCTATGGGGGGGAAAAGAGAAACAACTGTAATAATCTGAACAATAAAGATTTATGAGGGTGGGGGCGAGGGGGAAAGATCAACCAAAGGACTTGTATGCATGCATATAAGCATAAATGATGGATGTGGACAACAGGGGGTGAGGGTAAGGGCAGGATTGGGGGGATGTGGGGACATTGGGGGGATAAGGACACATTTGTAATATCTTATTCAATAAAGGAAAAATTATTTTTAAAAAATTTAGGGAGTTTAAAATACATCCTATCTAATAAAAGAGAAACATGGTAATTAGCTGTACTTCCACTACCCTTCCCATTGGCTAATCAGGGCAATATGCAAATTAACTGCTAGCCAAGTTGGCGGCCGGCAGCCAGGCAGCTTGAAGCGAACATGAGGCTTGCTTGCTTCAGTGACAGAGGACTCCTACGTTCCCCGCCTGATGCTGCCGGAATCTGAGCTTGCAGTTTGATACATTATTACAAATACAGAAGCTAAACAAAACCCCAGAAAACTGCTTTCAGCCAGCCAGGATCTCAGAGCTGGAGTTGAAACAGTGTTTCCATTATAGAACCCAAACAAACCAGATACCTGCTTTCAGCAGCGGAGGCTTTAGAGCTGTAGCCAAGCCTCAGAGCTGAAGCTGGCCCAGAATTTACAAAAAAAGAAAAAAAGGAGCAGTTGGGAGCTTCAGTCACCTGTCAGACTGAAAACAGCCCTCACCCCCTCACCCAGACTGGCCAGGCACCCCAGTGGGGACCCCCACCCTGAAGGGTGTGTGACCAGCTGCAAACAGCCATCATCCCCTCATCCAGGCTGGCCAGGCACCCCAGTGGGGACCCCCACCCTGATCCAGGACACCCTTCAGGGCAAACCAGCTGGCCCCACCCATGCACCAGGCCTTTATCCTATATAGTAAAAGGGTAATATGCCTCCCAGCACCAGGATCAGCAGAGCCACGAGGCCTCGCGGCACTGTGATCAGCGTGACAGGGGGCAGTGCCCAAACCCCCTGATTGCCCTGCGGCTCTATGTGTGACAGGGGGTGGGGCCACAACCTCCCTATCCGCCCTGCTCTGTTTGTGACAGGGGAAGGCGCCCCAACCCCCTGATCAGCCCTGCTCTGTGCCTGATAGGGGGGAGCTCCCCAACCCCCTGTTGGCCCTGTGGCTCTGTGTGTGACAGGGTGCGGCGCCCCAACCACCTGATCGGCCCTACCCTGAGCGTGACTGAGGGTGGCATCGCAACCTCCTGATCCACCCTGCTCTGTGCATGACAGCAGGCGGCGCCCCAACTCCCCAATCAGCCCTGCTCTGAGCCCGACCAGGGGCTGCACCTAGGGATTGGGCCTGCCCTCTGCCACCCAGGAGCAGGCCTAAGCCAGCAGGTCGTTATCTCCCAAGGGGTCCCAGACTGCAAGAGGGCACAGGCCGGGCTGAGGGACCCCCCCTTCCCCCCGAGTGCACAAATTTTTGTGCACCGGGCCTCTATTATATATATATATTTTAAAAAACACACACGCAAAAATTTCCTTTTGTCCTCATGCTAGCGATTGTAATTACTAACTTTGTCAGAGTGACGTGTCATTCATCAATAGACAGTCTTTCTTTAGAAATGTATACATCAAGGGCATGTTTTTCTACAGCTTTTTTACAGATGGAAGGGAGATTTCCATAGCATGATTTTTATATTCTTTGTTTCCTAGCCAACACAGTTTTTTGGGCTAAGTACAATTAAGCTTTTATTCATTTTAATTAGCAAGAATAGCAAGGTTTTTCATTAAATTGGATATTTGGGCATGATATATTTGTTTTTAAGAGAATTCAGTGTTTTCAGATAATTATATATAGCACAAAATTTAATGATAAATGTGACAGTTACAAGTAAGTGTCCTCACTAATTTTTCTTTAACTCTAGCAAATATGAGTTTAATAATCCCAATAGTCCTAGTTTATATTTACACAGTGCTTTACTATTGGAAATATACCTTCTCAAAGTTTGTTGTCTTTGTTTCTATGCTCTTCTGTAAGGCCTTTAGACCCATTTTGCGAATTCAACAATCCAGGGCCAAAGAAGATAAATGATTTTCTTATGGTCCATAGTCATATAGCTCCAATTCTGATCTAAGTGTCGTAACCACAAGCCCCACAGTTTTTTCACCAATCCTACTTGACTGAATTCATTCAGTTCCTTTATGTTCCAGGTACTATACTGTCTAGGAAATATAAACATCAAATGTTTTGCAGCTCTTTTGATCACACACACACACACACACTTTCCTTTAATATAATATATATTCTTTGATGAGTAAGACTAACATTGCCATTATTATTTCTTTACATTTTTAATTTGACATTTTACCAAAATCAGACTATAAAAAAAACAAGTAAAAGTATACCACATAAAGGTTTTTTTAAAAGGCTAGAATATCCCCAAGGGCCTATCTGCTCCCTTCAATCCCAACATAATGAGGGACTGAAAGTAGTGGTTGTGAATAGATCAGTGTGTTAATAACCAATATTAGATGAGCATATTTTTGCTCATCAGAAATATATATGTAAATATATAAACATATATAGAAGTTCTATATACTTGTTTTTAAAAAATGAAATTGCCCTCTACACATTGTTCTTTAACTCCTTTTTACCTTCATAATATATGGTGGATGGATATTACCACTTGCCAATAGGTAAACATGTAACTTTATATTTGCACTATAATTTTTAGCATTATAATATCATATCCATATATAATCCTATCTAATAATAGACAGACATGGTAATTAACCATAACTTCCCTACCCTTCCCATTGGCTAATCAGGGCGATAGCAAATTAACTGCCAACTAAGATGGTGGTTAACCGCCAACAAAGATGGCGGCTAATTTGCATACTGCAGGCAGGATGGGACAGCGCCGTCCTGCCTGCCCCGCCACCATCGGGCCTGCTATCTGTGACCCGGGTGGCGGGCGACCCATGTGCAACCCGACCCAGAGCTGGCGGGTGTGACCGCAGCGATCCACCACCGGCCAAGCCCCCAACTGGCCCCCCCGCGGCAGATCGGGGCTGGTGGGGCGACTGCAGCGGTCTGCCAGCACTCACACCCCCAACTGGCCCTCCCGCAGAAGATCTGGCACTGGATCCGGGCCTGCCGTGTCTTGGGATAGGTGGACGGGGTGGGCGGGGCAGGCGGCAGCGTGATCCGAGCTGCTGTCCACCCCAGCGCGGGATCTGGGTCTGCCATGTCTTGGGTGGGTGGCCAGGGCGGGCAGGGTGAGCAGCAGCAGAATCTGAGCAGCCGCTCACCCCAGCACAGGATCCGGGCCTGCCATGTCTTGGGCGTCCTGGGCGGGCAGGGCTAGCGGCAGCATGATCCGTGAGAGGGCACAGGTTGGGCTGAGGGAGCCCCCTTCCCTGCCAGTGCACAAATTTTTGTGCACAGGCCTTCTAGTCTATATAATAAAAGCCTAAGCAACCTTTATGGTGGAACGACTGGAACAACCAGTCACTATGATGCGCACTAACCACCAGGAGCAGACACTCAATGCAGGAGCTGCCCCCTGGTGGTCAGTGCACTCCCACAGGGGTAACAGCCACTCAGCCAGAAGCCGGGCTAGGGCTGGCAAGTGCAGCAGCAGCAGTGGGAACCTCTCCCACCTCTATGGCAGCCCTAAGAAGCAGCAAGCCAAGCAGTAAGGAGCCTGCTGCAAAGGAGCAGCAAGTCAAGTGGTAAGGAGAGAGCAGGCAGGCAGTAAGGAGCGAGGGATCCCAGATTGCAAGATGGATGTCCGCTGAGGGGTCCCAGACTGCGAGAGGGTGCAGTCCAGGCCGCGGGACACCCCCCGCCCCACACACACACACACACACATGCATGAATTTCATGCACTGGGCCTCTAGTTTACATAAACAGGCATCCAACAGGTTCTTATGCCCTTCTGCTTTTCAAGGGCTTTTTTCCTTATCTCCTTCCTCCTCTTTTTTTAAAAAATATATCTTTATTGATTTCAGAGAGAAAGGGAGAGGGAGAGAAAGATAGAAACATCAGTGATGAAAGAGAATCATTGATCGGCTGCCTCCGGCATGCCCCCTGTTGGGGATCAATCCCACAACCTGGGCACGTGCCCCTCCAGGATCAAACCCAGGACTCTCAGTCCCTAGGCCGACGCTCCATCCACTGAGCCAAACCGGCCAGGGCAAAAACCTCTATTTATATTATAGAAATTGAACTTTATCAGTCTTCTGTTGTACTTTTTCTAACTCTATTGTTGTTTATTCACTTTAATTTTTGTATTTTTTAAAAAGAATATAATTAATGATTACTTATAGCTTCTGGTTCCTGTGTTAGTTATATATAGACTACTTAAAATAATTTTTATGTTTTATTTTTCACATTTCAGACTATTCAATCTGGAGTCTATGATTGTACACACTATGTGATAAGGGTTGACTTTTTCTTACATGTGGATAGCCAGTTGTCCAGAAGCATTTACTATATTAACTATCCTTTCAATATTGACTGGAAATAATAGTTTTGTTAAGTATGAATTTTTTATATCTATTTCTGGATTTTCATTTTCTTACTATGGATTTCACTGACCTTTTGGTTAATTCTTATGCCAATACTATATTGACTTAATCACAGTGACTTTTAAGATGGGCAATGCTTCGCATAAGAGGATGTCCTTTTTATCATTGTTTTCTGGAATATTCTAAGGCATTTCTTTTTCTATGTATGTTCTTTAAGATCCTTCTGTCTCCTTTCTACTTCAGAAAGGAAGAAATAAGCCTCATTGGAGACTTCATTGGAACTACCTTCTACTTATATGTCAATTTGTAGAGGATTTATATCTTCCCATCAAAGAGTGGTGCTTTCATTTGTTCAGATCATGATTTATACTTCTCAGTAAGATTTTATAGTTTATATTTTAATAAGACTTTATGATTTCCTTGTGAAATGTGTTCCTAAATGTTTTTTGTTTGTTTTTATTATTACATTTCTGGATATTTATTGCTAGAAGAGAGAAAGCAATTGATTTTGCAGTATTTCCATTAGGATAGACTAAACTGTTATAATAAATCCAAAAAATGTGATGGCTTGAAAGAAATACAAGTTTATCTCTCTCTCTCATGACAGTTTAGAGAGTATGTTCCAAATTGTCAGAGGGCTCTTCACAATGTGGTCATTCAAGGACTCAAGAGAATTCAGCTCTACTAACCTATTAAGTGGCTTCCTGGCTTGCTCTGATACTCACCATCTTAGCACAGAGTAATACAAAAAGTGTGGAAGAAATTTTAGATTTATGGGGCAGGCAGGAAACTGATGATTGCTGGCTCTGTTCACATCTCACTGGAGGGAATTGAGTCATAGGCAACCTGTCACTGGAAATATAATGTAACTAGAAAGATGTCTACCCAGTTACTATTTTGTCAGTACAGGAGAAGGGAGAAGGGATTTTAGAAAACTTGATAGACTCTGTCATAATATAATTATCCTGTATCTAGTCCTTAATTGTGGTAGTTTTCTTTTTTAATTAGAGACTCTTGGAATTTCCATAACAACATATTATCAATGAAAGAAGATTGTTTTATTGCTTCTTTTTAAATATTTTTTCTACAAAATAATTCTTTTTCTTATTATCCTATTTGCTAGAAACTCTAAAACAGGTTGAGTAATAATAGCAAGAACAAGCATTCCTAATAGAATTTCTTTAATTAACATAACCTAGTATTTTACCATTTAGAATATTTGTAATGGTTTTAGAATATTGTCTTTATCACTTTAAGAAGTTTCCTTCAATTCTTATTTCACTTAGAGCTTACATTCTAACAAGACTGCTGAGGTTTGTCAAATATCTTTTTGGCATTTAATTATAAGATTATAGTTTGCCCTTTCAATGTATCTAAAGAATTATGTTGACAGAATTCCTGATAAGAAAATGACTGGAATAAGTCAGACTTATTCTATTCCCAGTGCACATTTTGAATAAACTTCTGGTGTAGCAAAGATATATAAGCTACTATTTAGATAAAAGCAAATATTTTTAAAGATTTTTTTTGTATCTGTTATCTCAAATAAGACTAAAGCATAATTTTATTTTAATTTTTATTTCTTGTTGTGTACTTTATTAATACATTGGAAGTTTCATTTATGCAAGATTAAAAATATGAATTAGGAAAATGTATGTTTCTATGGTCAAGAATAGTATAAATAAAATTGGAACTATTCTTTAGAAGTAAGATGCAGCTCAGTTATGAAATCATCATGCCCTTATCTTTTTAGGGCATACAGACTTTCATTGAGTTTTCCAATCTCTTCTTTATTGTCTATCAAGTTTTCCCCTTTATGTTGAATAAATTCTGGTAACTTTGATTTTGCCAGACTATGACTCATTTCCTCCAGGTTTTCAAATTTGTTGCAATAGCACTACATGTAGCTTTTATAATCTGTTTTTCTGATCCCTTCTGTGTCTTCAGTTCTGTATCCTTTCTCATTTCTTATATAATGTTGCTCTCTCTTTTCCTTAATAAACGTTATAAGAAGTTCATCTATTTTGTAATTATATTAGAAAGACCTGCTATAAAAAAAGTATTTCTTTATCCTTCCTATTTAGCTTTTATATTTTATAACTTTCACTATATTATTTTATTTTGAACTGTGTTCTTTAATAACAAAGCCATTTACATTTGTAAATGCTTATCTGGCCCTGGCCAGTTTGGCTCAGTGGATAGAGCTTTGGCCTGCGGACTAAAGTGTCCTGGGTTCAATTCCAGTCAAGGGCATATGCCTGAGTTGCGGGCTCGATCCCCAGTAGGGGGTGTGCAGGAGGCAGCCAATCAATGATTCCCTCTCATCATTTATATTTCTATCTCTCTCTCTCCTTCCCTTCCTCTCTGAAGTCAATAAAAATATATTTTAAATAAATAAAATAAATGCTTACCTGGATACAGCTTTTGTGGTGTTCCAAAGGTGTTAGTGTGCTGTTTTCTAGAGTGTCTGGCTATGATTTCCCAGAGAGTCTTCATTTTGTTAGAAGAAGCATTATCTAAAGATTTGGTAATTAATTTTCAGATGACAAAGATTCATTAGTCACATTTTACCTTGGCCGGCATTGCTCAGTGGTTAGAGCGTAGGCTTGCTCACCAGAGAGTTGTGGGTTTGATTCCATGTCAAGGGCAGGTACCTAGGTTGCAGGTTTGATCCCTGGCCCTGGTTGGGGTACCTGTGGAAGGCAACCAATCTCTCCTCTCTCTCTCTGAAAATCAATGGAAAAAATATCCTCAGGTGAGGATTAAGAACAACAACAAAAGATTAGTCACATTTAAATTTGTATTTCTAATTTTATTTGCTCAATATCAAGAGAAGTGCCTTATAAAATTCCTACTTAAATATTTTAAGGTATTATTTGAGGTCAAATAATTCTTAAATGTTTCATAAACATTAAAAAGAGTATGTTTCAGTTAATGGACATGGGATTTTTATATATCTATTAGTTAAGTTTTTATTGCATTAGTCATTTTTTGCTATGTTCTTGTTTATTTTTTGTTTATGTTTCATTGTTTTCAGAGACTTTCTTCTATTATAAGCTTTAGTTACCCTAGCAAAAATAGTCTGTTTTCTATTTAGAATTCTTCAAGTCACCCTCCAAATTATCTCACTCTTTTTTTTCCTTCCAATACTCTTGACTTTTAGCCTGCGGGGAGGCAGGGGGGAAGAGTGGAATATACTGCAGAATAGCATCATAACAGTGGTCTGTGTGAGACTGTCTTATTCCAGTTTCTTCACTCCAGAATAGTTAGTTTTTCCTTCAGTTTACATATAAAACCTGCTACAAGCTTCCTTACTGCCCTCTTCTGATCAATGCTATAAAATATAGAGTATTCCTATGTAGAAACAAAGCCAGTCATATTGTGTCTTCTCTAACACAGACCATTTCCTTTAAAGGGACTATGCCACTTTCCTTAGATCATGACATTTATAATATATTAAAACAATTTAGTAATGATTTTTTATTTGGTAATCATTGTATTTCTTGCTGTTAATAAAAATCCAACCACGCTTAATTGAGATGAAATTTTAAAATATTATTTATTATCAATAATAATCACAAAAAACTGACACTCTCAGATACAATCATATCAAACCAAATTCTGAAACCTCTTACACATATTAAAAAGCAATTATAAAACCAAGTCTCTCCATCTGCATATTATAAATGATCTGCTAGCCTCAGACTTTCCATGCAGACTTGTTAGAACTTTTTGGCTCCAACTTTTATTGACCTACAAGGTCACTATAATTTGGGTCCCAGTAAGTGATGTCAGAATCTGAGACAGCTTCTGTTTCATCTAAGGTAAAGTATTTAAACTGATCATAATGAGGTATGACAACTGTATTTGACTAATCTACAAAGAAGAATATGTCATTGCAATAGTAATGGCACAAACCACACAATTAATAAATAGAAAATTGGACAGATAGCTTTGGAAGTTTTCCAAGAGATAAAGTGCTCCTGGCTCTTTGCTTCAAAGGCAAGGCAGACCAAACCTCTTTAACTCCCTTGGGTAGAGAAAATTTTGATTTTCTGTTCTTAAATTTTATATATCAAAATCTAATCCACAATAGAGGCAGAATTACAGAACTGAGGAACTCAAATGTTTATATGAAAATTATGAGTCTCGTAATCTGTGATGATCATCATAAAATTTTTAAAAATAAATAATTTTTATTGATTTCAGAGAGGAAGGGAGAAAGATAGAAACATCAATGATGAGAGAAAATCATTGATCAATTGCCTTTTGCATGCCCCATACTGAGGATTGGGCCTGCAACCTGGGCATGTGCCCTGATCGGATTTGAACCGTGACCTCCTGGTTCATAGGTCAACACTCAACCACAGGCCACACTGGCCGGGCTGTCATGAAATTTGAGGGCACTCTTTTGGTGTTTTCTCTGCCTGTAAACAATAATGGAAATATTATAACCTTGCAATCTATAAAATGGTTTCAGTTATAACTTGCTTGATTCTTACAACAGTCTCTGCTTCATAGTGAGGGAAATTTAACTCCTGAAATGTCAAACAATACATTCCTGCTAGAGCTAGTACACTCCCACAGGTCTAATTGCAAGTCAGTCGCTTGCTTACTCTTGTCACTGCCAACATGGCAAACAGTGCACCTCTGTTCCTATATGGTAACTGGAATAGAGACAATAGGGAATGAAGCCATGGCAACAAATTTAACCTTTGCGTGAGCTCAGTCATTTCTTTCAATGCCTCACCTAGTTTTAGGAGAAAATGGAACCAACGGATTTCACATTAAAGATCCCTTGAAGAACTAAATAATCAATCAGGTGCTTTCTCCCCATTAGATTGGGGAATGCTGGGGAAGAGTATGGAATTATCTCCTAATTATAATCCTGTGCTGAACTCATTCAGTTGTGGAGGGAGCCTTACCCTCCTTGTTCTATCTGAAAACAGCACCACAAAGTCCTATTTGGTTGAAAAATTAGGTCATCTGATGCCAAATTACATTTCCTACAGCACTTCTTGTTTCCTGCTGAAGCACCTTTCAATTCTAGTTCCTCAATCACGTCCTCAAATACCATTTTCATATAGAAAACATAACAAAACACTGGACAACGAAACTGTTCCCCAAGCCTATTAATATTGTGTGGCCGGTTTACCTCTGTCCCATTGTGTCAAAATCCTGAATTTCACCGAGAAGGAAAGATGGATTGCTTTTGTTTTCTAGTCTCTAGAAGAGGAGTTGAGATGTCAGTTGAAAAGTACCTCTCTCCATCACCAGGGGAAGCTAATCAAGGAAAAATGTCTGTGGGTAGTAGATACATTAATCTCCCCCTGGATCACGGGGCTGTTATGAGGTGTAACTAATCGTATCGTTGGGACTCATCTCGCTCTGTAATAACATGCTCCACAGTGACATGAGTGGTTGCAGGAGATGGATGTTGCATGTAAAGGAAAAAGTACTGTTCAGCTGGAATATCTATCTGCAAACCTGTGCCTGATGCTGTGACAGTCTGCAGTGAATGCAGCTACTGTGTTTCCACAATGACACGTTTGCCATATCCTGTCATCAGCATGTTTCTGAAACTGTCTCAAGCCATCATCATGGGGCGATTTCTGATCCGAAGGTTGTTATAACAACTACGTTCTCAAAAATGACCTCTGTCAAGGTGTCTGCTCAAGTCCACTTTTGTGCTGAGTCCAGATGCTCAGAAAATTTCTATTTAAGAGAATCCTAAAGTATTTCAGTGACAAGGTTAATTCAGATCTTTCACAACTTCTGATTTCCAGAACAAGTTCTTCCCATATTTTCTGGGCGGAAGAAGAGCACTGTGATCTCTTGCTACGTGTTAAGTGCCAGTCACTTATCCACCAGCAGGTAATTGGTGGAGTGGAAAGCACCAGAATGGACCGGTCAGAAGGCCTCACTGGCACCGACTCCATGACTGGCAGGAACAGAATGTTTCTGGGTTTCCAAGGAAGGGTTGACACTCTTTAAGGTTCCTTCCTCCTTTAAAATTGTATGACTTTTTTTAAAGTTATTTATTCAAAACCTTTTTTTATGCTGCTTGTCTATGAAATTAGAAAATCTTTAAAAGGCAAACATTGAGGTAATTTTTAACTTAATTTTGCATTTTAAATTTTAAAATAATTTTTAAAGTATTTTTAATTTAAACAATTAAATATTTTTATGTGAAAAGTATATTTTAGATTATTTTATTTCAAAGGGAAAATAACAGGAAAACCAATAAAGTACATGTTAGAAGGAGGGGTCAGATGTATGCAATATTTACCAACACTGAGACCCAGAATTTACTCAGAATTTCCTGGTAGCAAAAGCAAAAGGGAAAGTAATGGGCTGTATTTCTACTGTCTAATTTTATTTCAAAGGAACTGCATACGTTTTTTCTAGAGAAATAAGCATTTTCTGGAAATAAATACTTCTTGACTGATCTATACCCTGGTGTCAATGGAAACATTTTGAAAAGGGACACTGATACATGCTAGAGACACACTATTTAGTAAGAAATAAGCCATCCTGTATAAGCAGTTTGTACATCTATCAGACCAACACCAAGAGCGTTTACACATATGCCTTTGCTATGCTTTTCCTTTTCTCCGTGGTGAAGACTATTGCCGTATGTTTAATCAATGACTCTAATTTTATTTTTCAGAATGAAAAATCCCCAGGACGATCTGCAAGTCGATCGAGTAATATCTCAAAAGTAGGTGAACTTTATTTTCTTACTTGTTTATTGACGTCCATATTTATAATGTTTTACCTATAATTGTTATCAGTGAACAATACACGAATATGACTTGTGAATGGTTTTAACTATTTCAAGCTTTTACTGTGTTAAAAGGCATGATTTTACACAACAAAATGAGGTAAGCTATTTTTTTTCCTCTTCAGTGCTGTATGCAAAAGATCATTTGCTACTTTCAGAGTGTCATACAAAGTATGTCTTTTCCCTCATGTTTCAAGCATCATAGAGCTGCCACATACCCACGTTGAAACTATATCAACATTCATGGTACGATTTCCATGAATTCAACATTTCAGGAGTTTGGGTTCAATGATGCTAGAACTTAACTATTCTTGTCACCAGGGCAGGTTTTATAAATTAATTTAAGACATTATTTTGATCATATTTACTTTAGAGTCAACAGATGAAAAAAAATATATACCCCCTAGATTTATCTATAAATCCGACCAAGACACAAGAGTGTTGAAAACATTTTGGCATGGGAGAGATACTATAGATTTTTATTTTGCCCCTGAAACAAAAATTAAGAGCTATTTTCTAAAATGAGGCACTATGCGATGTGTAGGTTTGCTGCTTTGGGAAGTGAAAAGTCATTTGGAGCCATTTGTCAAATTGGAAATTTATGACTTCCAAAAATAAAGTTCAGACAGAGATGGATTTACCATGAATAAAACTTTTATTACAGGACCCCTCACTTGCTAGCAGCCTTGAACTTAATTTTGTATATGTAATTTTTATGTTTTGCCTTCAAGAGGGACCCCAAAATAGTAATAAACTTTAGGCACCATGGAACCTAAACCTACTTCCAATTTAAGGACATTTTTTAAATTTTGGGTTGTTTTTGGCAACAAAGGACTTTATTACCCATTGAAAAATAGCAGTAGCCAGACTATCAGCTATTTTCTTGAGCTGGTTTCCCAAGATCAGTTCTTCTGAGACAATGCCAAGATGGTGAAGTGACACCTGCAAGCATACTGAGTTGATTGTGGAGGAGGGGGGGCAGAATCCTGAGTGTAGGAATCCCTAATATTTTTAATAGGCAGTAAGCATGCCTGTCCATTGCTCGATAGGGAGATTATATCTCTACTAGAGGCCCAGTGCATGACATTTGTGCACTGGGGCAGGGGGAAGTTCCTGTGCCCTTTAGCAGTCCGGAGCCCTCAGGCAGGGAGTGGGCCTAAGTCAGTTGGACGTCCTTAATGCTGCCTTGGAGGCAGACCACTGTGCTCGCCAGCCATCAGCCCAGCTTCTGGCTGAGTGGCGTTCCTCCTGTTGGAGCGAACTGACCACCAGGGGGAAGCTCCTGCATTGAGCGTCTGCCCCTGGGTGGTCAGTGCGCATCATAGCAACCAGTCGTTCCTCCATTCAGTTGATTTGCATATTACCCTTTTATTATATAGGATGCTGCAATGCTAGCCACTATACAAACATCCTTAAAAAGATATCTCAGAACAAAAGCAATCAATGGTTCTTCTTGTAAGAGATGTAAGAGACACATGGAGAATTGGAGCTCACTACATGGTACTGAACATGTCTGTTATACTCAAATCTAGGTACCTTCATAGATATTTGAGAGGCCATGTGGCTTAGGGGTTAAGAGTACTAACTCTGGAGAGAGAGGATCTGAGTGCAAGTTGCTGCTTACTTGGACTTTTTACTTATGTAACCCTGAGACCATCACTTAGCCTTCCTAAGGCACAGTTGCCTCCAGTATGACTTGAGAATGGTATCAGTCACCTGAATGAGTTTTTAAGTGGTTGTAAATTAAAACAATATCTTTGAAATGTCTATTATCTTAGTCATGCTGTGAAGAGCCTAGCCCACAGCTACAGAACATTTCTATCTTCTGAACTTGAATGTTAATGTTGACCTAGCAACATGAAAACAGTCCTGACAACTCCTTCCTCACACCAATTATTGTTTCCTTATCCAGGGGTGAAATTATATCTGCATTTCCAAACTGCAGTTTGAGTTTGACATAGTGCAGCTGGTTTATAACATTTTAGACTTTTAATTTGTTCTGTAAGAAGTAAAAAAATAAAAATGTCAGGAGTACAGTTTCCTTTCTGTGAGTTCTTCCAGGCTCTGCTGTGTATTAATTGTGTCATTGCGTGCGAGGCAATTAATGATAAAAGTGCATGCTATTCAGAGAGAAATGAAAAGCTCTCTTCTTAAACAGTCACTCTAATTGTACAATAGCAAAAATCAACTATCTCACACCTGTAGGGATAAAAAGATTTCAGTGTGCATATCTATTTTTTCTTTAAACCAATATAACTTCCCTTTTATTTGTGTTCAGAATAGTCACAAATGCTAAATACATTGTCGCTACTTTTTTATGAATCACTAAATGATAAATTGTTCAATAAAACCATATAACTTACCAAGTCTGAAATGAGAAAATCTAGCAATATTGTAGCCCTTTTATTTTAAAGTGGGGGAGAGGAAAACATTAAAATGGAACAAGAATATTTTTTCTCTAATTTTGTCAAAATAATATTTTATGTAAAAATATATTTTTATGTGAAACAAAAGACTGTGAGTCTTTCAAGGATGTGATAATCATTATAACAGAGTAATTAAGAGCATATTTTCCAGAGTAACTGCTCAGGAGGGTGAACTTCCTTAGTAACTTTGTCTGTAAAAGACCAATATATAGCAGTATCTACCTCTTGAAGTGATGCTTAGAACACTGGCCCTGTGTATTAGCTATTCTTATTATGGGGCTCATAATATTTATATCTCAGTAACAGTAAGTGCTCAGTGAGTCTTTTTGTAAGCAAATAAATTTGAGACACGTGTTATAATATATGTATTGTGTTCTGAGTGGAATAAGAATAATTGAGACTTGATAGGATTAAAATGTCAGTGATCTGACAGAATTTTATTGAACAAAATTGCATAGTCCTGCTTTCTTAAAAAGTACATATATAAAAATATTATATATAAACATATATATAGTAAATTATCTGAGGTCAGTAGCAATATTATTCATAATGGTATCCCTTATCTTTTATCAAGTTTGTTCCATCCCCTATTCTTTGATATGGGAAAATCATAGTTAATATAGGGGACTCCATTCAGAATGGGATAGCAGAAATGCCCTCCGCCCTGTTGAGTTTTTTTCCCTACCTATTTTTTGCTGTTCCTTCTTGAATCAGCAGACCTTCTAATCACCAGTACTTGTGGAATGTCTCCCATCCGGCAGGAATCTTATTCCATACTGATGGAATTGATGGAGTAAGAAAAAAATCTTCCAAGTCCTCAGTGATCTTACAGTAAAGGAATTAAAATATAACTATATATATATATATATATATATATATATATATATATATATATATGTATATATATATATATCTTAACTGTATGACTTCCTATGCAGAAAATATGACAGAGCAGCCTAAGACTCTTAATTTTAGAAGAAGACCTCCTGCAGGTTGGTCCTTAGCTGGCATCTGAGAACTTGGCGTTCAGAAATAGAGAACCATCTTAATTGAAAAAATGGTTCACTGTGCCTAAACAATGCAAACTATGTGATTTGTCCTAAATACCTGCTTTCCTAGAAGAGTCTAGAATTTGTAGGTACCTACATGACCAAACCCCAATAAAAACTTTAGTCATTGAGCCTCCAGTGAGTTTACCTGGTAGATATCACAGTTCACATTGTCACAATTCATTGCTGCAGGAATTAAGTGCATCCTGTACAACTCCACTGGGGGTAAACTTTTGGAAGGTTGGAAATTTCTCTTGGTTTCCTCTGGACTTCACCCCATATGCTTTTTCCCTTTGCGGATTTTCCTTTGTACCCTTTCATAGTTATAAGTCATAGCTCAGTGTATGACTATAAGGTCAATCCTATGAGCTGTCCTAGAAAATCACTGAACCTGGGCAGGGTCATGGGAACCCCTGGGGTATTAGTCAAAATAGTAGAGACAGAAGGCTAGGGGAGTTCAGAGAATGATCACTTCCATTTGGTGAAGACAGGATAACAACAGAGAAAGTGTCTTGAAAGAGTGGTTTATAAACAGGGACTTGAAGATTGGATGCGACTTGCTCAGCCTGCATGGCTCAGTGGTTGAGCATCAACCTATGAATCAGGAGGTCACGGTTCAATTCCAGGTCAGGGCACATGCCTGAGTTGTGGACTTGATCCCCGGTGTGAGGCATGCACCAGGGCATGCAACTCATCATTGATGTTTCTATCTCTTCCTCCCTCTCTGAAATTTGTTAAAAATATATTTAAAAAAAAAAAAAAGAATGGATGTGACTTGATCTGGGAAAGTACATTTAAAGGGATATAAGTACAAGGCATGTAAGCTAGAAAGTATGGGCTACAAGGAGAAAGGTACCTTGTAGGGGCTTTCGACATGGAACTTTGATAAAAGGATGCATTCTCTTTAATCTAGTTATACAAGTGTTCTCTGGTTTGGAAACATAGAGATAGATAAGAACCATCAAGAGCCTTGAGACTTTTTTTAGTAAACATATATGAAGCTGAACATTGTTTTTGCTATTCAGGTCTGTGTAAACATGATCGTGCTGTTGTGAATATGAAATATCCAAGCATGGGATAAATAACGAAGTTGAATTGTTAGTGAACATTGAAAATTTTCTCCTTAGCCTTTCCCCTGAAACGTTTTACCATACATTATTCAACTACAATTATACTTGAGTTTCATAGTCATGCCAACTTTTAATTTTGTATTAGTTTATATTTCTAGGTTTCTTTAGGACATATAAAGCAGACTGTGGATCTTGTTTTGTTTTTCGTTTTCTTATTCTGATAAGATTTGTGTGCCTTGGATAAGTTAAAGTTGACTCAAAGCTACAGAGAAGCTAAATAGAGTTAAAACAAAACAATGAATGTGCAATTGTCAAAATAACTTCAGTGTGAACATGGCAGCATTCATTTGTCCATCACTTACTAGTACTTTTTTTCTTTTTGAAAAGCTGCTTTTGATATTAGTTCTTGTTGCTTTTTAACACACATATATAACTCACAAATAGGTTCCTCAAGATGCAAAATTAGCCAAATTTGGACTTTCTTTTATTTCTTCTTGGTTGAGGGATCATTACATTCAACTAGCAACACTATATTATGTATTTCACAAGAAAAACCTTTCAAAAGCAAACTGTCAAAAAGGAAAGAAAGCCTTGTACTTTCTATTCAAATCAACATCCAGAATTTTCTTTTCAATAAAGCACTTTATGCTTTTTCTTCTATGTAGGAAGCAGCTCACAAAATTTAATCTACTTATGAAAAGAAATTCAAAAAGCCACTATCTTAACAAAATGATATTTCATCTAGTTTTTATCATTTTCTATTGTATTCCCAGGCTGCATTTACTTGACAGAGGTTCAATTAAATTATTCAGTTGATCTAGAAATACTTCGTATAAAGTTAAGGTAAAGATAATGCATAGTGTATAAAATATTATTTCTAAAGCTTTCTCTTCTCATCTTTGTACCCTAGTTTATTGGGTAATAAACTAGGGTACACAGGGTATAGTGAATACAATTTATTCAACCAACGTTTTTGTAAGGTTGTACTATGGAGAAGGCATTATATGAACCATAGCATTTTAAGTAGATGGCTTTCTTGGATCAAATACATACTTTGATTTTACTTCTGTAAATTTTCATTTCTTCACATTTTGCCAGACTTGCCTTTAAGATTCCAAATACTTTCCAACAAGATCAAGGTGAAAGCGTTCCCCAAATGTGAAATGTACTGGGAATTCTTTCGACTTAACCTGAGCCAAGCATTTGCATCCCTGAACAGGTGTTTAATGTACTGATTTATTGAGAGATCCATCTTGGTTTGCTTATACAAGGGACCTATAAATCAGCCATGCCCTCAGACTACATGCCTTTAGAGGGTAAATTTGATAGGTTGATGAAATAAAATGGGCTGGAGAGCTAGGAAACAACTAAAAATAAGGTGGACTAATTTGAGAACTTTCGTAGAGCCTAAGTCCTGAGACCAAAGCTGAAAAAGAGTATAAATTCAGTTGATTTAGTAAAGTTGTTGGGGGAAGATTAAGAAAGCCTGGGACTTCTTATATCCTGAGGTGTGTTTTTTTCTTTATATACACTCAGTCCCTGAGTGATCTCATCTAGCCTCATGATTTTATATAGTATCACAGGCCCTCAAATAGATATCTCCAGCCCATATTTCTGCCAGGAATTTCAGACTCAAATATCCTACTCAAAATTTTCACATAAATGTGTAACGGGTATCTGTCTTAGGTCAGATCCTGAGATGAGAAAATTTTTGCAGTGATTTACTATGGGAGTATTTCCGGTGAGAGACACAGGGCAGGGAAGAAAAGGAATCCTGCAAGGAGACTCTACAGTCTAACATGTACTTGAAGTTTTCCCCACTTTGAGGCATGGAAACAGGACGTGCGTCCTCCTGTACCAGTCATTCACTGCCTCAGGATCACATAAAGAGAGGACAATTTCCAGTATTCTGACTCTCTTCACATGCAGGTAAAGCTATCTAAGAAGCCAAGGGAAGTTTTCCCAAGAGAATCATAGTTGCAGGGCTTTAGAAACAAAAGTGCTCAGAAGCTGAGGGAGCCACCTATGGAAATGCTGAAAAGGGCCAGGCTGGGTCTTGGTGGGACATCAGCAGCATCCACTGTCACCCACTCATTGCACCACTCAGATCCATATGAACTCATTACATCCTGTCATGGACACTTACAGATGAGGACTGGTCACAATTTCTGAGAAAAACCTTGAAAGACATGAGTTAATAGAATGAGTTCTTGCTATTATAGCTGCCAAAGCTATAGGTGGTTCGTCATCTCCTTCTGCCACCCATTTTATACACTGAGTGGCCAGATTATTATGACCACCTAACATTTGTAGAAAAATTAGCTGTAATTTCGCGCTGAAGTTGCCAGAGGGCCAGATCATTATAAACGTCTGAATATCACAACATACCTAAGTATCGTTGCTGATCAAGTTTATCCTATTATGTTGATGGCATATCCCAATGGAGATGGCTTCTTCCAACAAGACAATGCACCATGCCATGGTGTTCGTATTGTGCAGGAGTGGTCTCAAGAACATGAGGGAAACTTTACCTTGCTTAGGTGGCCCCTGCAATCACCAAATCTCAATCCAATTGAGCATTTGTGGGATGAAGTTAAAAGAGCCATCAGGCAGCTGGTTCCACAACCATCAAATCTCACAGAACTGGACAGTGCTACTCATCAGGCATAGTGTCAGATTCCTTGCATCACCTTTCAACATCTCATGGAGTCAATGCCAAGAAAAATCGCTGCAGTATTGAAGGCAAAAGGTGGCCCAACGAAGTACTGATGGGGTGGTCATAATAACCTGGCCACTCAGTGTATATCCCTCATGCTTGATTATGAGTTCTGTTACACTAGATGGCTTGCTGGTGAAGTGTGTCTGACTTTCAATTCTGATCACCTGGCTCTTAACAGAGTGTGGTTGTAATCAACCATTGAATAAACAAGGAAATGCTGCAATAGATAGATCCCCCAAGTTTTCAAATATTTTCTGCGTCCTCATTATGGAGCAGTAACCTCACCTTCTCATAATGGGCAAGTATAATCGTTTAGTCAATTGCTGCTCTGCCTACCAACCAATAAAACTGATGTTATCGAGTTCATGAGAGAAGGTCCAGTGTATGGCCAACTGATGTCCACGGTCAGGCCTTCAGTCTTTCTGGAGCCAAGTAGCATGGCCAGAACTGCTTTCCAAACTCTGAAGAGAACTCTGCTGAAATATTATGACCTTGAACACTAGGATTTTCACTGCAATGCTCTTTTTGGGACTTGCATTCTTATTTACCGTGGTAACTCATGGTATTTGCCACTTATTATGGCTCTTGCATCAAGGCTGCATGTACTGCAGCTGAAATTGCTGCAGAAACTTCTCTCTTTCCAGGTCCCATTCAAAACGAGTGATCTGAGAAAAGGTCTAAGTATTATTCCAAAGTTTGGTTTTGGCTGCCTCTAAAACCCAGAGTCACACCAACCACTCTGGGTCTTTCTTAATAGTAAAATGAAATGCAGAGTTTGTCCTAAGCTCTGAAGGGAATGTCTTGATAAGCAACACATGGAACCCCTGAAAACTTTACTGACTTGATCAGTTCCAGAATGTTTGTAGACTGTTTCTCCTGTCCTTGGAGCACACTCATCCTCACAAGGCATTCTGATTATTGGCACTCAGTTCTCAACACACTGACTTCTTGCTGTTTCTTAAATACACGCATGTGCCTCAGGCAATTTGCCCTCCAGGCTCCTGCTACCCACAGGGCTCATTCCCCAGATATCTGCCAGATTGGTTTCCTTGATTTTCCCCCCATTCCTTCTTAGATACCACCTTATCAGTGAAGACCTATCTCTTTTTTTTGCTGTATTTTTCTTTAAGTATTTTATTATGATCTGCAAGTTATGTATTACTTGTTTAAGTTCTATGAGAGCAAGACCTTTATTTCTTCGTTCAATACTGCTTTCTCAGCACATAGAAAAGTGACTGATAAGTAGTATACACTCAGTAAACATGTATTGGATGAATAGAGTCTGTTTTGTTTTGTTAGCTTTAGAACATATGTTCTTAAAAGGAATCTGTGGGTGTGTAGAATAGTGTTCCTTGGATCAGACCAGTCTATGAACTTGTTGTTACCAATACACACAAGATAGAAAGTGTAAGTGTTTATAATAGGATAGAGGCCCAGTGCACAAAATTGTGCATGGGCGGGGTCACTAGCGGCTGCTGGCTGCCAGCCGGGGCCTCCCTTCCCCAGCTGCCAGCTGCCAGCTGTCAGCTGGAGCCTTCCTTTGTTCTGTGCCACCTCCTGGTGGTCAGCGCACATCATAGCAATCGATTGAACTCCCAGTCGGTCGAACTCCCAAGGGGACACTTTGTAATACATATATATATATATATATATATATATATATATATATATATATATATATATATTTGCCTCTCCCAGATGCCCAGTACCAGTCACCTACTCTCAGCTTCTCTTAATGTTTTCAGATAATTCATCAGCTGCCTCCTTCTCCAGAGAATTGTCATAAGTCAAGTGGTGGCCTTTCACACTGGATGTATAACAAATGAGGATTTTTTTGTATATTACACTTTAACACCCACTAAAGAGCATCTATTGCAGAAGAAACACCAAGTAATCAGATGGAAAGGGTCACTTCCTTTCACACTAGATGCATAACAAATGAGGATTTTTTTGTATATTACACTTTAACACCCACTAAAGAGCATCTATGGCAGAAGAAACACCAAGTAATCAGATGGAAAGGGTCACTTATCCAGTGGATTTCAGCCAGCCGCTGTCCCATAGATGGAGTGGCCATGGTGGCAGAGAAGGAGGCCATGCATAGGCAGCGGTACTGTCGTCTCCTCCTCATGAAGGGTGACCTAGCTGCCTCCACTGCTTGGCTTGTCAGAAGCAAGGCTTTTGTTGAGCTGCCATTACCCTTCTCCCACTTGGGACCATTTATCAAGAAGGCCAACCAGCCACTTAATGGCAACTTGATTGCATCCGATACCTTCCAGTTTGGGTTTGCCTCTCATGTAGGCCAGGACTGGAGTGAAGTAAGTGAAGCACTAGGCACCAAAAACTCAGCAATAAGGTAAATGTGCAATAGTTTGTCATGCAATACAAATGTCGTGCAAAAATTCCATGATAAATAAAATGTCAAAATTTTAAAGGAAAACAGGATCCCAGTTGCAGCCAGAGGCCAGAGGAAAAATCTGTATTACTGATGTTCTATTTATTTTACATTTTTTATGTTTGTTTTATCATGGGATTTTTTGCATTTGGTTTCTACAAAAATACTGCTTTAAAATATTTTTATCTTGATTTCTGAGTTTTTGGTGCCCTCCCCCCCTCACATAATGTTCCTGAGGTGATTGCCTGACCCCCTCACCTTAGTCCTGGCCCTGTGCTTCATGTGACCGCTGAGAACTGATGGTTCAATCTACTAATATAGGGTTCTGCCTAACGTCACCTCAGACCCAGGGACTCATTTATAGCAAAAGGTTTGGCAATGGATGTATGGCATGGGATCCATGCCTCTTAGCAGGTGCCCATCAGCCAGATGCTGCCATCAAATACAGCAATTACATGCCCTTTCGAAGATGTATCAATCAGAGATATCAGCTTAGAAAAGACATCCTGGGAGAATGAGACAACAGTCCTACAAAATGCAGTGTTTTTAAACCAACAGCCACTAAGTGGTGCTTTGCCTCTTATGGGTAGAATAGTTGGTTGGGTCTAGGAGATAAGGGATAGAAATAGGAGTCGCCTGGCTCACCCTACTCCCAGTGGGGAATTTGTGCTTCCCACATGCATTATGTTAGGCTCCATGGGTTTACAAGTCCTGGTTCACAGAGGGGACCCTTTCACCTGAGGACATAGAGTCCCACTCAACTTAGAGCTCGCTTGGCTAGTAGCCCAGTGAAGAAATCTGTTCCCGTTCTAGCAGGAACAATTAACCCTCATCCCCACCAGAGAGTTCTGATACCTTATGGCAACTTGGAGAACTAGATTTGCTCCGCAAGTGACCCACTAGGGCATCTCTTTCCCTTGCACTGCTGTGGCTGTACATGGGCGAGTATAGCAACAATGGCCTGACAAGAGCTTGGTAACCAGGGACTCAGTTCCTTCAGGCAAGTCACCTGGATCAGTAGAAGGACTGTGCAGTGAGGGAGATGATGAACAACAGGTATGACCTCCAGGCCAAATGCAGCAACGGGAGCTGTATTTCATTCCACTTATCCTCCTCTTGTTTTTCCAAAAATCATAACCACTCAGATTCCTGGAGAAGCTCTGTTGAGGTGGAGTGAACCTGATGTGAGTCACAAGTGGACCTAGGTGGTCCAAGGAGTCATCTAGAGTGGATACTGTTGTTTCCCCTCCCAGATCCCTGCTGCAGGCCAGTGCCCCAGCACCCAGCTGCTGAGGGTGTTGGTTGATAATACATAGCTCACAGCTGCTCACTCTCCAAAGACCTGCCTTTGGCCACACAGGAACTCTCTCATCCAGGAGGCTATACACTCCCTTACTCCCAGAAGGTCAATGGTACTTGACAGAATGGGGGCACTGATCCCTTGCCTCAAACTGGGATTAATACTTCGTGTCATTTTTGTGCCAGAGCTTCCCTATAGGATCAGCTGAAGCTAATGTCCAAATAAGACAACGTTCTGAGTAGATGTACTAGTATAGCTCTGTCTCTATAACTTCTTTGCTCTTTCCACTTATAAAAGCTGGGCCCTAGCAAATCAGTTGGACAATTTTTTTCTTCCTCTTTTTAAAAATTATTTGGTTAAATTTATTGGGTGGCATTCCTTAATAAAATGATATAGGTTTCAAGTGTACAATTCTAAAACACATCATCTGTACATTGTATTATGTGTTCACCACCCAAAATTAAACCTCCTTCCATCAACATTTATCTCCCCTTTCCCCACTTCTACCCTTCCACCTCTCTTTTTCTCTGGTAATCACCATTATTGTCTGTGTCTATGAGCTTCTTGTTTCAGGCTCTACATCTAGGGAATCTGGCCTAAGCAGTTTAGAAAATTTTATAGCAATTTTACATTCTTACAAAATCTAATCACAAGCTATTTTTAAATTATATATTTTCAGAAAATTAGTCCATAAAGGATTGGAATGAAAGAAAGAGAAAGAGAACTGGTCCTTCATCACTGATAATTTGAGAAGCACTGCTCTGGAGCATACAATATGTTTTTAGAAGATGCATATTTTGAAATTGTCTAGAGTGCTTAGAAGATCCATGGGGGAGGGGACCCTGAAATAGTTGCACATTCTTTTGAATATATGTGTGTGTGTGTGTGTGTGTGTGTATTCATGTCTTTTGGAAGGAAGAATACTTGTTTTTCATCAAATGAAAAATTTACAAAGAGAATTACATCACATAGTAGTTTTGGAGAAATACAAATAAAGAGTAAATCTTTTGAATGATGATGATGAGCTTTGTTTGGCTATAACTGGATCAATCTTCCCTATTTTTGTAAAACAAAATACAACAGCATCTACAATTTTTCCCTCATACATCAAATAGAGTACCTACTTATTGTATGCAAAAATTATTTTAGGTGCTAGAGATTCAAAGCTGTCAGAGCTACTAAAATCACTGCCATCATGAAATGTATATTCTAGGATTATTGCACAGTCGTTGGATTGTTATCTTTAGCTGAAAAGTGTTTCGGGCTTGGGGATTTTTGTTTGTTTGTTTTCACATTTCTATCTAGGACAGGCCTCCGTAACTCTCCTGGATCCCAAGAACTAAGAAAAGCCATACGTTTGGGAAGCTTTGGGTATAGCTACAGGTCAGCTAGAGCATTTTTGCTAAATGCTTTCCGCTAAAGCATTTTGAGGATCTAGGATTACTAGTGCTGGAGGCAGACTTGGAAAGCTGTTGATCTGACCACTGGTTGAGGTGGCCTCTGTGGCCACAATCAAAGCCTTTGGTCCAAAGGTGATAAAGGAGAACACCCTGCATGGACCATGATTCAGATACTGTAGTGGTAGCCAGCTTTTGTTTACCAATTAAATTATGTCTGAGGCCTCACACGTATTCTGGCAAGCAATAGCTACAGCAGGCTTTGAAATATATTCTCTCCTTTGTCCTGTAATATGGTCCTTAAATGATATAATCTTTATTTAATTATGATTTCCTTCAATATTAGTACCATGTTTAATTTGCTCAGCCTTCAGAGAAGAGGAAGAGTTGGAGGTACTTTTTAAAATGTACTTTAACATGACCAACACTTGGATGGTTTGGTGGGGAAAGGGATTCACCTCTAAAGCATGAAATTTTGGTTTCATGATTTCCAAGGGCTGTTTTTAAATTCCACTTTTAAGTATTGCCAGTGATTAAATCTCTGAACATCTGCTAAGAAGCTGGGATCAATAACATTTTATCTCATCCAGCACTTAGTAGATGGATATAGTCTTCTTTCAGTGTTTAACCAGATTGCATTCTATTGCCTCTGAACATCCCTTCAAAAGAGGATGACTCTCTTTGTGGAAAGTCCAGAATCAAAATAATTTTAGTTGAAAACAATTAGTTGTTAAGAAAGACTTTTTGTGGAGGTGAAATTCAGAAACAAAGCTGTAGATTGACTCATGAATCAGACACATGGAGCATGGGATTACTGTTGGCATCTGTGCCTGTGTCTCCTTAGCCGAAGAACTCTGGCTGTCACCAGGAGTGTAGACAGCTGAGATCTTCTGACCCAATGTCCAGCCAAGTACAGGCTCCTAAAGAACTCAGAAAATAGGTCATGCCAACTACTCAGTGGGAGAGAGCAGGGGAAAAGAGTGCCAAGAGATTAAGCAAGACTGGCAGTGGCTCATTTGGCATATATCAAATAGATTTCCTATATCAAATGAACCAGTTCATTTTAACTTAAATTCTGCAATTGGACTTGCAATATTTTTAAGTTCCCTTTATTTCCTATAATATATATTAGTAGATTTGTGAAATGAATTTAGGATCTTGTGTCTTTTAAACCTGTCTAATGATGTGAACAGTTTTCACCTATTTTACTGATGATTCTGGAAGTCTTTCTGCAAGAGCATGGGTCCTTCAGGTGAAGATGAAAAAATTTGTTTTAGGACATATATAGAAAAATATTCTATACAGGTGAATTTTCATTAGGAGTAGCTGGTTATTTTCTCTACAACAGTACTGTTTAATATGGTAGCCATTAGCTGTGTGGCTATCTAAATTTAAATTAATTGCAATTATATAAAATTTTAAAATAAGTCCTTTAGTTGCTTACCCACATTTCAAGTGCTCAATGGCTGCAAGTGCTTGGTGGTTACTATATTGGAAAATGTAGCTACAGAATATTTCTGTCATCACAGAAAGTTTTATCAGATAGACACTGCTATATAGAAGGTATGTGAAAAGAAATAAATGAAGGGTGCCTAGATGTTTTTAATACAACTAGAAAAATGATCCCAACTTGGACAATATATGATAATATTTAAAATTTCAATATGTGAGTTCTTAAATCTTGATACCTGCCATTTATTTAGCCTTGCTTAATATGAAATAATGAAGAGCAAAAACTAGTGATCATGAATGGGTCAGCCCCAGGGAATTAATAACTCAGCTCTAATTGTTGTGACTGTGGTAATATAATAATGTTGGAGGTTGTTTTTCCAGACCAGATCATAAAGCTAAAGTGGGCCAGTATTTTAGTTCCCATTAGAATTCTAAAAGGAAATGGATAACATGTAGTTGTATGGTACCAGGGTGAAAAATCTCTTGCTGCTGATCATCTGTATTATTACACTGAGCAGAAACAGAAAGCAACCTTGCAGTTGTAGTTCCTTTTCCAAAGAAGGGATTTTTGTAAATGAGACTGATTACATTAAATTTATTTATAATTTTTGCAGATACTCATATATTTCAATATAATCAATCTCTGGAGAAATAGGAATATACAAAGTCTAACCAGTCATAAATCAATAGTTTTCTGGGATGTTGGGGATGAGGTGGGGGTAGGACATGGTACATGCAAGAGGGATGAATGTTGCCCATTGATACTCTAAGCCAGCGGTTCTCAACGTGTGGGTTGCGACCCCTTTGGCGGTAGAACAACCCTTTCACAGGGGTCGCCTAAGACCATCCTGCATATCAGATATTTACATTACGATTCACAACAGTAGCAACATTACAGTTATGAAGTAGCAACGAAAATAATTTTATGGTTGGGTCACAACATGAGGAACTGTATTTAAAGGGCCAGAAGGTTGAGAACCACTGCCTACGCCATCATAATTTTCTCCCGCTGGCCTTCTTCAACTAAAAAAATGCAATGCAGGAAAAGTTAATCTGAAATCAAATTAGTATTTATTTTCTTTGAATATTTTTAGGATCAATGAACTATACAAAATTTCTTTAAATTTATATAATCTAGCACAGTAGCTTGATGCTTGCACCCTTGAATTTTTTACTTATGATTTTATTTTAGAAAATAATTTAATTTTGCAGATTTTCTCACTCATAACAATAGATTACATTTAGTTCTAGCAACTATAAAGATTCATCAGTCAAGGACTAGGACATATCCTAGTTCAAATTCTGTAAGTTAAAAAAGGGGGGGAGCATTGTTTAAGTCATTAAAGGTTTAAGAAGTCAGGGTGTTCGGTCATCTTTAACTCACTTAAACAAAAGATGATATGTTGACATGTTTTCCATAGCATTACACCAATAGCTCCTCTCACTGCCTTTCTCCTTTTCTGTTATTTCTTAGAATATTAAATATTAATTATATTTTCACACTTTTATGGCCTTGAATTGGTCCCCTTTTTTTCTACATTGCAATTGAATCATGTTCTTTTGCTTCTCTCACCTACATTTATTTGGTTACCTGCAATCGCCTAATATTTGTTTCCTTGATCACCCCCCCTATTTTTGAGCTCCTTCCGTACATCCTGCAGTGAGGAGAATGTTGGCAGCTGTGTTGTTAATATAATTAATGTTCATAGTCAATTTGGAATGACTAAGCCAAATAAATCCACTTTGGGACTTGAAGTACCCAATTTGGCTGTCTTTGTTGATCAGATTAACTGGGTAATGGTCAAATCTCTATCTCACTAATTACTACTGAGACACATCATATATTCCCTCATTTGATTCTCATTGAAATTTGCAATCAGAGCTCTATGAAGGAATAGGGACATCTAAATAGCTCCAGTTTGAGCTGAAATTCAATAACCACTTGCATTGTTTTCCATCTCATCTTTCTGCTGAAGTGAGGAAAAGGAGAAATTATAATAGTACATTTTTCATGCTGCCACCAGGGAAAAGGTGAATGAAGGGAACTCTATATCCACTATACATAAAACTCATAAACATAATGCAACCTCTCACAACATACTGAAATTCTCAGACCTAAGAACTTTTTATTTTTACCCTTAAAAATGAAAACACAATAATTAATTACTTTTTTTGACACATCACAGGCCTTCAATCTGACAGAAGGAAAATTTTTGCTGGCCAAACCATAATAAAGTTGTATTTTATTCATTAATTCAGCAAACATGTTTTGTACTTGTTTTGTGATAGATGAAAAAAATATATAGCTTCTTCCCTCTTAGAATGTACATTGAACTTGTGAGGCTATTTGACAGTTAACCCAATGATTACAGTTTCATATTAAATGCTTTGTTTGTAATTTCATTCTTGGCATTTTCATTCTTTCAAGAAGACTGTTGCAGTGGTTCTAAACCTTCCTAATGCCACGACCCTTTAATACAGTTCCTCATGTTGTGGTGACCCCCAACCATAAAATTATTTTCGTTGCTACTTCATATCTGTAATTTTCCTACTGCTATGAATCAGAATGTAAATATCTGATATGCTATATGTGTTTTCTGATGGTCGCGACCCACAGGTTAAGAACCGCTGGTAAAGTAAGAAAAAAAAAACAAACCTAAACTCACTTTTTGTGCCTGCCCATCTGAAAAAAATAGACTAAAAACATGTGTGGAAAAACTAATAACAAATTTGCAGGTCTCTGATTCATGTATGAAAAGATAAATTGTACATAGTTTGGAAAGACTTTAATAGGACATTAGAGTTTGGTTTTGCAAAAGCATCCTTGCTCTGAGAACAGAATAAGATTGCTAAAAATAATAAAAATGACAGTAATTATTTAATGGTTCCACACATATTTCACTTGATTACTATAGTCATGAGTTTTTCACAGTGAGTTTTAATAGCAGACACATTTTCTACATGGGCGTACACTATATAAAAGAGCATTTTTCTTATGTCAGCTGAGTTTCTGACTTGCTATTTTTGTGTAAATGGACAAAAATAATGATAGTTAACATTTATTGCAAACTAAAGTGTCAAGTACTGAGCTAAACACTTAACCTGGGAAATAAGGATTCTTTACTTTAGGTATTCAGGAAAATCAGACTTTATGATGTTCATAAATAGTTCAGTAAGTATACATTCAGGATACTTAAGGGCAATTTCAAGAAAAATGTTAATAGAAATATGACCCATCTATCCATCTTTCCACATACCTTTGGCCTGCCATGTTCATTCACTTTTATATGAACCCAAATGAGGAAATAGAACAACATATGATTTATAGAGAGATCTTTCTGCCTGAGTATAAATAGAAGCCTTGCTTGCTGCTTAATACATAATAAAATTATATTTAAAATAGGACATTTTATATTGAAAATTATTTTTTGATTAGTCCAATACAGGATTGCTTTTTAAGGTTTTTGAGGTTGGAGATTTACTATGTTTTTATTAATATTAATAAGGAGACATAATGAGCACCTGTAACTTGTCATTTATTGAGCACCTACTATGTGTCAAGCATCCTAGTTGGTAGAGGAAACAGGAACCCTTACCCCTTAGCAGTGAGAGTACATCGTATCCCTTCTAGTTTTCAGTCCTCACTCTGCAATAATACCCAGCTTCAGTTAGTCTCTTATCTTAAAAATTTTCTAAATAAACAACAGAGAGTAATCTCTATAGCTTCCAAAATCTAGAGAGTAAATATCAAACTCAGGTGTCACCTTTGTGCAAAGTAGAAAAAGGCACCATTACTAAAGATATTATACTAGCATCTGTCATTAAATTGTCATATTATGTACTGAATTTATTATTTTTTTAAATATATTTTTATTGATTTCAGAAGAAAGGGAGAGATAGAAACATAAATGATGAGAGAGAATCATGATTGGCTGCCCCCTGCATGCCCCCCATTTGGGGATCGAGCCCACAACCTAGGCATGTGCCCTGACCAGGAATGAAACCATGACCTCCTGGTTCATAGGTGATGCTCAACAATGAGCCATGCCAGTCGAGCTGTAAAGACTTTATTAAAACACAACATTTTACTGCCATCTGATTGAAAATTACTTTTCTAAACTATAATGGCTATGATGTGACCGGCACCCCTTAATGTGCAGTATACAACATGCACAGATGGACATGCCAATCTGAAAAGTCTCCTGCAGGTCTTCCTACATCTCCCTTTACTCGGCTTGAGATGGATGGAAGCATTCTCTTAACTACACTGAATACTGCTTCTCTGCTATCCATCTTGTCTTCCATACATAGCCTGAAGGTAGTTAATCGCCTGGAAATGTCACAAAACTAGTTTGTGGATGCCATCTCTTCACAAACCCTGCGTAGACATAGTAGCAACAGTTCTTTAAAGTATGGGGATCCTGTTCACCTGTTCTAAGGTACAGTTCAGAAATAAGAATAATCCCATCTAACATAGTCCCAATAACATCTGGTTATTATTCAGCAAGTGCTTATTGAAATATATATAATCTCAGAAGCAGTGCCAAGCACTAGAGCCTTGAAATGTACAGTGTGATGAGTTATTCAGACAGTCATAAAACCATACAAATGCATGACAGTAAACTTTGATAAGGGTTATGAAGGAATTTTAAGTCATAGTAGAGTATATTGGAGCACAGGTTGGATAAAGATTCAGGATTTATCCCTCAGAGATGACAATTCTAAATTTAAGAAATGATATTCACAGGGAGTAAGTGTATGGGGAGGGGGAAGATCAGAATTCTGAAGATAGAGTTATAAGAAACTCTTCTAGGTCCACAGAGGAAGGATGACAGGGCCCTTGAAGCACAAAAGAAGCGGCAAGAGAGATCGACACCAACCTGGAGAGCGTTGAGCCACAGAGGACTGAAAGGAAGACTGCTTCAAAAAGAGCTGGCATTCTGGAGAGCAAATCTCCTCCGAGAGTTAAGCAGCATTAATATTCAGAGAAGACTATTAAGTTTGACAAAGATGCAAATGCTAGTCACCTTCAACTTCAGAAAAAGGGTCCTGAGTTTTATGATAAAGACACAGGGAGGATATTATAGCTTCCCAAGGAAAAAATAGGCTGTGGTATCCAAAAAAAGTTTTCTTTTTTTTTAAGTTTAGCCTGAGCTGAATGTTATAGGGTAAAGTAATATTTGGTTAAAAAAGGAATATAGGAACAAGTTGTGCAAAACCATAGAGAAACAAACATTTTGGAACTGCTAGTGCTTGGAGTGAACAAATTGGGATAGAACTAAGACAAGTAGGGACCTGATCGTGTAAGATCCTTGGACTAAGTTACAGAGTAGAGCTTACAATGAATGTTAGAAGGAAAATGGAAAGATTTAACACAGGAAAATAACATAAAAAGATCTGAGTTTTAGTAAGAACACTGTAGAAGTAAGGTTGATAAGTTTAGAAAAAGACCAAAAAAAAAACCAAAACCAAAACAAAACAAAACAAGAGATCAGCTAAAAGGCGATTGCAGCTGACCCAAGTGACACATGGAAGTGGAAGAAGTAGAGATGAATATGAGATATCCTTTAAAAAGCCAAATATACAGCACTTGAAGAATCTGGAGTTTGAGGACTAGATGAGGGAGGAGGCTAGGATGATGTTCAAGTTTCCATCCTTTTTACCAGGATGAATGCATGGGGCATAGACTGCCATTTACTGCTAAAGAGGACACAGAGTAAAAGAATACAGGATTGGGGCCCGGCCCACATGGCTCAGTGGTTGAGTGTGGACTTATGAACCAGGAGGTCACTGTTCGATTCCAGGTCAGGGCACATGCCCGGGTTGCAGGCTCAGTCCCCAGTAGGGGGCATGTAGGAGGCAGCTGATCAATGATTCTCTCTCATGGATGTTTCTCTCTCTCTCTCCCTTTCCCTTCCTCTCTGAAATCTATTAAAATATATATTTTTAAAAATAATACAGGATTGGGGAGTGCTCTGACTGGGTGGCTCGGTTCATTGGAGCATCATCCTGTACACCAAAAGTTATGGGTTCCATTCCCAGTCAGGGCACATACCCAGGCTGTGGGTTCAATCCCCTGTCAGGAAGGCTATGGGAGGCAACTGATTGATATTTCTCTCTCACATCAATGTCTCTCTTTCCCATCCTCTCTAAAATCAATAAGTATTATCATCCGGTGAGGGTTTAAAAACAGAATACAGGGTTGGGGCACTCTAGGGTTTTCTCAATGGCAGTAGGCTCTAAGCAGAGTGATCTGGGCTGTGGAGAAAGATAGATGTAGCGACATACAATCCAAGATTATTTTCTGAAAATGATCAGGTTAATGTCTCTCTAAATTTGGGAAAATATTTCTGAAAAATCCAGTGGTCTTTTGAAAGCCATGATACAAGTTTAAATGTAATCTCATTTCACATCCTCCCAAAGCACTCTGGAAGGAAGGGAAACAATTTCAACCCTCTGTTCTTTCAATTCCTTTAAATGTTTTGAGAACCAAACACTACACAGTGTTTTATGGCCACAACTCACAACTCCACTGAATACCTCATTCCTGTTTCCCAGATCCCATACCACAATACCAAGTGCTAATGCCCTAAGTACATGACTCATTAGTCCATGCACTCGTTTTTGAAAAATCAGGACAGTTATACAAATACAAGGCACACTTTTTCAGTGGTGTTGACTACTTCAGAAAGTGGTTTTATCTAAAAGGAGCTGCTTTTACCCTTAGTGAAAAGTTCAAAGTCACTGTGGTCACCTAGCTGACTAAACAATCTGATAAATGAAAATGTTAATAGGTGGATAAACATCAAGGCTTAGACCTAAATTTTATTAAACTTCCATAATTTCAAGAATCAATACCAATAAAGAAAAGGTAGAAAAATCCAAGGTATTCCTGAAATCTTAAAGTAAGCCCTGAAGAGGCACAGACAATAAAGAGAACAGTATTCGAGGTGCTGCTGTCAGCTATCTGCCACATAACTCACACAAATAGCTTATTTTCTGTCCAGAAAGTGCTCCCGGATAGTAGAAGAGATATGCTGAGCGTTTATTCTGAAATTACCTAGTGTGAGACTTAAGGTATTTGTTTCCTTAAAGGAGTCTGCCTGACATTTGAACTTCCTTATAAAATTGCATTAAATATGTATCAGCTTGGAGGGCCCACCAAAATAGAACAATGCATTTTCAATTCAGCCTTGGTTACACTTGACCTGGTTTAGAGTGCTTTTCTAATGAAATGGAAGCGATGCCAAAATTAATTCTATGCAAGAGGCAGAGCAGATTCTGCGTTATTTAATCATAAAGCATGCCATCCACTTTGCCTGAGTGTGGAAACAATACAGAGATGGCGATCGCTTTAATCTGGCAGGCCTGATAACATTGTCATAATAATCAAAGTGAAGTTCAAGTGGTTTTCTGACCTAGTTTAGCACTCATATTTCGCTATAAGAAATAAGGAAGGGCAGAGAACCAAGGACTTCTGCTGCCGGAGTTTTAACTTGTAGTTGCACTAATAATTCTACGTCAACGGTGATGGCGCTAAGGAGGAAGGACGGCAAACCCAGTCCTCTTCACTACCATCACCAATTTATCGGCTAAATGCCAGACACCATGCTAGGATTTTTTTCCACACAAATTAACTCATAAGTGAGTTCATCCGTGCAAGGTAGCTTGCTCATTTTTAAAAACTATGCATTTTACAGATGAGGAAACTGAGGCCATGATAGTTTCAAAGTTCTGAAATCTGCAAATCTGAAGGCCATGTATCTCTGTTTCCACTATGTTCCCATATCCAATAACCTATCAGCACCCAATGTGTGTCAGGAGCTCTGCTGAAGGGTGGGGATATGCAGTGGATCATAAGCCCTGGGTAGTTACAAAATAGTAACAAGGATGTAAAGTACAGCATAGGAGTATAGTCAGTAATGTTGTGATGACTATGCATGGTGCCAGATGGTGATGGGAATATGGGGGTGGGGGGACACTTTGTGAAGTGTATGACTAGCCACTGTGCTGTATACCTGAGACCGATACAAAGTAATGTAGATGGTGAACTGTAATTGGAAAAAATCAGAAATTCAATAAAATTACTGAATAATAAAAAAAAGAAAAAGGAAAAAGAAAGTTATAGTTCCTGATAGAACGTTCACAATAGTGGAGAGACCAACCGTAGATGAGCAAAGATATAAATAAGATGGTGTTATCAGCTGGGGTAAATGCTGCTGAAAAAATAAAGGGTCAGCCTAGATCATTAGGGGAGGAGGAGTATTTTTCTGTTTGTTTTCAGTGAAACATGAATCGGCAAGGCCTCTCTGAGGAAGAGATATTTTAAGGTGAGACCTGAAGATACAAAGGCAACAGATATGAGTGAAAGGCTATTGTAGCAGGAAACAGTAAACTCCAAAATTCTGAGTGGGAAATCTCAAATGACCATAGTTAATTTACCTGTTTCTCCCTGAAAAGTTTTGATTCACATGTTTTGAATCTGTATCATGGGTATGCTTATATTTGTTAAGTCATGCCTTCATTTTTTACTACCCTAGCTTTTCGGTTGTTTACATTTCCCCTGATTTAAAAAAAAAAAATCTGTCTTTTTGTTTTAGGAGTGTCACTTGCAGAAAACATTATTAAATTTTACTTTTTACATCCAATCTGTGTATCTATATGTTTCCATTTTTAATTATATTTGAAATTAATTGTTTTTCCTGTTTCTTGTCTTTTTTTCCTTTTTTGCTTTCCTGTGATAGATCTAGTTTGTTCTTTCAGTTTTAAAGCTATACATTATCCTTCTGTTCTTAATGTAGATGATCTCAGCTGAAGAACCATAGTACATTTATTTAGTCTCCTGACTTCTTAAATTGACCATTAGCTACATGTTCCCCATAATAAAACCATTACTCTAGTACAAGCTCTTTCCCTTTGCTATTTCCTTCTTCTCCTTCTCCTTCTTCTTCTTCTTCTTCTTCTTCTTCTTCTTCTTCTTCTTCTTCTTCTTCTTCTTCTTCTTCTTCTTCTTCTTCTTCTTCTTCTTTTCTCTCTCTCTCTCTCTCTCTCTCTCTCTCTCTCTCTCTCTCTCTCTCTCTTCCTGAAGAATTAGAGTGCCCCTTCTTCCCCTGATACTTGTAGCATCTTTTTGTTTTCTGTGTTTATTTGAGTACCTAGTTCCAGAATTATTTCGTTTTATAAAATTATCTAAAGTTCTGAAATCTTAGTTGTCTGAGGATATCTTTATGTCCTCCCATTTGAAGAATTATTCAACTGGCTATTCTTCAGTATTGAAAATTATTACTCCATGTTTTTTGTATTGTGTGTGACTAACAAAACGTTTGACTACCTGATTCTCATTCTTACACAAGAGATTTGCTATTTTTCTCTAAACATTTTTGAACACTCTTATTGTCTGATATTCTTAAATTTCACTAAATATCTTAGGTAATGGTTTTTACTTCTCCCTACTTGTTTAGCATTCTATAAACTCTTCCAACTTGAAGTCTTCCATGTCTTCTATTCTTGTCAGATCCTCAATATTATCTTCCACATCACTAAGTCATTATTCACCTTTCTTCAGTCTGGTGTTTGTTTCTTCTATTATGTTCTTTATTTCAACCATTATATTTTAGTATTTAATGTTCCCTGTCTGCCTCCCCACCTACATTGGGAGTATTCGAAGAAAGAAATGAATGTGTTTTCAATTGAGTCTTTCATATTTCCAGGACTAAAACCAGATCATAGCACCCAGCAGATACTCAATAATGTTACAATGTATTGATTTGAGAGAAAAGGAATAGGGGAGGGGAGGGAGAGAAATAAAGAGAGGGTGAGAGAAAGAGAAACATCCATTTGTTGTTCCACTTATTTATGCATTCATTGGTAGTTTCTTGTATGTGCATTGGGATGGAACGCAACCTTGGCATATCGGGACGACACTCCAACCAACTGAGCCAACCAGCCAGGGCCCAACATCTTGATTTTAGACTTCTGACCTCTAGAGCTGTAAGATAATACAATTGGTTTTTTTAAGACACTAAATTTCTGGAAATTTGTTAAAGCGGCAATAATAAACGAATAAAGTATATAATAGTAAAAGGTTAAAAACAAATCAACTACAAAAATTAATGCCACATCAGAAAATATGTATTAGGCAACAACTGAGATGTTGTAAAACAGTAATTTATTATGTGTTCGCACTATGTTATTCAGTGGCTTCCAGGTGTGGGATGAAGATGTGAGTAGAGATGAATAGGCAGAGCACAGTGAGCTTTAGGGTATTGAAAATATTTTGTATAATATTATAATGATGGACACCCATCATTACACTTTTTTCCAAACCCACAGAATGTACAATACCAAGAGTGAATGCTAAGGTAAAATATGAGCTCTGGGTGACTGTGAAGGCTCAATATATGTTCATCCCTGGTTTTAAAAAAGTGCAGTTCTGGGCAGTAGTGTTGATAATAGGGAAGGTGATACCTGTGTAGGGGCAGAGGGTACAGGTATATGGGAAATCTCTGTGCCTTCCCTTTAATTTTATTGTATACCTAACACTTTTTTTAAAAGAATAAAGTCTATTTTAAAATGAAAAAAAGAAACTCTTATAAAATAAAATGTTAAATAAAATTTTTAACAAGGAAATTACAAATAACAAGTTGCATTTCATTAAGTGCTTTCTTAGATAACAGGACATTTTAAAGAGTTTGCATATATTACCTTAGTTCCTTCTCCCACAAGGGGAATAATATTACCCCCATTTTATCGATGAGGTAATCAAGGCACTGAGAGGTTAAAATATTTGCCCAAGATCACAATCAGTGACAGGTTTGAAAGTAGGATCTGAGACCCCCAAGTTTCCACTCTTAGCCCTCTTTGTATAAATAACTCCAGACAGTAAACAGAGCACATTGTATATACAGTCATGGTAATGCCGCATGGTAGATAACAGGCAAGTTTTCTTTTTCTTTTGTTTAACTGAACAATAAACTTTAATTACTTTTGAAATACAGAAAAAAAAACTTTAAAAAAACTACAAAATGAAAAAGTTTTAAAATTCTGTTAAGAGGATCTTTAAAAAATACTTTCTATTTTTAGAAAAAACTTTCACCTTTTTTATTTAAAACTAAATTGCTATGAAGATTTTATATAAGTATGTAATTGTCTAGAGAATGAAATTATGTCGTGACCTACTTGATTACATACCATTCAGAGTTTTGCAAATCTAACATATGCATATTTTTATAATCAGTACATTTAGTTTTAAATATCAATAAAGATACCTATGAGAAAATGTAGCATTGGAGATTGAACTAAACAATTAACCCTAAAGGGGAAAATGGCATCTAGTTAGCCATGTCCTACCCCATCACCACTAACAAGTAAAGTACAAAGACATACAAAAAACTACCAGAATAGAGCCATACTTGAAGAAGGAGGAGGAGGAGGAGGAGGAGGAGGAGGAGGAGGAGGAGGAGGAGGAGGAGGAGGAGGAATGAGAGGATGAGCAGGAGGAGGAGGAGGAAAGAAAAGAAAGAAAAGAAAAGAAAAGAAAAGAAAAGAAAAGAAAAGAAAAGAAAAGAAAAGAAAAGAAAAGAAAAGAAAAAAGCAATTGGTGAAAAACTTGCATTATGTTCTTGCTGGAAGTTAGATAACTATTAGACTCTGCCTCCACCAAACCCCTAATTCAAAATATAAAGCCTCTTCTAAAGCAAAATCTTGGTGGCTATCCCTCTACTTTTGAATGTTCTGTTTTTTGAAGTAACCAGAGAACCGATTCACATACCCTCAGTCATTCTCAGCCTTTGTACAACTTGTTCATAATTGTACTTCCCAGAAAACAAAAAGGCAGATTTACAGAAAATGGCTATAGCTATAAAAAGAGATAAGACAGAAGACCCTTTGTAATAATAAGTAGGATGATTTGTTTTCTTCATTTATCTCATCTATTTAAAGGCTAGGCAGTAAGTCTTGGAGAAGATTTCCTATGCATCCAACTGCTGAAACAGGGAAAAGGCAAGAGGCTACCTCCTCCATAAACTATCCAGTTAAATGCACAGGGAAGGATTTAACCTGCAAACAAGTAAAGCCGGAAGGAATGAAGGCAAATATAATCTCATGGTCTCCCCATTGGCATACACAGGTCTGCATAGCTCTCCTCTTGTTCAAAGATTAATAAACAGAAATATAAACAAACTTATAATTGCCACTACTATAAGATAAGAGAAATGAATAGTTGAAGGTTCAAAAGAAAAATAGAACCCTTACAATGTTGACTACCAGAATAAGAACATTTGTTACCCGTTATATCCCCAGCCCCTAAGACATTTGTGACTGATAGTGAGTTTTCAATAAATATTCATAGAATTAATGAATATATCTTTTAGAAAAACATTCTACATCTTCAATGAATAACAAGAAGTCTTTCACTCCATAAGGCATTGATATAAAGCTATAGAGAAAATAAGCTGAGCCAAAAAAAGTAAGGTAATTGTACAAAGATAATTTAAAAGAAAATATGAGTAAAATGATGGAGTAATAGGTGATATACAAATACTTTTCAATATATACCAAATACTTATTCTCAGTCTATGTCTTGTCTTTTAACTTAAGTTATTTTTTAAGGTACAGAAATATTTAAATTTTATATACTAGAATATTTCTTTGTTCTTTCTGGTTTCTCGTTTGAAATATCTGACTTAGAAAAACTTTTATAATACTAATAGTATAAAAAATTTCCATTTTTATAATTTGTAATGTAAATCTCTTTAACCCAACTGAAATATATTCTTCACGATGAGAGATTTGTATTTAATGATGTTTAAAGTAGTAAAATTTATTTAAATAAATATTTCTATAGTGACTTCAGCTTCTTATAATATCAAATTAAGTAATTTACATCATTACTCCCAACAAAGACAGTAGGAAACACTGAAACATTATTTTTTTAAAAAATTTAAATCATGTCCTTGAAGACTTTGGAGAATTAATATGTCAGGGACAAAATAACAGGCAAAGACCCATAAAGAACTGAAATCTAGAGACCGGAGGTTGGTATACGGGCTATTTTCTTAGAAGTGTTTACCAATTGGGGAAGTGGTCGGACAGCTGAGAGTCTGAGAAGCCCAAATAAGAGTCCAGGACCCGCCTGGATCAGAGGCGTCGGAAACCTCCCCTGTTCTGGTGGCCCTTCAAGACCAAACCCAAGAGTTGACTATGAGCAGGAAGTAAATAAGCCTTACAGCACCTGCAGCTCATTTCAAATCATTTCAATGCCTGGAACTAAATTAATGAGATTTTTGGATTACTAGGTGCCTGAAATGCACAAATATAAATTCTTACTTTGCCTCACCAATCTCTAAGAAGCACCCTTATGAATACAATGTCTAACAAAAAGAGATATCTAGGCATCCAAATAAAACTAAAATCAAGTCAGGATTCAATTTAAAAAAAAAAAAAAAGAGAGAGAGAGCACCTATGTGTGCTGATACCAACCCTGGAAGATCTGAGGGACTGAAGATCTGAGAAGCTACCCCTGGAAATTATAGCACTCAGACCACCAAAGTAAGAATCCTGAAAGCTTTCTCAAAGCTTCTGCAAGTCTCAAGAAGTTCTCAGATTGCCACAGTGTGCAGAAGTGAAATGGGTGGATCTCAAAGGCTCATCAGAAAGCTACTGTGAATCTCATGGCAGCCCACATCTTTAGCCACAATAGCTTCTGGGAGAATAATGGCTTCTTTTCCACGTTCCAAATCATGCCCAACAGTCTCTCACCTGCAAGTATGTGGGGAAGGGGATTTCGAAAACTGCGTCATTTGGCTTATTTCTTAGTTTCTAGAAGATAAATAGAAACATGAGAGCATTTCTTAATGAGCAATGGAAGAGTTTTTGAACTATAAGAGAGCACTTTGACAACATAGATGGATCTTGAGAATATCATGCTAGGCAAAATAAATCAGACAAAAGAAAGTCAAGAATTATATGATTTCACTTCTATGTGGGATATAAAACTGAAAGCAACAAATGAATAGACAAACAAAAACTCATAGACACAAACAGTGGTTACCAGAGGGAAAGGGAGTGGAGTGGAGGGAGTTGAGGGTAAAGAGGGTTGAATATATAGAGATAGACGATTTAACTTTGGGTGATAAACACGCAATGCGATATATAGATGATGTACTATAGAATTGCATGCTTGCAACCTATATAATTTTACTAACCAATGAGTTTAATAAAAAGAAATAAGAAAAACTTTAAAAGAAAGCACTAACCATAAAAGATTAATTGATTGGACTGCATTAATATGAAGAAATTCTGCTTTATCAAAAATTACAGGGTATGAAAAGATATATTCAACATACATAAAGATGTATGTCCAGAATATGTATAACGAACTATGATTTAATAAAGGGGGAAAAAGGTTAACCTGGGAGCTCAATAGAAAAAAATGGCAATTAAAGGCAAGTCACAAAAGAGACTATTCAAAGAGTTAATAAATATATGAAAGATATTCAAGCTCATGAATAATCAGAGAAATGCAAATTTAAAGCATGATGAGATCCTATTACATAGATATTAGAATGACTACAACTTAAAAGGTTGGAAGTTGAAAATATTAATTGTTGGAGAGGTTATGAAACAATGGGAATGGGTGGGAGAGTTAATTTAAGCAACGATTTTTGGCATTATCTCCTAAAATCCAAAATACATAAAACCCATGATCCAGCATTTTCACTCATTTATATATTCAATAGAAAGGTGTGCACATTTGCACCAAGATATATACAATAATATTTTAGGACTAGTAATTTAAAACTTAAATGATTCAAATTTTCATAAAAATAGAATAAATAAATTTGGTGTATTCATAAAATGGAACACTATATAGCAGTGAAAATGAGTGAACTGGTTGTACATGCAAAAATTTACATTAATTTCAAACACAATGTTGACAGAAGCCAATCAGAAAATAATGCATACTATATGATTCTATGACTATAAGGCTTTAAAAAGGCAAAACTATATCATAGTTATTGGGACTGCATATATAAGTGCTGAAAATATATATATTTTAAAGAAGCACCCTGGCTGGTGTGGCTTAGCTGGTTGGAGCATTGTCCCATACACCCTGGGGTCCTGGGTTCAATTCCCAGTCAAGGCTCAACCCATTGATGTTTCTCTTTCACATCAATGTTCTCTCTCCCTCTCCTTTCCTCTCTCTCTCAAATCAATAAAAACAATCCTCAGGAGAGGGAACGGAAAGGAAGGGAAGGGAAGGGAAGGGAAGGGAAGGGAAGGGAAGGGAAGGGAAGGGAAGGGAAGGGAAGGGAAGGGAAGGGAAGGGAAGGAAAAAGGGAAGTGCCATAAAAAACAAACTAATGGTTCTCTCGTGGGGTGAAAGGATGTAGGTGACTACAACTGGCCTTCAGGCTGCCTCTAAAATGTGGGTAATGTTCTATCTCTTGACCTAATTATTCGTTTTGTGATAATTAATTGAGCTTTATAGATAATTTTGTGGACTTTTCTGCATATTTTGCTACTAAAAAGAAATTACCTAGAGAGCCCTCACACGATGGTTGATAATTCATTCATTGACCATTAACTAAAGGGAGGCAGTTAGAGAGAAATAATGTAAAGAAATCTTGCTTCGGAAATATTTAGTTTTGCCTTTGAGAGATATTATCTCAAGCAATACTTATGTTTTCAATTTACCTTATCTTGTTATTCAACCTACTCTAGTCTCACACTTGGCCCTTTGCTGATACCATGTTTTACTAGTAATAGACATGCCCTCCTGTTTACCTACCCTTCCCCTATGTATCTGGTGAAGTCCTGGTCTTTCCTAAAGTCTACCTACCTCACTTGTTATATATTCTAACTTGTCTTGGTCCATTCTGCCTTCATCTCCTCCTCTTCCTTCTTAGAATTAGTCATTCCTCTATGCTATTTTCTGTAATATGCATGACCTTTTGGTATGATATCAAGCAGTATATACATTAATTATGTGCATATCTGCTTTACTCATATGACTATGGCCACTCTTGAGGGCAGGTACATATGTCTCAGTCATTTTCTGTTACTCTCACTTAGCTCACCGCCTCACTGAGATTAGGATCTCAATACTTTTGTTGAATATTCTTACTTCACTATTTCATTGCCAGCTGTCAGTAGAGTTGAGAAATCAGGATCTGTTTTGAGTATACCCCCCAAAAATAAATTAAAGCTTCTGCAAATAATGGATTGTTATATCACACAAATATACCACACAGAATGATATAACAATATCATGAGCAATTAGTCATATGTTTATGTCAAAGACATCGTTTAATCACCAAAATGCCACTACTGTTTCTCACTAGAAATATTTGACAGATTGTGGTAGGGGGTTATGTATACTTTCATTCTAACATAGGCCTTTCAAAATAAGCTCTCAAATAAATCAGGGCCATAAAAATTATACTTCTCAATCAAATTTTAAAGGTTTTATAACAATGGACATCATGTAGCTATAGACCCATATAAAAATATCCTAAAAGTAACAGATATCCTCAGGAATTTTCTCACATAATTCCAATCTCACTTGAAGATTAAGGAAAATAAGTGTGTTCTTTGATTTCAATAACAACTTTTATGAGGCAATCAGTAGGACACTATTTTCAACATCTAATTTATGGGGTATTTAGGTTGTTGTTCTTCAAGCCTGCAGTACAGGAAAGAAAATCATGTGTAGTTAATGACTGAAAAGTGTAATACTTTTCCCTAGTTGGTGAGTGCTGTGGTAGCAGCCCTCAGCCTCAGCCACACATGCAGCGTGAGTGGTTTGTAATAATATCACAGCTTCTGTTCACCCCTCAAGTTCAGCGACTTCACCATTAACTTTGCCAGAATTTGTGCAGGTTTTCATACTGCTGGGTGTGTTTTTTAAAGTATATTGCACCTAACAAATTACTGGTTCTTTAAAAAAAATGGTGTTGAACACATTTTATGTTTATAAAACTTCCCCATATAATATTAGTCACCAAAACTTAAACAATGATATGACAGTACATGGATCCCTCCTCTCAGAGAGCTGAGAATTCTTAGAGTTTCGAACTGACACACAAGAATGCCAAAAATTCAGAGGTTTGTATTATCCGTGTCATTTCTATTTGCCAGTTTAAAAGTAGAATTTTTAACTGTTTTTAAATTATATTTTAAACTAGGAGCATATAACAGTGGTTAGAAACAGGAAGTATAAAGCAGAACCTTGAAGTCTATTATGAAAACAGGCCAAAAAAGAAAATTCTGAAAATTCTGTCTTGTCACATGGCATCTCTTGTCTGATTCCACTGCTCCTTGGAGAAAGTTGACTGTGAAGACCAGTCTAGATGCTCAATGCGTTCATTGAGAGTGAGCATAGCTGTCAACTTGGGTAGAAGAGACCACCCCTGTTTAAAATGACTGTTTTACATTTATGGAGATATGAGTGATCTAAATCTGAACGTTACTTTGACAAATTCCTGATAATAAATTCATGAAATAATCATTTTTGCTGCAACATTTACACAGTACTGACACAAATTCTGAGTGGTTTATTTTGGGGTGTGCTTGTGTGTGTGTGTGTGTGTGTGTGTGTGTGTGTGTTGTGACTGAAAGAGGAAGAATTGGTTAGGAGCTATAACGTGAGAAACTATTTTTAATGCTCAAATATTTTTTCAAAATCAATTACAGGATCACCTATAGGATAAAGTTCATGAAATAAAAATATATGTAAAGCTGTGTGTTATGTCAATGGCTTATGAAACAAAATGACATTTTATGGCTCTCAGAAGACATATGGCCAAAATGGTTCAGATGCTCTGGTTTACCTCATTCTTTACTTTAGAACTAGGTAAATTCAGATATATTAAGGACTTTGGTCATTTATTGATATGTTCTCAACATTTAAAATGATGCTATGCATAAATGATGCTTCACAGTAAATTAGGTAACGTAAGAATTTAATTTACTATGTGAGATTTAAGTCAGCACTCTACCTACTGATTCTACCTACCTTAAGCCCTGTACTTACTGCTGGATGCATTCCTTCAGATGGAATATTTCTTTATTGCAGTCAGTTTATTGCATGAAGCATAAACATGAATGTTTGCCTGAGGGGCAGGGGGTGGGTTATCCACATCAAACCCATTGGGCAGAGTGCTCCCCTCAGCACCCATGAGAAACCCTCACCTCTGAGAGATTGCCTTAATGTGCTCAATGGGTTAGTAAAACTGGCATCTTTTCGTTATTAAAAAGTAATTTAATATGTTTTTCTGCAAATTTAGAATAAAATGCTAAGTATCTGTGAGACTTTATAACACAGATTTATTGTCTCAGACAGAGGGGTAGCCATGGTCAGTGTTTCCTTCTTAGGGTTGCATCATTCTTTTTCAAGGAGAAAAAAATAATATCCCAACAAAGGGAGTGGGGATGGATAAAGGAGTGAGTTCACACTTCACTTTAATAATCTTCAAGCACAATGCTGGCTTCCTAACGGAGTTTTTCTTTAAATGTTATACACTCTCCAGCAATAACTTCAAGGGAACACTATTTCTATCACATATATAGACATTGTTATGGTAGTAAATTATAATGTAAGTGGAAAACATCATTAGATATCTTTACTACCTGGAAATGCACTTGGAAGAAGATGATTTTTTTTTGCTATAAGAAGACTAGGCAGTTCCTTTAAGTGATCCTGTCACATGAGCAACCAACCTCTCAGGAAGAGGCTGTGGCTAACACAGTTCTCACCCAGAGCAGTACTCCATTTGGGCAGCATTTTAGCTTCTCTCTTCAATTATATTCTTGACAGAAGCTTTTAAGCAATTTAAACTCATTGCAATTTGTTTCTGTAAGGTTACTTTAGTCTGTATTATTAAATGTTATGACATCAAGAGTGACATGAGAATTTTACTGTATACTGAAACTTATAACAGAATCGATTCTCATTAATTCTGCAGAATGGTCTGAAGTTGTTGGCATCAGAGCTATAGCATCCTGTAACTAATGGGACATATAGACAAAGCTGCATTAGGACTTGTGGCCCTAGGCACTTTTGCCTTTCATGGGTCCCTTCTTCCAAATAAATAAATAAAATTAGATTTTATGCACATGCTAGTACAAAGACAAATATAATCTAGTCTGTTTTTATTGTTCTGTTTTTTATTATTTTGATTTTAAGGAAACTAAAATCAAAATACTTTCACAAGCCCTAAAAATTATCATGGGCTTTAAGCCCTGTACCTACCTACTGTGCCTGCTAGATGCATTAGCCCTGCAGATAGAATGTTTCTTTATTGCATCATGTCAGGAATTTCAGACATGAGTTTTAGGTTCAGTTCACCTCCATTCAGGAATAGATTGGCTCATAACTATTTCTGAGGACTCCTTAGTTCTCTGGGGGTGCTGCACATACAGGGCAGGATGGAGGAGGTCCCCTCCCCTGCTTCAAGGAGAACATTTTAGTTGGACCTATTTTATATCTGGTTCCTTTAATTTGTAAAGGAGGACCTTACTGCTTTTTAAAATTTTGAAAATCATTGATATGGAATCTGTATATTAAAAATAAAATATATTATTTCAAAGTATATTTTAATTTATGTATTTTAATTTAAAATCTCTATTGTTGAAAGTATTACATATGTTCCTACTTTTTTCTCCCATTGGCTTCTTAGCCTGCCTCCATTACCTGCCCCAGGCCTTCACCACCCTATTATCTGTGTCCATGGGTTATGTATATATGCATACAAGTACTTTAGTTGGCCTCTTACCACCCACCCACCTTTCCTCTGGGATCCCACAGTCTGTTCCATGTTTCTATGTTTCTAGATCTCATTTTTTATTGACTTCAGAGAGGAAGGGAGAGTGAGAGAGAGCTAGAAGGATCAATGATGAGAGAGAATCATCAATCAGCCCTGACTGGGAATCGAACTGACTTCCTGGTTCGTACATAGGTTAACACTCAACCACTGAGCCACCCCAGCTAGGCCAAAGTATCTTTTAATTAACTTGGTATTTTATATGCATTTCAGAGTTTACTGAGCAATGTGTGCTCAGTAAAATTTCATATATGCTGTCAATACTAAGTACAGGAGTACATATTCTCTTAGGGAGAGACAAATAGAGATGTTATTACATATGCTTTAAACTCCTTATTCTTTGGTTTATTAAGCAGAACATTTTTGTCAAGATTTTTTATCATTGTAAGTGCCTTTAAATTTCATTGTCTATAAAAAATAAAGTAATGAGACTACTCTGTTGCTTTATTTTTTAGTGTCCAATCTCCAGTTAAACTATGCAAATAAGTGTATCACAGCTGATTGCATTTGTCAGCTGTTTGATGTTTTTGTCATTTGGGGTTTTTGGTTGTTTTTTTACTACCCTATTTTGGCAAGAATATTGAAGCCGTGATCTATCTATGGGGTGTTCATAGCTAAAAGCTCTGATGAGAAATCTAGTAGCAAGAGACTATTAGAAGAGATAAAAGATGCAGAGTGGAAGATAGGTTTATAAATATGAAAGCTTAAGGGGTTTTAGCTTCTATTAATATATATATGTCCTTGATAGTTTTTTTATTTTCTTTTTTTAAATGCATCTTTATATATGATAGTAAATTTCAGCATAAGTTTTGGTGTACAAGCTGTGATTTATAATAAATATGTACTTAATCAGTCATTCCTACACTCTAAAGCCTCCATAAAACCCAAAAGGAGCGAGTTCGGGGAGCTTCCAGACTGGTCATCCAGAATGCTCCCACATGCCATCATGGAACACCCCAAATGCCATGAGGACAGAAGCTCCTTTGTTCAAGACCTTGCCCTATGTATCTCTTTTTCTGGCTGTTGATTGGTCTCCTTTAATATCTTTTGTAATAAATCAAAAATCTAGGGAGTAAATGGGTTCCCTGACTTCTGTGAGCTGCTCTAGCAAATTAACCAAACCCACGGAGGGGGTGCTGGGAACCTTTGATTTATAGTCAGTTCATCAGGAGTACAGGTAACAATCTGGACTTGCAGTGGGCATCTGAAGTGGGGGCAGCCTTGTGGGACTGAGCCCTAACCTTGGGAACCTGATGTTATCGCTGGGTCTATGTGGTCAGAATTGAATTGAATTGTAGGGCACCCAGCTGGTGTCAGAGAGTTGCTTGTTGGTGTGCAGGAAACTCACTCCCATACACACACACACACACACACACACACACACACACACACACATTGGAATTAGGTCGAGAACCCTTAGCTTGTACTTATTAGTGTATATTGAAATCAGAAAGCTTTAGAAGTAGATGAAATTTGGGGGCACAATATGTTGGAGAGAACAGTAAGCCAGGAGAGAGGTGATGCAGGCTCTGCCACTTACTGCTTGCTCTTGGGGTAATCACACAGCTCCCCCAAGCCTCCACATCCTTGCCTGTAAAATCCATCACTGGCAAAGATGAAAATGAGACTATTAGAGACTGGCAGTGTTACTGACAGGATTATCCGAAATCGCTCCTAATATTAAAAGTTAGAAATACTAGATAAAAATACAAAAAATATCCTTATCAATGCATAGCGGAGTGAGCAAGAAAAGGAGATACATCTCCAGGAATCAGACAGAAAAAGAGAACCATAAGTCAGAGACATTGGACTGAGAGTTGACTGTGTGGCTGCCCGGGGGAGCTGCTCAATTGTGATTCTCTAGTCGGTGTCACTCAGGAACAGAAGACAGGGTGGTGGGCTGCATGGGAGGGAGAGTTAAACATCTCTCACCACCTACATTTAAAAAAAGGAGGGGTCCTTTAAAATGCTCCTGTCTCAGTGAAAGTACTAGAAAAAAATCTTACCAGCCACACAGAGAACTGAATTCTGTGTGTATAAGAAAACAATAATCCTCTCAGAAATGTAATCATAGATCTGTACTACATTCCAGTTAGGGGGTTCAAATTTGTATTATCTGCATGTTCTAGGATCCCCACGTTCAGAAACACACTTTTCCTAAACCAGTGGTTTTCCCTGGCAAATAAACCGTCCTTTGAAGGGTACTCCCCCCACTGAAGGAGAACAGGTTCCCTACAAACTGCAGCCTGGTGAAGGTGCACTTACAATTCAAACTGTAAAAATACACAAGGTGAAATCTCCATAAGGAAGAGTAAGGAGCATGTTGAAAACAAGAAAATAATAACCAAAAAAGGTATTTTCTTATTTTCAAGTGCAAATCCTCAAGATAGGTCATTTGACATTGAAAGCTGGCATTTGCAGCAATTGGTTATTTTCACATATTTGACTCTGACTTCATATAAGTGCCAGTTCACTGGAAGAGAAGATAGTACTAAATGTATTATTGGAAGTTAATTCTAAAAATACAAATGTCATAGGTTCGTACGAAAATAAAACATTTGGAAAATAGTACGGAGTTTCCTCAAAAAAAATTAAAAATGGAACTGCCTTATGACCCAGCAATTTCACTTTTGGGTATACAGCCAAAGAAACCCAAAACACTAATTTGAGAAGATACTTGCACCTCTATGTTCACTTCAGCATTATTTATGGAAACAGCCCAAGTGCCCATCAGTAGATGAGTGGGTAAAAAAGTTGTGCTGCATTTTACAAGGGAATATTATTTGGCCATTTAAAAAGAATGAAATTTTACATTTGTGACAGCATAGAATCAGGGGTAGAGAATCTTTTTTTCTGCCAAGGGTCAGTTGGATAATTATAACATCATTCGAGGGCCATACAAAATTATCAACTTAAAAATTAGCCTGCTATATTAGGTCAAACATTTAATTAACTTGCTCCTAATGCCTTGGCAGGGCCAGACCAAATGATTTCATGGGCCTTATATGGCTCGAGGGCTGGACATTCCCCAATCCTGGACCACAGATAGACCTAGGATATTATGCTAAATGAAATAATCCAGGCAGAAAAAGACAGATATCACATGATTTCACTTGTATGTGGAATCTGAAGAACAAAATAAATGAACAAAAAAGCAGAAACAGACTCATAGATGCAGGGAACAGATTGATGGTTACCAGAGAGGAAGGGAGTTTGGGGACTGGGTGAAAAGGGTGAAGGGATTAAAAAGTACAGATTGGTAGTCATGGGGATGTAAAATATAGCATAGGGGATAGAGTCAATAATATTTTAATAACTACATAGGGTGCCAGGTGGGTACTTAAATTATCAGGGGGAAACTTTTGTATAAATTGTATAATTATAATTGTCTAACCACTGTATGCCAGATACTATATAAAATAATATTGAAAAACCGTAATTGAAAAATAGATTTTAAAAAGAAAATAAAAACATTTTGTTTAAAAATATAATGAGAATATAATAAAAAGAGTAATACTTAACATGATAAAATTTTAATATATAAAAATATAAGATAAAAAATAAGAATTTGAAGAAGAAATAGAGAAATCTACCTAAGAAAGTGTAATACATACCTCTCAGCACTTGATAAACAAGCAAACAAAAAATGCATTATTATCAAGATATAAACAATATAATCAACATGTTTTATCTAACCATTCCTCAAGGAGGAAGCTGGAGGTACTAGCCAAACTTATTGATTCTTCTCAGTCAAGAAGGGCCTTAGGTTGCTATAGTCTCTGAGCCAGTTAATCCCATTTGCAAGCCCCTGCCTTTATATATCCTGGATTTCTATAAATATTATTGTTATTTTACATGTAAATCTACACATGGAAAAGATTGGGAAGCACTAACTTAAAATCTGACAAAAAAGGATGTGGGGTACACAGGCATGAATATAATGGCCTCTATATTGTTTTATATACCTAACATATTTTGAAACCTTTAAATGAGAGAATTTATATCTGCTGACTTCACTCCTTACATGTCAACTCTTTCTTGAAAATATTATATCAGGCCTTTTAACATAACCTGCTCTTGTCAAGATCAACAACGATTTCCACATTGTCAAATCATTGATTCTCAATGTTTATCTTACCAGACTTCTCAGGAGATTTAATACAGGGGTTCCCTCTATTCTTTTCAAAGTGTTTTCTTTTTTCCGTATGATTTCCATGGCTTTTCTCTCACTCAAATTGTCACTTTTTCTAATCTGTTTTAGTGATTCCTCCTTATCTTTCTGAACTTAATTATCAGAGTGCCCCCAAATTGTATCCTTACCTCTCAATTGCTAGGTTATTACACCCATCCCGTGGCTTTATATTTTTTTTAAAAAAAAATGAAGATTATTAGCGTGTATACTTCATCTATACATGGAAGAGAGCTTTCCTTGTATCTGCTTCTACTCAATTGTCTTCAGCTCAAAATAATTCTTATGCCAGGGTGGCATATTTGGGGTGGCATGTTCTGCTCCCTGACATTCTTGCCTTTGAAACTTCTCCCAAGAAGTTTCACAGTCCAGGAGCAGAGTTGGTAGATTGCTATATTTCTCATTGAACCAGTATCTCATCTCAGTCCTGAAAATAGGTCAGTTCAGTTAAATGGTTGTGTTTCATTTCAGGGAGTGGTGTAGCGAGTGAGCTCCTATCACAGTTAGGCTCAATATGGTGTTAGAAATCAGGTAGACATTTCTGTGGAGACAAAAGTTAATGATTGGGGTAGACTGTTAACCAGTGTTTCTAATAATTAGGAAGAGGGTTGTACTACTTCAGCTATTCATTTTGCCCTCATACTCATGGAGAGATCCACTCTGTTTTCTCGAGGTGGAAACTAGAGAATGAACATTAAATAATTATATCAGGGCACAATGACAGAACCAGGTATAAACAAGGAGAGACTCCACAGTGTATCATGAGAGCGCTTTCAGTTAGCTATGTTTGGGAACAAATGCTGAGTTTGGGTTTTTTGTTTGTTTTTACCATCATGCACTTTAAAACTGGCTAAGGGATGATGACTTGCTTCTGAGTTTCTTCTGTGGATGGACCCTCAAGGTTCTGCTGTGGGGACCAGAAAGGCTTAGTTCCTATGCTGCTGATGCCATTTGTGTCCTTAAATATCTATTTAAAACTTCACCAGATCAATCTCTTTGACAGATAGATTCAGAAACCAAAAATATGGATTATCACCGATTGTTTTCCCCAGTATCCTTTCTTTTGTACAATATATTTTATTTATAACTCTCTGCCTATAAATGTCTCTTCCATTATTGCATTAGGCATTCCTGTGGGCTTAAAGGAATTTAAGGTTAGAGTACTTAAATTCCAAAAATACTCCAAGAAAATGTTCTTTTAATATGATGTAAGTTAATATGTGGCTTCTGGTAGCCTATTTCAGTGCAGAAAATCCATTTGTTTTAATGGAATATCCAGTCTAATGGAGCATATTGTTCTCAAAGAAAAACACATTCTCAGAAATGTGCTGGAACAGGTACATAATTTACCAGAAATGAAGTTAAAGTCAGAATATTCTGGAAAAATGAATCACATGAGGCTTGGATCTTGTGTTATGCATTTAACTTAAATAGCATTGTTTGCCTTTTACAGCCATGATGATTTTAGAAAAGCCAGAAATATAGTCACATTGGGAAAAGGGCTGCAGTGAACTCCGGCTTTTATGTGCATCTTTCCAACAATGGAATTTGTAACAATACTTTAGAGTATAACAGAGAGAGACATTTTTAAAATTGTTATAATTGTATGTTTGCATGTTTTTCTTTACTTCGCCAAAACATCTAACCTCCTACAATCTTTTCCCCCTCTCACAACCACTCTTCATTAGTACTGGGCTGTGATTTCAATATACACTCATTGTGGTTTTATGTGTTTCCTCTCTTTTCTTCTCCATGATAAATTTCAGCTCTTTCATTATTTTTATTTTCCCTATGACATTATATATTTTCTCTTCTCTCAAACTTTTTTTAAAGTAACTGCCATTGAAGGTGGCCATTTGGGCTTTTCCCCATGGATTTTCACTTTTACTATAAACCAGGTTTCGGGAAACTTTCTGTAAACAAACAGATAGTAAATATTTTCAGCTTTGCGAGCCACATAATATATTATAACTATTTAAGTCTGCCATTGTAGTGTGAAAGCAGCCCTGGACAATATGTATATGAATGAGCTTGGCTGTATCCAATAAAATACTACTTAGAAAAGGAGTACTTTATTGGATATAGCCAAGCTGTATTGGATATGGCCACAATTTGTTGGTGCCTGCTATGGACTGTAGACTCACAAAATAAGTAAAATCTTCACCACTAACTAGAAGACATGCAAAAATGCCTAAACTGTCTAGCTCTGTGCACCAAACTTCAAAGTTTGGATAGAAGAGATGTCTTAAAGTTAAAAATATAAAAACATTGAACACAATACTCCTAATTCCTAAGCAGTATTCTGCACAGTAGGTAAGATATTGTATCTAAAATTTGTCTAATTGTCTAAAATCCAAGCCTAATACAACAGAAATTAAAATCAATTTGCAGCTAAATAAATGGAAGTCAAAGAGAGAAACACAGTCCAGCCTAGAAAGTTTCCTTCTGAATTCTTTGGGGTTCCTAAATATATCCATCAGATTTATGTTTATCAACAAAAGTTCCACCCCTGTGTCCATTGGTTATGCTTATATGCATGCATACAAGTCCTGACACCAAGGGGGTGAGGACATGAGCAGGGGAGTGGAGTGGGGGTGGGGGACAAGGGGGGGATAAGAACACATATGTAATACCTTAATCAATAAAGAAAAAAAAAGGTCCACTCCTCTTAGGGCCCAAGAAGAGAACACCATGTTCCTAGTGTGGGGGCGGGGGGGGAGGTAAAATTTCTCCTCTACCCTCTTTGGGTTTCCAGCTGGGACTGACATCAAACAGATTAACAAGAAAAAAGTGTACACATTTTATTTAATAAGATTTTACACGTGCATGAGAGTAGTCACAGGAAAATGAAGACTCACAGAAGTGGCTAGGTCTGAGTGCTGGTAAACTAGGTTGAAGAGAGTGGCAATTGTGAAAAAGTAAGTAAAATACATGGGGAGACTAAAGGAAGATAAGGATTATTTCAGAAAGGTCTATTTATTTGTTCAGATTTCTCTCAACTCTGTCTCTGGGGATAAGAATGTTTATTTCCTCCTGGTATATGGAGGGCATCTTTCACATGGGAATTTCAACCTCCTGCTTTCAGAAAGAAAAGCGGAGATCAGAACTTTCACCTGCTGTTTTTCAAGTGCCTTTAGCTCGAAATAATCAATTTGCCATAGCAGCATAGTCTTGCAGGTAGTATGTCCTTGACTCCTTCATTGTCATATAAAAATATTTGCTTTCCATTGAAGTAAGCCTAAAGATACTTCTTAATTCCTGCATCAGTTCAGGAATTAATATTTTCCTTGTAGGTTCCTATTTCTATCTAGTATATGATAAATACATAGAATAGGCCCTTGATTTTCAAAAGGAATACATTTTAAAATCTTTGGTAAAACCCAGATTTGTGAATATAACAAGAGTTAATTTCCATTAGAAGCCTCTTTTTTTCCCCCTACAAACTGCCATCATTTTCTTATACTATTATCAGTCATAATAACAAAATTACAGGAATTGTAATAACTTCAGTTCTTTGTTCTCCCAAACAGTATTATTACTTGATTTCCCTGTGCTCTCTCAACCAAAGTTAAACTATCATTTTACTCTTCAAAAGTGACAGGTTTGATGAAGTAACAACTCAGATGTTAAGAAATATTTTTTAGATTCTTATAGCAGACACTATTTAGAAATTAACATGTAGAAAATGCAAGAATGACATATTATGACATTAAGCAAATGTATTTGTCAGATGCTAAAAATGACATTAGGGACAACTCAAGGATTGCACTTATAGGTTGACATGATAATGAGATTTTGTGTTAAAACCATAAAAATGCAAATTATATATGAGAGAAGTATGAAAACTTAGACTAATATTGTAGTGTTTTTACATTCTCTTGTCTTAATTGCCCATTTGTACCCCTTTGGCATTTTAAATAGAAAAGTAAACATTCCCTTTGATATCAATAATATGATTTCAATGAATAAAGGATGGCCCTAATAAACAATTAGCTCAAATATTATATTATTACTCTAAAGATCTACCAATCAACTACTCCAAAACAAATGTGTTTTTGCTTATGTAAAATGCCCATAATCTTGTATAAAAATCCAATATATGCAGTCACTTAGAAGTTGGCAAGCTGTTTAATTTGGTGAATATAATATAAGGTGGCAACTCAGGCATTAAATATACTTTTTGTTGTTTGCTGAAGTGAATTATTTTATAAACATGAGAAAATTATGATTGGACCTACTTAAAAAAAATTTTAGGCTACAATTATCTATAGCTTTGGCCCATGGTGTTGAAATTTGAGATCTTAACTGTCCTTTTCTCTGTACACACTTAAGTGCACATCAGAAGTTTCTTCTAATCGCTCTCAGTCCTATGTGTAGGTACATCTTTGACTAATTTTCCTATGGTTATTTGCTGGCTTTTTATGTAGGCAGACATTTTGAATATATTTATATATATTCCCCCAAAAAAGTGTATACACACTTTAACAGCTAATAGCTCAATTTTGAAAATGAAATGTATTTTAATAAACACTGCCTTTATAATTATTCAAAGTGTATGCGTAGGTAGATAGATGATAGATGATTGATGATAGATAGATAGATAGATGATAGATAGATAGATAGATAGATAGATAGATAGATAGATAGATAGAAAATGGCTACATTTCCCCGACCTCATCTGACTCCACACTTAACTAGCCACATGGAATTGCTTCATGGAAGCATATGACTGGGAATATATAATTCTTAACTCATTTCAACTCTTTATCAACAACTCCTATTGGGAGACACAGTATTTATAACATATTAACTGATTTGTAGCTTTTCCTCTAAAGTTAATTCCCGAATTAAGCCAGATAGTAGAGAGTAGTTTAGATCCCATATTTTGCTCTTTTGTATGGCTGCTTTTCATTGATATATTCTAAATAAATCCAGGCCTTCTTGTTTCCAATTTAAGTCCTGTGTCAACACAAAATGTCATTCAAAAGAAATGCAATTCCAGTTCTGAAAGCACTGGTGAACTTTTATATGGGTTTCCGTGGAGTGGTCTATGGATTGGAGGCAGAAGTGAAGTTGAAGCTGGAATCAGGGCAAAGGACACATAGCAAGGATTCCTTAAAGATTCTTTATCTCTATCCCCTAAATACTCTTTCATTTAAACAGCGGCTCCTCTTCATCTCAACCACAAATCTCCTAAAGCTGTTCTCAGCTCCCTGTCACTCTGCTCTTACTCCATCTCCTTATTGGATCTTATTTATTTCCTTTTCAGACTTCCTTTGTAGAGACATCAATCCCACCTCTCATTCTCCCTATGTCACTGTCTCCCATTCAGATCTCATGAAGGCCTGGCAGACAAGCAGTGAAGATTTTAAAAGGGAGCAAGTAGAGGAAGGAGCTAAGAATCTAATCTAATAAAAGAGAGACATGCAAATTGACCATAACTTCACTATGCCGCCAAGCCACGCCCACCAGCCAATCAGAGTGACTATATGCAAATTAACCTAACCAAGATGGCGGCCGGCAGCCACGGAGCTGGAGCAAGCAGGAGGCTTGGTTGCCCCAGCGATGGAGGAAGCCAAGCTTCCCGCCTGCCCTGGCCGGCTCTGGCCTCCGCTAAAGGCAACAAAGTTTCAAATACAGAAGATAAATAAATCCCAGATATCTGCTTCCAGCCAGCCTCCACTGGGAGCTTGGGTTGCTGGGGGCCATGGCTAGCCTGCAAACAGCCATCAGCCCCTCACCCAGGCTGGCCAGGCACCCCAGCAGGAACCCCACCCTGAAGGGGCTGTGGCCAGCCTGCAAACAGCCATCAGCCACTCACCCAAGCTGGCCAGGCACCCCAGCGGGACCCCCACCCTGATCCAGGACACCCTTCAGGGCAAACCAGCCAGCCCCCACCCATGCACCAGGCATATAATAAAAGGGTAATATGCAAATTGACCCTAACAGCAGAATGACTGGGAATGACTGGTCACTATGACACACACTGACTAGCAGGGGGCAGACGCTCAATGCAGGAGCTGCCCCCTGGTAGTCAGTGTGCTCCCACAGGGGGAGCTCTGCTCAGCCACAAGCCAGGCTGATGGCTGCCAGCACAGCAGTGATGGCGGGAGCCTCTCCCACCTCCTCAGCAGCACTAAGGCTGTCCGACTGCAGCTTAGGCCTGGTCCCCACTGGCAAGTGGACATCCCCCAAGGGCGCCTGGGCTGCCAAAGGGATGTCTGACTGCCAACTTAGGCCCAATCCCCCGGGGAGTGGGCCAAGCCAGCAGGTGGACATCCCCTGAGGGGTCCCAGACTGTGAGAGGGCACAGGCCGGGGACTTCCCCCCCCCCCCCGAGTGCACAAATTTTTGTGCACTGGGCCTCTATCTAGTACTTCATAATAAACACAATAATGAATTTCAAGCACATGTGCATTATTATTTTCTGATAGTAAAATATCAAAGTAAAAGTTTTCCTGTGGCACTGAATTTTACTTTGACCTTTATGCCATCTGAAAATAATAATGGCCATGTGTTTGGAACTCAGGATTGTATTCATGATAAAAGTTGTGTTGAGCAATAAAATGCTCATCATTATTTCACTCAGACATGAACATTCTTTTTGGTCTCAGAACCAGCAGTTGTGCTTTTTCTAATGGTTCGCTTTGTTTTTATCTTATGGAAAGTACATGTGATTCTTTGTATCAGGGACTAGAGAACTTAGAACTTCATTTGGCTTACTGCTCTAGCCAGTGTACCCATAGGTATGTATAACATCTTTTGTACTCTCAGTTCCTCTTTGCCCCATTGTCTTCTTACATTAAAAAAATTAATTGTGTTTAAAATACACGTAACATAAAATGTGCTATATTGACCAATTTTAAGTGTAGAAGTTTGATAGTTTTTTTAATGTATTTTATCGATTTTTTACAGAGAGGAAGGGAGAGGGATGGAGAGTTAGAAACATCGATGAGAGAGAAACATCAATCAGCTGCCTCCTACACACCCCCTACCGGGGATGTGCCTGCAACCAAGGTACATGCCCTTGACCAGAATTGAACCTGGGACCCTTCAGTCTGCAGGCTGATGCTCTATCCACTGAGCCAAACCGGTTAGGGCCAAGTTCGATAGTTTTAAGTGCACTCTCAATCTCCAGAACTCTTCATCTTGCAAAACTGAAACTCTATATCCAATAAACAACACACACACACACACACACACACACACACACACACACACACACACACACTCTACTCCACAGCCCCTGGCAAACACCATTCTACTCCTGTCTCTGAATTTGACTACTTCAGGTATCTCATATATAAGTGAATTATACCGCATTTGTCTTTTTGTGTGTCTGGCTTATTTCACTTAGCATAATACTGGTATTTTCAAGGTTTATTCACATTGTAGAATGTGTCAGAATTTCCTTGCTTTTTAAGGCTGAAGAATATTCCATTCTATACCACAATTTGCTTATTCATTCATCCATTGATGGACACATAGGTTGCTTCCACATTTCCACATTTTGGTTACTGTAAATAATGCTGCTAGGAACAATCATATATAAGTTTTGCTATTGGTGGACATATGCTTTTATTTCTCTTGGGTAAATACACAAAAGTGGGATGGCTAGATCGTATGGTAGGTGTATTTTACTTTATATGAAACTGCTAAAGGATTTCTCTTCTTACATTTCCTCTAGTAATCTACAGAAATTAGTTGCTTTGTATTCTTGCCAGTGCTCAATATTACCAGTGATTTTTTTTAATATTGACCGTATTACAGATTTCTCCCTTTTTGCCCTCCTCCACCCAAACTCCACCCCCTACCCTACACTATTGTATGTGTCCGTGGCTTATGCATATATGTATATATGTTCTTTGGTTAATCTCTTCCTGTCCACCCCCCCCACCCCCACCCTACCCCGAGATCTGTTATTCTGTTCCATGCATCCATACCTCTGGACCTATTTTGTTTGTCAGTTTATTGTATCCATTAGATTCCACATATAAGTGAGATCATGTGATATATGTCTTTCATTAATTGACTTATTTCACTTACCATAATAGTCTCTAAGTCCATCCATGCTGTCTCAAAGGGTAAGAGTCCCTTCTTTTTTACAGCCACATAGTATTCCATCGTGTAAATGTTCAATAGTTTTAAGTACATTCTCACTGTTGTGCAATCTCTAGAACTCTTTTTTTATCCACTCATCAACTGATGGGCACTTGGGCTGTTTCCAGATCTTAGCTATTGTAAATAGTACTGCTATGAACATAGAGGTGCATATATTCTTTATGATTGGTGTTTAGGGATTCTTAGGATATATTCCCAGAAGTGGGATCCTGAATCATTCTAATGGGTGTGTAGTGGCATGTGCTTGTGGCTTTAATTTGCATTTCACTGATGATAAATGATTTAGAGTATCTTTTCAAATGTTTATTGAAAATTTACATATGTTTTTAAGTGGCTGTTCAAATACTTAGCCTATATTTATCAGGTGTTGGTCTTTTTAATTACTGAGTTTTAAGAGTATAAGAATTGTGTATATACTCTGGATATAAGTTCTTTATCCAATATGCACATCACATTTTCTCTTTCTTTATAATGCCTTTCTAAGAGCAAAAGAATTTTATTTATATAAAATATAATCTACTGACAATTTATTTTATGTTGTATGCTTTTTGTGTCTCATCTAGAAAATATTTTCCTACTTTGAAGTCACAAGGATATTCTTCTATTTTTTTCTCAGAATTTTATAATTATAGTTTTTTGTTTTGAATGAATCATTTTAAGTAATTTTTAATATTTTCTTCAATGTGAAAATCCATTTGTTCTAGGTGCATTTGTTTGAAAGATGTTCCTTTCCTCACTGAATTGCCTTGGCATCTTTGTCGTATATCAGTTAATTATATATGTGACTCTATTTCTAGATTCTCTATTCTGTCTCATTGATTAATTTGTATTTATTATAATTTGGGTGCTATTATAAGTGGATTTTTTTCTTTTCCATAGACTAACTTTATTTAAAAACACTTATCATCCTTATAGCCTAATCAGAACCTTCACTGATTACATATCAAAATTATAGAACCCCCAGCCAGTGTAGCTCAGTAGTTGAGCATTGACCTATGAACCAGGAGGTCATGGTTTGATTCCAGTCAGGGCACATGCCCGGGTTTTTAGCTCAATCCCCAGTGTGGGGCATGCAGGAGGCAGTTGATGAATGATTCTCTCCCATCATTAATGTTTCTCTCTCTCTCTCCCTCTCCCTATCTCTCTGAAATCAATAAACATTTTAAAAATGTAGAACCTTACTTAACCTGGCATTGAAGTTTCATCATTGTCTAAAATCTTCCTTTACAGATTTATCACTGGTATCCTATGCTTCCAATAAATGTAATTACTCATTGCTCCAAATATATACTTCAAATTTTTATATAAAATTACATAGTATACTCTAAAGTCACATAAGAGGATCAAGGAGGGGGTGCAAGAATATAGTACATATGAGGATCACTAATTAGAGAAGCATCCTAGCATAAGAGAAAGACTTAAAGATTAAGTAAATTCTGTGTGGCTATGGAGGGTTGAACTAGAATTAGTGCTGGAAACCACAGAGAAACACTTCAGTGTGATGGTAGGATGATACTGGTAGACAAAATAGCTGGAGAAATACAAGGGAAGTTCCCAGGAGATAGTGAGTTCTGCTACTGACCAAGCAGGGGCTGGATGATCACCTCCTGAGAATGCTATGAATGGAGTAATAGTGTCAGCTGGTGTGAGGCCACATCTCCTCTGGGGAGTTCTCCGTAGCCCTGAGATTGTATAAATATATTTCCTAAATTTATTTCTTTTAATCATTAAATGTCATTTTCACAAACAAAAAGTGTCTTTTGACAGTTTGGGGCTTATATTCTCTTCCCTCGAGCCAGTTTTAGATTTCATTTAATACTTAATTCTTTAACATGTTATTCATGAACTACTGCTGAAATTAATGAAGACTTTTTTAAAAAGGAAGCATCTGCAATAGCAGTTCCCATCTGAAGTTCCAGAATCATTCTTCAGGAGGCGTTGTTAATGTAATTGTAAATAAGAGAAGCCATTTGTAAATGATTGTGCATGATTATTCTCTGTCACATCCATAAATTATATACCGAGCTCCCCTCAACTGGTCAGGGCAGCAGAAGGCAAGAGCTTTAGCATCTTTTGAAACAGTAATTAATTTTCAAAATACCAAGGCTAATTGGCAATAGTTAACATTGCCCCCAGAGCACAATCATGGTCTGGATGCCATAGAGACAAGTTGTCTTGTGTTGCCTATAAATGGATTCTCAGAAAACCTAATTTGAAATTACTGCCTTTAATTATATGGCGGATATAAATAACTTTGATAAAATTAGTGCAGCTGGCCTCCTGTTTGTTTTCCCATTTGAATGCACTGTACAATATAATCATCTGAAATAAACATCCATTACAAAGAATGCTGTATTTCAAAGAATATATTATTCTGCTCATCCAGTCAATTGTTATTTCCCCCTTCCCAACCGCATTTCAATCTTGCACCTATTAAAGGGATGAGCAAATTACCAAACTCTCATAATGTGCCAACTAGCAAATTAAAACAATTCATTGTTACTGAATAGAGCCATGCATTTAAGAAAATTTTAGTTCCTTTTTATTCTCAATTATTATGTTTTTCTTTTAAATAGGCTCTGCCAGCTTCAAAATTGGTGAAAGACATATTCTTTTTTATACAATATAGTGATGTCACTTCCTCAATAGGAATCCCATTCTTTAAAAGAAAACAAAAGATATATCTTTAAGTTGATGTGCTTTTAAACTCCAAAGTCCAAGAAAAGGGTCTCAAGTATTATATAAATTTTGGCCTCTGTTCATTTATCTTGTTACAGAACAGAACTGCCTCTTTTATAGGGGAGAGTGGAGCCCCCTTTCATCTTGGGTCACTGCATGTGATTGTCTGTCAGCTTTATCTCTACTGCAATCAGGACAGGATTTACCAAGGTCAATTCAACTCAGTCCAACTATTACCAAGCACAGGTCAACCCCACAGCCCTTTATTAGCTAGCTGATACATACCAGTCACTCTGAAGAATTCCAAAGTGAGAAGACATGGCCTCTCTTATAAATCTGGTAGGGATGCAAAAAAAAAAAAATTTAACTGTAGAATGTTCTGGCAGTTTGGAAATGATCAGACAGGAATATAGCTGATAGAATAAATGCTAGAGCAAGAGTGATGCCAGCAGAAAAGTTTAAAAAAGGCTCCTGAAGTTCAAAATGGCTGTGCATAAAAGAGGAAAAATTAACTGGGCCTTGAGGAAAATTCCAAGGCTTTTCTGCTACTTTCTTCACAGAAAAAAGGCATAGAAATAAAAGTATGGGGCATATTGATGATAACAAATAAGCTAGATATATAAAAATGAAATTTGGGAATTTAGAAAACACTTTTTTCTATCAAAAAAAATCAGGTTTTCAGGATTATCATCAGAGTCTCACAGAAAAAAAAAAGGTAATATGAAACTTTAAGTAGATTAATGTCCCATTTGACCTAAGCCAATAATTTAGGTCCTTAATTTTTGATACATTGAGTCACTCACTGGGGCAACTTTTCAGAACACAGATCATCAGGTTCGGTGCCCTGAGTCCCATTCCTCAGAGATTCAAAAATCAGACCTGGCAAGAGGTATTTTATAAAAGAAACTTCCCAGTGATTCTAATTTTTATCCAGGATTAAGAAATATTTGACCTAAAGCTGTTCCATCTTCTCTTTGGATGAGGGGATACCATTGAGTCCACATGTGGGGATAAAACATGATTTGTTTGGAATGAATAAAAAGAATTCTCATAATCCAAGGTTACTATCTTTTACAACCCTTGGATATGCTACAAAGCACTTACCTGATCAATGATTTTATGTTATCCTTCTAACAATCCTTTTATGTGAATGTTATATTGACTACATATCGTTGAAGAAGGGAAGTGGAGCTCAAAGAGACTAAACAAGCAGTGACTTTATCACTTAAATTGTTTTTTAAAAAAATCTCTTCACCTCCCAATGTACCTTCCTTACAGTCTGGAAATGACTTACTACATAGCAGCCATAACTGGCAGAAAACTAGGCACCAGAGAGGAAGAGTGATGTAGTGTCACACCCTTAAGATGGCAGGGAAGGGAGCCAGGTTCTTGGTAATTAGTCTGGTAAATAATTGCATTGAATACATTTCAAGTCATTCTTGGACTTGTCTCAGGGACTTCTATGCTACACATTCTTATACATATCAATAATTTATGTATACATGTTCAGGTTATTTTGACAAAATAATTAAAGTAATGAAATGGGAGGAAAATCACATGTGTCATGATCCTTGACATTAATTGTTGTCACTTATAACATCATTAGTAATATTAAAATTAAATATTTTAAATATTATGGAAATGTGTAACCTGAAAATTAAAGGTTTCTCATAATTCTGCCTCTCAAAGGTAATCACTGCTAATGTTTGGATGTATACACATGAGATCATACTATATACTATTTTGAGACTTGACTTTTCACATAGAAATATATCCTACAAGTGTGTGTGTGTGAGACTGTGTGTGTATGCATGTGGTATATCTCATTTCTTTGAATGGCTTTTGTACTTCCTTGTAAGTAACTAAACATTTGGGTTGTTTCCAATTTCTGGCTGTTACGAACAATGTTATAATAAACATTCTTGTTATAATGAAAACATCTTTGGGCAATTGTGCAAGTGTTTTAGCAAAATTGATTCCTATGATTAGAATTTCTGACTTGAATAGCATAGACATTTTCTGTTTTAATAGAGTTTACCAAATTGCCTATGAACAAGTTGTGCCAATTTACAATGACGTACTTGAACAATATATGGCCATGCTTGGGTTCCCACAACTCAGTACACTGGGTGTTTTCAATCTTTAAAATGTGCTGATAAGCCAAAACCGGTTTGGCTCAGTGGATAGAGCGTCGGCCTGTGACCTGAAGGGCCCCAGGTTCGATTCCGGTCAAGGGCATGTGCCTGGGTTGCGGGCACATCCCCAGTAGGAGATGTGCTGGAGGCAGCTGATCAATGTTTCTCTCTCATCGATGTTTCTAACTCTCTGTCTCTCTCCCTTCCTCTCTGTAAAAAATCAATAAAATATATTTTTTAAAAAAAAATGTGCTGATATGATAAGTGAAAGTAAATACCATTAACTGAATTTGCATTTATTTGCTCATTATTAAAATTGAGCATCTTTTTTACATCTGGCTTTGGCCATGTGAAATTCCTCCTCTGAGAACTGTTGTGTGTTTTACTCATTTTTTTCAAAGTTCCATCAACTCTTCTTCCTTAATTTGTAAAAGATCTGAATACTAAAGTAAGTAGCTGTTTGGCTATCAGTTCTGTACCTTCCAATTCTCAGTAGCCAAAGTGAACTTTCTAGTGCCCAGATTTAATCATTTCCATTTGCTGCTGAATATCTGTCAATTTGTTTGAGGATATAACCCAAACATTTCAGTGTGGTATACAGCACCCCTGTCTACTAATTTATCCTGATTTTGTATTACTTTCATTCACTACCTTCTCTCCAGTCCTTCAAAAACTCCTGTGTTCCCCAAACAAGCCACATTCTTTCTACTCTGTGTGCTTGCACACCCTTCTCCCTGCCTGGACTGCCCTCCCCCACTCTAGGGTCAGGTGTCATCTCCTTTGTGACATCTACTTTAAGCCTCTGCTCCATTCGGCATCAGGTGTCCTTCCTTCATCAGAATTCCATCACTAGACTCTCAGGATATACTAGACTATTAAAATCACCTGCTCATTGACATCTCTTCTCCACTAAATAAGAAGCCCCCTCAGGATAACGTCTATTTCTTTATTCCAAGAACTCATCATTGAATTTATTACATAATACATTCTTAATTCATGTTTACTGAGCAAATGAATCAAACAAAAGTGTCACCAACTAGGATTATTTTGTATCAGTCATCTGGTCAAATAGATTTCAATCTTAAATCTGGCCTTTTCCAGCTTCTAGAAGCCACCTGAATTCTTCAGGTAAGGGACCCCTCCCTCCATCTTTGAAAACAGCCATGTAGCATCTTCCCGTCTCTCTGACCACTGCTTTTATCCTTACATTCTCTCTCTCTGATTCTAACTCTTATGTCTCCACCTTATAAGGTTCTCCGTGATTGCATTGGGCCCACCAAAATAATCCAGGACAATTTCCCCACCTCAGAATAATTAACTTTCTCATATCTGCAAAGTTGCAAAGTGCCTTTAGGCTATATATTCACAAATTCCAGGGATACATGTTCAGGTTATTTGGGATGTTAACATCTTGGTGTTGGTGGTTGGAGGGGGGCGGGGGGGAAGGTTGGAATATTATTCAGTTTACCATGCCTCCTCTTGAAAGTTTTTCTGACTTCTTGTATTGGAATTAGTTTCTCTTTCTCTGGATCCCATGGGAATTTTTAGAACAACTTTGAAATTTGGGATTAATTTTTCTACCTTCATTGTTACTTTCTTGGTGGCGAAATTATGTATTTAATCTGGGCAGTCAGACCACCCTAAATCTGGAACTAGAACTTCCTTGGTTTTGTCCTTTGTAAAGGAGAAGTGTATTGCTAGGTGGATAAGAGAACAGATGGAGGGGCAAGATTCCTCCTCCAAACCTCTTCTCTAACAGATACTAGTAAGAAATAGCACCAATTTCTCAATTTCTTCATCTGAAACATAGAAATAATTATAATATTTACTACATAAATTTATTTTATTAATAAGGGAACAAATGTAAATTACTTAAAACAGTGCCCTAGCTGGTTTGGCTCAGTGAATAGAGTGTCAGCCTGCAGACAGAAGGGTCCCAGGTTTGATTCCAGCCAAAAGCACATGCCAGGGTTGCAAGTTCAAACCCCAGGAGGGGATGTGCAGGAGGCAGCCGATTAATGATTCTCTCTCATCACTGATGCTTCTATCTCACGCTCCCTGTCCTTTCCTCTCTGAAAAAAAAAAAAAGTGAAGGAGAAACAAGATGGCGTAAGGTACAGACCTGTGCGTGCTGCCTCCCACAACAACATTGAAACTACCAACTATAAGACAAAACAGCTATCATTCAGAACCATGGGAAAGGTGGCCCAGTGGAAGTTCTACAACTGGAAGGAAAGAAAGACGAGCACTGAGACTGAGTAGGATATGCAGAGGCACCAAGAACAGAGGTACGGAGTCGCACACCAGGCGGGCTGCATTTGGACGCACGGTTTTTTTTCAATCGAAAGGGGTTACAAACTCTCGAATCCACTGAACTTGTTTGGGGCAGGATTCTGAGCTCCCAGACCCCTATGGGGAGAGGAGGGACGGCCTTTCAGTGGGCCGGAAAGTGAGAGTGGCTTTCTCATGGAGCTGCTCGCCAGCACTCGGGGCCGCGGAGACACGGAGTCACGGAGAGGCAAGGAGTCACAGAGACACCATTGCTGTTTGCTCTGCCCTGGTGACTCCCTGAGACCCCACCCTACTCAATTTACCTCCCCGCCCAAGCTGTGCCACTGGGACAAAAGGAACCACCTGCGCTTTTGCAGCTTAACCCAACAAACTGCAGATTTCAACTCCTCGCACCCATAAGGTACACACTCAAGAAGCAGAATCAGGTTTGGAGGAAGCCGGAACCAGAACCGGCTGGGCCGGCAACATGGAACCACTGTACCAGCAAACGCACAAGCAGGTCCACCAGATCCAGTCTCACATGGGACGCCGGGAGACAGCAGACAAGCAGTCTGTGCACTTAGTAGAAAACGAAATCCAAGCAAGCATACCAGATATTCAGCCAGCAAGAACTCATGGAGATTTTGTCCAGCAAGGAGCCACCCAACAAAAGACAGAATAACAAACTTCATGTTGACCAGTTAAAGTATGGTGTCCAGCACCTGCAGACTGCTCTCAGAAACTTCCAACATCAGCGATACACAAGGGAGCAGTAGGAGAGATAGCGAGAGGAGCTTCTGACTCGCACCTTCACCCCCAACCTGGGATGTGGCGCCCCCTGCAAGGCTGCGACGGGCCCTGTGAGGCTGCAACAGCCCCAGTGAGGCTGAGACGGCCCCTGTGTGGCTGAGATGGTCCCGGTGAGGCTGAGATGGTCCCTGTGAGGCTGAGACGGCCCCTGTGAGGCTGAGACAGCCCCTGGGAGGCTGAGACAGCCCCTGTGTGGCCAAACACAGGGACACATCGCGGATGGAAATAGCTACATTTTCCATGTGTATGACCCGGCAACAAAAAGCGTACACCTAGGGATGAGGACAGTGGGGGGATAAGGGCAGAGGGTGGGGTGGGAACTGGGTGGAGGGGAGCTATGGGGGGAAAAAGGGGGAACAACTGTAATAATCTGAACAATAAGGATTTATTTTTAAAAAGTTTAAAAAATTACTTAAAACAGTGATTGGCATATAATATTCACTCAAAGGGGTTATTATTTCCCACTTGAGAGATTATTATAAGAGTTAAAGAGAGTAGAAAGTGCCACAACACAATGAAGGGCACACTGTAAATTCTCAATACACTCTAGATTTTTTAAAAAATATTTTTTTATAGATTTTTAGAGAGATGGGAAGGGAGAGGAAGAGAGAGAGAACACAACATTAATGTGAGAGTGGAATATCAATTGGCAGCCTCCTACCAGGGATTGAGCTTGCAACCTGGGCATGTGCCCTGACCAGAAATTGAACCATCAAACTTTTGGTGCACAGAGCAATGCCCAACAACTGAGCCACACCAGCCAGGGCTACGCTCTAGCTTTTAATTGATCATCATCTGTATTACATACAACAGGTTAAAGACATCAAATAGAGTGAAGCAATGTGGAGTTTAGTGAAATGTATTCAACTTTGTGACAATAATCTGAATTATTTCAGGCTCTCTTATTCTTAAGCTTAGTATGGTCACAGGGTTAAAAGATATGAAAGGTCAATAATGTTGTGACAGATGGACTTTGTTAGTTTCAATGATAAAGTAAAGATAACTCCAGGCCTTTAAATATTAGTGTTTTCAAATATATTATCTAATGGGGCCCGGTTGTGACAATGTCAACTCCAGGCAATATCTAGCGATCTAATGGCTGTTTGGTTATTTAGGTTTTTCTAGATTATTATCATCATCCTTGTCATATAATAGCCTTTGTGTCCTTTATATCATAGGATAGTCAGGTGTTACTCATTTGCTTCCAAGGCAAATTGAGTCATTCCACTCAAATGTTTGCAGTAAGTAGAATAGAAACTTGTAGAATCATCTTCCTCTCTCATAAATGAAGCAACAGCAAAGTGGTACAGCATCTCAACTCTTCAAGTTCCTCAAAATAAGTTTTGCTTTTGCAAAACGAACTTTTAACTTCCCACATTCAGTGAGCTGTGTTATAGTCAACATGACTTGCAGCCACGTTTGTTGTAATTTTTTAAATATGTGGAAAAAACGAAAGATATCGACCATGTATTACCTTAACCAAGATGCCAAATTATCTAACTTGTTTCTCCAGGCAAGCAGCCCAACCACAGGAACAGCTCCCAGGAGCCAGTCAAGATTGTCTGTCTGTCCATCCACTCAGGACATCTGTAGGTAAGTGCTCAGCAAATGATTCTACTCAATGTTTTTCAGACCAGTGTTTTGTATTCTTGTTTTACGTTCTGACTGTGTGGCTCTTGCTTCTGCCTATGTTGGCCATGGATAATTTATACTGGCCTAATTTTTTTTTCCTTTAGTGAATTTCTTTATTTGATCTTTATTTACCAACTTTTGGTCCATGCTATCATTTTCATTGCTCTCTCTCTCTCTCTCTCTCTCTCTCTCTCTCTCTCTCTCTCTCTCTCTCTTTTCCCATGGCTTTCTGTCCATTCCCATTTTCCATTCTTTGCCTGATGCCTTGTCTAGATCTACCATCTTGCATGACATATCAGAAGATGGTTTTGAGCAATGCACCCCTGTCTGGTGCTGAGCCCTGTAGGAAGGAGTCTTGTAAGAAATCAGTAAAACAGAGACCTAGGAGGAGGAGGAGGAGGGCCTCTGAGAGATAAGAGCCTGCAGACTAACAAATAAAAGGGAGAATAAATGATTTTCAACTCCGGATCTCACACCCCAGGTGGAGTGAGCTTCACTTAGATTCCTCAGATTCATCTCCCCTAGATGAGCGTCCTTGGATGCAGGCAAAAAGAAGAGCCCACGTGAAATTCCAACTGTCGCGAAGAAGGAGAAATAATAATGAATCACGTGGAAGCTTGCATGGGTCTTCTGCTCCTAATGGAATTGATCTGGTAAATTTGGGATCCAAAGATAAAAAGCAACAAGAACTGACTGAATGTGAGAGTTGCTCTTTAAACCTCTGCAGAGGAAAAGGCCTCTGGTACCAAGAGTGCAGTCTTCCCCTGCCTAGAGGACCCTATGAGATTGAGCGATCCTCAAGGCACCATGAAGAAAGCAAAGGCGGATACCACCACAGGGATCCACAGCTCTTGCATAGTCTTGGGCAAAATGAGATAATCAAGGAAAGATTTTCAGAAACAGATTCCAGCACTGAAATAGTGGCAGTACCAGAAGGCGGCAAGTCTGTGAGTGATGTGGGGTTCCAGGTGAATAACTCTGTTCAGAAGCCTCCTGCCAGCTACTATGACAGGTCTGATAATTTAAAACTATGCAGGTCAGTCACTATAGAGAAAGACTGGATGCCCTGCAAATGTATTTCTTTCTGCTGTGAGCTATGTGTGTGTTTGACACTTACCCTTAAATGCATAACATTTATCCATGCTCTTGTCTGGTGGATATAAGGTGGTAAAATGAGAAAAGGTGCATCTGAGAAGAACATAAAATTAGATTTCCCCTTTTCCCTTTTTGTTAATTGAATAATGGTTTATTCTAGTAAAGGGACTGACAAACCAGTTAGTCTTGTATCCATTCTAGTTAAGACAAGACTAATAGAAGGAATATGAGTGAGAGCATGAAACCTTAGATTCTTCAATGTAAATCTGGTGAACTATTAGCACCCCGACAGAAAAGATATTCAAGGTAAGGGGTTTTTAAGGTCAGAATTTTGTATCAGAAAAATCTCCTGCACAGTTGGTGCTAATTTGCTTTCTAGCTGTTTGACTCAGCAGGTAATTTAAGACTGAAAGGACATAAAAACAGGTCCTGGACATGCCAGTGCGGTTGCTGGAGCCTTCAGGGAAGGCGGCCACATTAACTGTACTGAAAGGTCTCAAACATGCAGGCATTTCATAGCTGTAAAGCTGCTTTCTTGCACTTTTTACCCAACTGTACACATTTTCATCATTTATTCATTTAAGCCTCAATTGTGCATCGGGTTTTATTCTAGGCTTGAAAATATCATAATGCCTGAGATTTGTATAGTCTCTAACATCATAACTTACAGTCAGAGGAGGATAGCAGATTCAAAACTCTTTCATTATATAATTATGATTGTGATTAGGAATATGATAATACAACAAGGAAGTTTTAATTATTCTGGGGATCAGAGAAGAACTCTCTTAAGGAAGTGACAAGCTGACCATGGCTCGAAGGCTGACAGGAGTTGATCAAGGAAAGAAACCAAGGAGACCATCCAGAAAGAATGCCACTATGAAGCCAGGATGAGGGGAGGAGTTTAGCAATCTAGGAAACTGAACACTGGCTGTCCTGGCCAGGGGGTGGTGGGTGAGGGGCATGGGTGGTAGTGATGAGAACTGAGAGGTGGAGAGAGGCATGCAAAATATGCTAAGGGATTTAAAGAGAAATGACATCATTAGATTTGTATGTTAATGTGAGTTTCTTGTAATCTTTTGAATATGATTTAAGTGTGGCTTAGCTAAAATGTTGGGGGATAGAATAAAACACTCTTTCCAGTCCAGACTAAGAATTCCCACTTGCAACCATCTGTTGCCATTTTCCCAAACCTCCTTCCAACATAATTTAATGAAAGACAGTCAAAGAAGCTGGTTGTAATTGGATAAAAAAATAATGCTTGCAATTAAAGTCATAGTGGTTGGTTCTCCTAACTTAAAAGCACTGCTCTGGAGGAATATTTTCAAAGACAGGATATTTCATTTAGATTTCTATTAATGAAAGTGAGATCGATGGGCCTATTTTCTTGCTGTGAGTTATCATCAAAATATACCCACTAAGCAAATACTAAGGACAGCATATTGTACTAGATGCTGAGGCTAAAAAGTGACAAAAGATGTGATTCTTCCAGTAAGTGGCCTATTATCTATTAGGAGAAATTGAACACACACCTGAAAAGATGAAAGTTCAAGGCAGTTCAGGGCGAATTTAAGAAGAGGAATACTGCAGGCATTTGAAGAAAGAAAACTTGCTGAGAGCTGGAACAATCTGGAAACCCCTTAGGAAGGGGCATTATTGGGACTGAGAAAAGTAGAATTTAGTTTGGCAGAGATGTATGGGTGGCATTCCAGGCACTCAAGCCAGGGAAAATACCATGAGCCCAGACTGGGATGCAGGAATGACACTATGCACTTAAAAATTTTGTGTGAATTTTTGTGACTAGTTTGGAAGCTTTGCATAGATTGATAACAACTAAAATTTTTTAAGAGACATTATAAACAAAATATGCATATCCTTCCAAGGAGTTTAATTCTATTCTGTAGTCTTATTTTCAAACAGCCTCTTAGTGCCAAAGAGGCCGCCTCGAAAGTTGAGAACAGATTAAGAGTATTGTACTTCCTTTAGCCGATCTTCAACCAGAGAAGTTTCATGATAATCTCTCCTATATAATGGGGTTCCACATAGTATTCCTTTAAGGAGAAAAGAAGATTCCACTGCAAAAGATAATACAGAACAGCCTTTGCTAAATAAAATAGTCTCAACAAAGAACAACATACACAGAGTAGTCACAGTATCCTGAGGGTGTCCTGGGAAAGGAACTTAGATGTAGGAGAATGAGTTGGGATGAGGTAGAAGTATCTTACTTTGAGATAACTAGGACTAGGATGATATAGGGTAATGAAAGGGGGGTAACATTGGCATCCCACCAGGTGAATAGGAACAATCTAAATGCTTGGCATTGGTGAGAGCATAAGACAAAGGCAACAATGATGACTCCAAATCTTGGAACTTAGGAGACAGTAAATGCTGATGATATTGGCAAAGGCAGAAGAGGTCAGAGGGAAGCTGGTTTGGGAAAGACATGATGAGTTCAATTACAGGCAGGCTATTTGTTATTGCAGTGACATTCAAGGGTCAGCTGTCCAGCAGACAGTATGAGACATGTCACTGAAACACAGGAGAGCAGTCAGGGCTGGGTCTAAGTACTTGTTCAAGCACCAGTGAGCTATACACAGACCAACACTGAACAATCGCATTTTTGCAATTGACGTTAGTATGACGTATTAGCACAGGGCAACAGCACAAAGATATTAAAAATGAAAATATAATTATGGTCATAAAGGACATATATATTCTCAGGAAGGTGACTGTGATGCCAGAAAAGTGAATGAAAGCTTTAAATGAGGTCATATGTAGGGGGGGAAAGCCTCTAGATGGACACAGCCTGAGCACCAGCGTCCCCTGTGAAGGGGAGAAAGATGACCCCTGAGAGAAGCAGCAATTGCCTTGAACTTGCAGTCCAGCTTCAGAAATGCATAGGCAGGACCAGTCTCAGCCACAACCACAAAGCAGAAGCTTCTGAGTCCTTCCTCCTTCTCTGTTCCGAGCACTGAGCCCCCACGAGGACACTCTGCTCCTTTCCACCTCATCAAAGCCTTATTTAGAGAAAGTTTCTCTTAGCCAGTTATAACTTGCAGGAAATTTAAATCTTCACAGTTGTGCAATGGGAGAAGCTTTTCCTTTTTTAATAGAAAAATTTACATTTGAAAAAAACATGAGTTAGCTCATGTTAGCTCATGCTTGAAACTTTTTAATGGCCTCTTAATAGCCCTTGGTGGCAAGTTCAAAATCTTCAATATAATTTACAAAGTCCTGCATGATCTATCAGATCTGCCTCCCCAGCTTCAATGCCCATCATTGACAATGGCCTATTCATGCTGGTCTTCAATTCCCTGGAAATGGCCAGACCTGTCTCTTTTAGGGCCTAGAATGCCTACACATTATCCCCTCTGCCCTTCACCAGACTGACTCCTAGTCATCCTTTCCTTATTTAAGTGTCATTTCTTTAGGGATGCCTTCACGATGCCCTAACTAATATTCAGGTCACCTGGGAGTCAATTTCATAGCATAATTTTAAATTGCTAATGTATAGATATTTTTGTGATTGACTGCATCAAATTTGTTCATGGCAGTGTTCACAGTGCCTGAAAGATAGCACACACTCAACACAGTTTTTGAATGAATAAGTTTAGGGCTAATGAATTTTTTTAAGGGAGTCATTCTTACTGTGTGAAATCATCGCATTAAGAGGTGGATTATCTCACCTTCTATGGAACCAACATGTAAAGAATACTCTACACCAGCAGTTCTCAAACCTTAGTGACATCAGTTGACTACAGGGCTTGTCAAAATACAGATTGTTGGATGTACCCCCAAAGTTTCTGATTCACTTACTTTGGGGTTGAGCCCATGCATTTGCATTTGTAAAATGTTCCTAGGTGATATAGATGTTGTTGATCTACGGACCACTTTTTTAGAACCTCTGTTCTATGCTACAAATTCTTTCTAGGCTTTAAGTGGGAAAAGAGTAAAAGTACTTGAACAGATGAGTATGAGAAGCATACTTATAGTTTCCTATCATATTCTATTGAATTCTGACACAAAGCATAATTCAATTAGTTTCCTGTATTTCACTACCAGGATAGTTTGGGTCATCTCACTAAAACCATAGACTGACAAAGTCTCTACTTTACCAGGAACTCAGATACCATAGTTTGGGTATTGTTTCCCTTCAAACCCACTTCCTCATCTCAACTACCCCCATTTCTGTCAGTGACTCCACAAATTCCCTAAGTTTTCAGTTTTAACTATTTTCTTCTGCATTGAATATATCCGGTCTCTAACTAAGTCCTGTCATTTCTCCCTCCAGATATTGCTGTTGACCTGTGTGCCTTCTTTCTCATTGTCAGTGTTCTGTTTTGGTCCTATTCTCCACAGCCACCCCTCAGCCTGCTACCTGCTTTGGTCAGGATTCTTCCACTAGACTAAAATGGACTGAAACCAATTCAAATGTGCTTAAGTGACAAAGGGAAGTATTAGCCACAGAAATGAAAATCCAGGTATACAGATGGCTTCAGGGACTCTAAAAACTCAAACAATGTTGTTTCTCTCCCACTCCTCCTTCTCCTCTTCCTCTTCCTCTTTCTCCTTGTCTCTGTGTTTTCCTAATTTTCCCCAACAGAGGGAAGAGGCCATGTGGATAGGAATAGCTTCAGGCTTACATTTTACCCATCAGTGACCTAACAGAAAAGAGGAATGTTCTCTTCCTGCAGTTGCTCATAAAATCTCAGCCTGCCTTAGGTCACATCTTTGGGCTAATCATAGTCACCAGAGGCAAGAGGCATTATGCTTGTAGCAAGTTCTTGGATAGGGAAGTTGGATTTAAAATGTGGCTGTTGGAAACCCCTCTAGAATCTTATGAATTGGTGATAGAACATTTCAACAACAAAAAGAGCAGCAGCAGGACCAGAAGACATGGGAGAAGAATTATAAGCAAAAAAAATATATAATAGTGTTCAATCGCCATCAAACTCATGTCTCCCCACACCCCCCAAATGCCCCCTTCTCTTCAAATGCCCATATTTAGGCATGCTATCCTCATTTTTATCCTTTTTCATGAAGCTTTTCCAAACTCTTGTGGTTAACAGTGATCTTTTTTATTGGAATTCCCATAACCTTTATAGTAAATATCACATATTTAGTATTCAGTTTTCCTCTAATAGTTTCATGTGTGTTTCTCTTTTCCCTATAGAATAAGCTCCTTGAAAATAGGTTAGGGATCATGTTTTATATCTATTTTGTACATTCCACAGTACTCAAAGTAATTCTGGACTTTAGAAATTACTCCAGTAGAATTTGGGGCGGGGGGGAGGGGGGAGGCATTGTAATCAGTGAATGCTAAGACTTGCAGAATCCATGGGCATGATAATGGGGATTGGGTGATTCAAGGTAAAACAATTAAGTAGTAATGAATTACATCAATGGTTTCTTTAAAAGAAGAAAAACCTCAAAGTAAATAATAACTCCTAGTAATTAGTAATTTTCTAGTTCTAGCTTGGGTTAGATGGTGAGTTTAAAGGTATACTTTATATTTTCTTCCTATAACCTTCATTAGGCATATTCTCATTAAGAAAAAAAAATGTTTTGAGAAAAAATGGATTTAAAAATGGTAAAAAAAATAGTCTGTATTTTAACTTCTTTAATTCTATCAAGGTACAGGAACTATAAAGTGAGTGTGAGAAAATGTCTATAGCTCTGGATGTTCATAGCAGGAGATTCCTTTTCAAGAGCATTTGGATCAGGCTCTGTGATAAAGCACTAGCATCTGTTAGATTGATGTAGATAACTTTTGAATAATAGGCTTGAGCTTAAATCAACCTTTTTATCTCTGTCATCATATCCGTGTACTCATGCATTTCACACATGGAGCAACTATTTCTTGAGAATTTACTCTGTTTTGGCAATGTTCTAGAAGTTGGACATATACTGGAAAGGACAGTAATGATCCCTTACCTCATGAACTTATATTCCAGTTGGTAAGACAAATAATTAAACATGAAAATGTAAAAAAAAAGAATTGATGAATGAAGCTAAAGGAACACATCGCACCTAGTAGCACAAAGCAGGTTTCCCAGAGGAACTAACAATTAAATAGAAACCCAAAGGAGAAGTAAAAGTAAGCCAAGCAAAGAGAAGAGACCATCTATTCCAGGAAAGGATGTGGCATATGTGATCACCCAGAGATGAGTGAGACGTGGCATGAAAGGATATCAGTGTGGCCTGGCAGAGAACAGAAGGAGGGAAATGGGAGGCCATCATGGAAGTCCTTATCAACCAGTTAGGAGTCTGGACTGTGTTCTAAAAATAAGGAAAAATTTCTCTAGACTTTGAAGCAAAAGAATGACACTGTTTGTGCTTTGGAAGATCACTCAAGCTGCTTTTGGAAAGTCGATTGGAGGGGGGCAAGACTGAAGTCAATGGAGACCAATTAGAAAGCCATTGTGGTGTTCTAGGGGGCAGGTGATGGTGACTGTATAAAATTAAATAGATGGATTTTAAAGTATTTTGAAAGGAAATCAAATAGGATTTGATGATAAAATACATATCTGTATGATCTCAAGTTTCTGATTTAGAAAACGGTGCAGATTATAGTGCCATTCACTATTGAGAGAACGAACACACTGCTTGAGAAAGATTTAAAAGAAGATGGAGCTCAGTTTTAGACTGATAGTTTGTGATTCAAAGCATATATCCAGAGAGAGATATTCAGGAGGCAGGCATATATAAAGGTCTGGAGTTCAGAAGGTGTATCTCAATTTTAGATGAAGATTATGAAGCCGTGCACATATAGGTGGTGATTGTCAAAATCTCCCATGGAAAATTTGCAAACTGAGAAGATGAGGGCATGAAGAACCCTGTGGAATAGCAACATTTAATGGTTTTGGAAAAGAAAAAGGAACCAACAGAGAGAGGAGCAGAATCGATAAAAATCATGTGAAAACCCAGAAGTGTGTAAAGGAAAGATAAAATGTGATGAATGGAGGGAAGGATGAATTTGGAGGACCCTTGAGCTGAGAGGAGAGAGAGAGATATCATTTGAACATGCAGAAAACAGAGGATTTTTATTTCTTTATTAAGGTCCCACAGAGAATTTAGGAAAGGATGGGACTCAAAACTCAAAGTAGAAGGATCTCCATGGCAAACAAAATAGGTATGTCTTTTTTTGCAATAGAGGTAGAGCAGGATATGACAAACATGGACAAATATGAATTTACAGATGTTACAAGTTTTTTTTGATGGCCTTGTAGAAAAGGGGGGTGGTAGCGGGGTCAAACATCCAGTGAAATTTGAATTTCAGATAAACAACAGATAATTTTTTATTAGGACATACTCAACACTAAAAAATATATTTGTTGTTTATCTGAAATTCAAATGTAACTGGGCCTCCTGTATAGTTTTGCTAAGTTGGGCAATGCTAAGCATAATAATATAGAAAAGCATTATTGAAAGTTCTGTTGAGGTTCATAACTACGAATTTATGTGGCCACAGACTGCAGGAAGTATAATTTACCTCCGCAACACATCATTTAAATGCAGATACAACCATAAAAGGCAATTGAACATGTATCTTAGGATATATACTACCATATATAATCTTGAAATTTAAAAACTAAGAAAAATATGCTCTACAAATAAGATTTTTGAAGTAAAATACATGTCATTGGGTAGTTTTATTGTCAATATTTCTTTAGAGGAAAAAATACTTCTCTTTACTTTAATATTTAAAGCAATTATCATAGTCACTGGGAAGATGGGGTTCATAGATTCACAAATCATCTGCGTCACTTTCCCATCTGCTCTTTGAAGACCTTTGAGACACCCACACATATTATTATCTATCTCTTTCTTGGACATATTATTCCTGGGGCATTCTTATTCCCTTTATAGCTCTAATTATGAGAACACTTCTCCTAATATTTAACCAGCCTGTATTGTAGTTTCTACCTGGTAGTCCTAGATTGATATTCACTCAGTAATAAGTGAACATTATTTTTTTTGCTTTTGTAACACATTCTGTTACTTATTTTTATTTCTTTTTCTTTACAAAAATGAGTCTGATGTTCTGTTTTCAAAGTCCATTCCATGAGTAATATGTAAGCTGTTCAGTCTTCAATATTCAGGTGAGCAAGGTCCTCCTAACGGACCTAATGAAAAGCATTCATTTCTCAAATTTATTCTTTTCCTTGTGCCTTTGCCCTTCTTTTGCTGAGTCTAGTAGGAATTAATAACAACCCTTCACCTGCTCATTTTAATAACAGCTGAGTTGGTAGGAAGTATAGGTGTGAACACTGTTGGTAACCTGCCGGAGATGAGTTACTTGGGATGACTCAACATAGACTCACAAGGTCTCACTTCCAACTCTTACTTTCCCTCTACATGAAGTGTTCAAATTTGCAGAAGGGAAAATGTTCCTCTCTTCATTTACATGATAAAAAGAAGAAAAATGGATGAGCATTCTAAATGTATGTAATACTAGTATGATACAATGTTTTAGAACTATTTCCTTCGTTGAAATGAATAATTTTATTTATTGCCATCCTTAGTAAAAATTCAGATAGATACTATGCTACTTTATTTTACAGACTAAAGTTTCTCCAACAAATAAAAGAAAAACGTTTATAACAACACATTTTATTTTATTATTTTTTTAATATATTTATTGATTTTTTACAGAGAGGAAGGGAGAGAGAAAGAGAGTTAGAAACATCGATGAGAGAGGAACATTGATCAGCTGCCTCCTGCACATCTCCTATTGGGGATGTGCCCGCAACCCAGGTACATGCCCTTGACCGGAATCGAACCTGGGACCCTTCAGTCCGCAGGCTGACGCTCTATCCACTGAGCCAAACCGGTTTTGGCTATAACAACACATTTTAATGTTATAAACATTTAGTGTGATTTCACACAGTCTATTAGCATTTATCTCAGTAATTTGTATTTTGACACTGATATATGTACACACACACACACACAAAACCTACGAGAGAAATAAAAAGACTTGTAGAAAAGGCATTATTTTATATATTTTTAATATATCTTTCAAAAACATGCCTTGTCCTTGGCAGTTTCTTTTTTCCTATAATTGTTCTTAATTTGGGGAGATAATCTTTTCAGGAATGGAATGACAGTATCATCAATAATACTGATTGTCTTGACTGGTAAATTATCTTACATGACCAAAACCAACTGGATTTGATTAATTACCTTTTAATTTGGAAAAACAGGTCATTCTGATTTTTGGAAATAACATGTACTCTATAGGCCAATTATTTAGCAAGTTGTCTTTTAGAAAGGAAAAAAAATAGATATTTCCCTGTTTATACAACTATCTTAAAGTAGATTTTAGGATCAGGAATTTTCCAACCTGATTTCAGGCAAAAAATAAATAGAAGCATGATACTCCTTTAGACATATAAGTTAGGATTTACATATTATAAAGCTGTTTATACTGTGCTACATTTATCTTTTTTTTGTTAATTTCTAAGTTTATTATGCCCAATTATGCCAAAGTGCAAAATACTAAATAAGAAGGAATATCAATCAGATAGAGTTTGTCTACTTCTTTATTTAAGAACGATATGTTTTGAACTTTAAAAAACCCCACAATATTTGTTCAGGATTGCAGTTAGTTTGATCTATGTGCTTCTTTTAATAAGCATATATGATTGACAATATGGAATTTCTCCTCTGTCTCAAAAAGAAAATGGAAACCCTCCCCCTTCTCTCACACAAATTCATTTTTAAACCATTATGTATATAGTAAATTATGTATCCTATATATTTATGCAAACAGAAAATGGATACTGTGTATTTTAAAATCATAAATATTGAGTATAGTGCTTTCTGGTTCCCAAATATGATTTATATCTGACAATTTATGTATAGCTTGAACATTTCCTCTATTTGTGATTACCATTTAGGTCCTCATCTTCCTTATAGCACAGTGGTTACACAGTCATTTCAAATCTTCTGCAATGGTTCTCTGACGAAGGTAAATTTAAATACCAGGGTATCTGGTTTGGTTCAAAAATGTAAATGCCCCTGGGACAGCCTGGGGGAGCTGGCATTTGTTTATCACACTCTGACAGACTTACACTCAGCTCATCGGAGTGCTCTCCTTCCCACCTTTGTCACGCAAGGACCCCAGGAGTCTCTTTGTTCTCCTTCATTCACTCCCAGGTTCATGCAGAACCAAAGAGGCCATAATCCAGGAGCCCCTGTGTTTGGGAAGCTTCTGGGAGGTGGATTTTACTTTAGACATTATGCTGAACATTTCCTTCTTCCCTTCATGGTTATCTAACAAGTGATCATCAAAACCTCTCTGCTTTCTGCCTCACTTGCCGGACTTTGTTTTTATTTTGGCCCTTCTGAGCCTCGCCTTAACCAACTCTGACATCTTTATTTCACACTCTTTGATCTAAGATGCTCACAACCAAATGAAAATGTTTTGCCACACTGCAAGATAGTAGCAATGAAAAATTAAAATAAAAGAAGAATAAAGACAGAAAAATAGCTAGAGTGAAATGGAAGTCATACACACTGTCAAAATGTCCATGCATCAGAGGAGTCCTGGTTGCAGTCAGCAATCCAAAGCCTCGGATTTCTACCAGATAGACTTGCAAGGATCAGAGAGCTCACCGCACCCAGTGGTTCTCAATCTGGACTGCACGGTAAACTCACCTGAGAAGTTAAAAAAACAGTTGCTGTCAGGACCCCTTTCATATCCCTCGGAAGTGATGTCTCACCATGGGTCCAGAGATTATTTGAATGAGCACCCAGGGCTGAGAGTCACTGATTTTTAGCCCAATGTCAAGCGAAGCAAATGAAGCCAGTATGATAATATATTGCAAGAACTGTACTTGGGTAGGAGGTCCACTAGGCAGCACTTCTATCAACTGGACACACTAGAATGGAGCCTGGGGGTGAGCAACAATTTCTGAGGTCATTTGGGACATTGATTCTCAAACTTGACAACTCTATTAGTAGATAAAAGATATAGTTGCTTTTAACAGCCTCCACCTTGGATTAAAACTCAAATTTCTCATCTGTGTGCAAGTTTTTGACACTACAGTTTAAAAACACATGCCCAAAACTAAACCCATGGCTGTCAGAGTACAGTCCCTGCACCAGTAGCATCACAATTACCTGGGAACTTGGTAAGCATGCATTATTTGGCCCCAACCTAGACCTATGGAATCAGAAACTCTCCGCGTGGGGCTCAGCCATCTAGGTAGTAACTGGCCATCTATGTGAGTCTGATGCACACTAGTTTGAGACTAGTAGAAGACAAGCAGTGTAAGAGCATGTGTTCATGCTGCAGGTGGGTAAAAAGAGGTGCTTTAGAGAACAAGGGAAAGGGCCTAATGTAAGTCTGTGCATGAGGGACAGCCAAACATCAAGCAAATAAGTGACATGATGTTTGTTGGTATTTGATGATTTTCTATTTCCTTTTAAAAAATGATTTGATATACTATAGGTATAGACACATATACATACATATCTATGTGTCTATATGTTTCTACAGTTGGCCCTCCATATCCATGGGTTCCACATCTGAGGATTCAACCAACCATGGGTCAAACATATTTGGGGGAAGTAGTTATGTTGTTGCTGGCATGTGCTATGTAGTTAGGCCTATCATGGTTGTGTCTGTACTGAACATGTACCATTTTTTTTCTTGTCATTATCCTCTAAATACAGTATAACAACTATGTACATCACATTCACATTGTATTAGTATTATAAGTAATGTAGATATAGTTTAAAATATAGGAGAGGATTGTGTAAGTTATATGCAAATCTATTCCATTTTATATAGGGGACTTGAGCACCCATAGATTTTGGTATCTGTCAGGGATTCTGGAACCAATCTCCCACAGATACCAAAGGATGACCATATATACACATATACACACTTAGACATATATATGTATAAACAGGGAAGGTTTACAGTTTTGAGTACATGAAACAGAGTTTATTCTTGTGTTATTATTTATTAATTATTGTATTATTTTCCATATGAACAACTATAAACCTCCTTTTGCCTTACTCTGTTAGAGGAGAAAATAGAAGGCCAAATATGAGATGGATTGACTCCATAAAGGAAGCCATAGGCATGGGTTGTCTATAGGAGCTGAGCAGGGCTGTTGAGGACAGGATATTAAGGACATCACTGGTTCATAGCAATGTCAGGAATTGCAGCCAACTCAACAGCTTGTAATACACACGTGTATGTGCATGTGTATGTATTACATATACAATTATACATACACACTCCACCATACTTGAGGTTTGCACTTTAGCACTTGCACTTTTCACTTTTGGAGTTTGTGCGTGAAAATAAAAAGTCTACTTTACCTTTCATTAAACTCTATATTGAAGTTGCACATTTTAAATTTTTTCAGTGTTTCTATTTTCAAACAAGACAGCTGCTTTAGAGACATAACAGAAAGGCAAAGATATCAGGGAAGAGCTATATGTAATGATTGCACCTGGCATACATGATTATTTAAGTACATTCATATTGGAGGAGAAGAAAAATGATATCAATTTATCATTTAGATTATTTCATAGTGGAAAATTTTGTCCAAGAATGAGAAAGGTCAAAAGATGATGAAAATTCAAAGATTCAAATGAAGGCTAGAGAAAGACTCAGTGGACAGTGATGAGAATGGAGAAAGTTTAGACACACCCACAAATCCAGCCAGGTTAAATACTAATGATGCAGTTGAAGACACCCCTTGCAGCTAGCATGTAACAGGGTAAATAGGTTTTAGCTTCTAAGAAACTGAAGCAGAACCTCATACACCTACATGAAATGTCAGAATACCCATACTTGCATAGACCATAGATGTAGACCATACCCAACATGAAATAGCAAGTTTACATACTTAAATTCAGACAATACAAGTTATTCCCAACATTGGTATATGTGTATAGAGTGAAGGCGCGGGACAAAGTATTCTTCTTACTTTTCTGTCTTTCCAAATGATAGGTATTTGGGGTATAGAATGGAGACTTGCAAATAGGATTAACACCTTAAATTTATATTTCTGTTAAAGTACATTTGATTGTTACATGGAAATCCTTTGGTTACTGTGTAACCAAAATATTAAAAGGGTGACACCTGAAGCTGGACAGGAAAAGCGCAGGAAAGCAATGCACATGGCCTGATAACAGACAAGGCACTTTCCACTTGCTCAGATATATGTCTCTCTAATATTTATAACTTGGTTAATCTACTAGAGAATAAGAAAAAAGAAAGGGAAGTGGAGCCGGAAAAATATCCTTCAATCTCTCTATTTTTAGTTGTGGTTATTGTAAAGAAAATTTAAAATAGAGGAAACTCCTATTTTAAACTTAATTACCCAGATTTTGACATATTTCCTTTGAATCATTTTTATGCATGTAAGTTTAATAGGATAATACTATGTTTTTATTTATGTTTCTTAATCACAAGATGTAAAGTTCTACACATAGCTTTTGAAGAATGAAACCTGTCAGAAAAAAAACAATCTTAAAGGTTTTTGTCTAAATTCTGTTTTCTCAGGATTCTTAATAAAATATAATTTTATTTTTATAAGGCATTTTAATTTAGTTCAACAAAATTGTACTTTGTGCTGATGATCAAGAAACAAATGACTGGAAAAAACAAATGGTATAAAAGTCATTCCGGATTTACTTACACACTAGGAAAATATGAATTAGAAAGAGGAAGTAAGTAACTACATTATTAATTTACATATTTGTAACTCTATTGCTAGTTATAAAATATATTTTAAATATAATTATTCCTTGCAATAATTGTTATTGGTAATTCTACCACTTTTAGGAAAAAGTATTTTTCAAATATAATTATTCACTGAAATATTTTAAATTCAAGATAGTACAGAATTACTTCCTTCAACTTTTCAAAATGACTGTCTCCATACAGTGTGACTAAGGTAAAAGTTAAATTATGAACATCATGGTTTCCAAATGGTACCTGTGGTGACGAACAAATGCTCAGATGCCCTATAAGTAGATTAATCTTGAGCATCTGTCCTGAGGAGCTTTAATTAAAACCCTAAAGTGAGTGTAATCTGTCCTTTACTCCCATTCTCCCATAGTTCATCCACTTTTCTTTTCCCAAACTGATGCCTGAGTTTTACCAACTTTACTTCATAGTCTCCTGTTCTCTTTTCTATTTTCACAACTATTACACTAGTTCTTGCTTTTATTATTGTTGACTTTAACTTTTATAATATTCTCTTCTTTTTCTTTGTAATATCTGAAGTAACAGCTAGATTAATTATTTTTGGGGGGAGACATAGACAAGCTGATTGTATTTTACTTTTTTAACTATATTTTTATTGACTTCAGAGAAGAAGGGAGATGAAGAGAAAGATAGAAACATCAGTGATGAGAGAGAATCACTGATTGGCTGCCTACTGCATGCCCACACTGGGGATCAAACCCACAACCCGGGCATGTGCCCTGACTGGGAATCAAACCGTGACCTCCTGGTTCATAGGTTAATGTTCAACCATTGAGCCATGCCAGCAGGGCTCAACGTTTTTATTAATTTATTTTTTTTTTATGTTTTATCTTTATTGTTGAATTACAGATGTAATTTCCTCCCCATTTCCTCCCCATTGCTCCCTTCCAGTTCCCACCCCACGCTAGGCCTTCACCACACTATTGTCTGTGTCCATGGATTATGCATATGAGCATGGAAGTTCTTTTGTTATCCCCCCGCCGCCTCCACCCCCTTTCCTCTGAGATCTGTCAGTCTGTTACATGCTTCCATGCCTCTGGACTTTTTTTTTCCGTCAGTTTATTTTGTTCATTAGATTCCACATATAAGTGAGATCATGTGATACTTGTCTTTCTCTGACCGGCTTATTTCACTAGTATAATACTCTCCAGGTCCCTCCATGCTGTCTCAAAGGGTAAGAGATCCTTTTTTATAGCTGCATAGTATTCCATGGTGTAAATGTACCACAGCTTTTTTATCCACTCATCTACTGACGGGCACTTGGGCTATTTCCAGATCTTAGCTATTGTAAATAGTGCTGCCATGAACATATACTCTTTCTGATTGGTGTTTCGGGATTCTTAGACTATATTCCTAGAAATGGTATCTCTGGTTCAAACGGCAGTTTGATTTTTTAAATTTTTTAGGAAATTCCGTACTGTTTTCCATATTGGTGCAACAGTCTACATTTCCACCAAATTCTTTAGTGAGTTGCTGTTACAATTGAATAGAGTTAAAGGATTTTATGTGTGTTTGTGTGTGTGTGTGTGTGTGTGTGTGTGTGTGTGTGTGTGTGTGTGTGTTTTCATGTTGGCACTGGATTAAGAAAATGTATTTTAGGCTCTCCAAATCTTACTTTATTCTTCAGCATGACATCCCACCCTAACTTTTCAGTTCCTTTCAAACTTGGCCACATACTTGACCAGATTACCTGGTCAATTCTACTTCTAAGCATTCACTGCAAAATATCTTCTATGTCTGGAGTCCTCTACCAGCTTCCATCTCCATCTGCCAAAATTCCATCCAGGATCCAATTTTATTTCACATACTGCATCTTCCATTAGGCTTAACCACTCCCTACCCCCAATATGTACTTGATCTTTATCTCCCTCACTTATAACAGCACTCGATATGACACACATCACATTGTAACTTCGATTCTAGCTAACTGTGCAATTGTCCAATGTGTAAACTATGCAAGTATAAGCTCCATGAAGGGCACAAAGCCTGAGGCTTATTTATCTTTTTATTTATCACAGCACCCTGTCTGATCTTGCACATAGTAAATATGCAACAAATTATTTCTTGAGAGAATGATCAAATAAATAAATGAACACATGGATAAATAAGTGAGTGAATGAATTAAGACCGACCATTCTTCATTCAGAGTTCTGGAACTGCCCAGCCACCATGGCTCATTTGTTGAGCATCAACCTATGAACCAGGAGGTCACAGTTCAATTCCTGGTCAGGACACATGCCTGGGTTGTGGGCTCAATCACCAGTGGGGACTGTGCAGGAGGCAGACAATCAATTATTTTCTCTCATCATTGATGTTTCTATCTCTCTCTTCCTCTCCCTTTCTCTCTGAAATCAATAAAAATATATTTTTAAAAAGTACTGGAACTACTGTAAAACATTGATATTTTGCTGAGAGACTTACTTGCCTATATAGGAAAATTTGTATGCAGAAGTATATTTCTAATTCATTTAGTGCATTCTTGGTTGTCTGTAAATAAACTACTTTGTCAATTATCCATGAGACTTGAGACTTCCTTTGATGTAATGCTCAGCCAGATAAGATTAATGAATGAACAAGAAACAGAAAGAAGTCTTGGTTGAGAATGAGGTTATGAGGATTCAAACACTTAGCAATCACAAAGAAAGAGCTATCACAAAAACAATTTGAATAAAGAGTCTCTGCCACGTGGAGAGAAGAAGAACACTAAAGAGTTATGATATTTTTCCTGATAGGGCTGTTATTATATATGTACCAAAGCCCTACTCTGTATCTGACCAAATATATTTATTTATATCTACACAGAAAGCAAATGAGTGTGTATTATCTGCCCTTTTGTTTTTTCTTTCCATTTCAATATATGCAGGTAATAAAAATTGAGCCTATTAACTTTAAAATTACTTGCATAGAAATATCTCTAGTTTAATTTTGTCAATCTTACAAACAAACCCCAAAAGATCTCAAAGCTTACATATAAAATGAATGTTTGCGATGTGTAAGAATGTAGAGAAAATCATTTTCTAGGGATTATCTAAAAGGGAACATTCCACATTTTTATCTTTCCTGACTTGGAGGATTTGGACACTTTGAGCTGACCCTAAGACTAGTGAGAAAGATCTATTCTGTTATTGGGCACTTGCGGCTGGGAATTGAGGGGTGGCACATGCCATCATACAGGGGGAGAAACATCTAATGTACTCCATGAACTCATGGAGCCTTCAGAAAGTCCCCAAGGAGGGCCTAGCCCCCTATGAGACTGGATCACTAGGCTAGATGATAACACAGATCCTGTTATCAATAAAATTGAATCATAACCAGAGGTGATGAGGGCCACAAGCAGAGCAATTTAAATAGAATATTCCCAATCCATTGCTGCTCACACAACCACAATAACCTTTGAATACAAAGAGGACTTGGCCTCCTCTGCTTTCATTACTGGCACAGCAAGGTGATCATTTTCTTCTCCACGTTTTTCATCAGTGTGATATCTAGTGGGAAGAAAATGCCGCTGATTAGTTGTGACTTTGGATCAGCTCCAGGATCAAGCTAGGAGCCAGGGACATTGCTCTGCCATTGTCTTTGGTGTTGATCATTCCCTCCAGCCTGTGCAGATGGTGTGAAGTGTTGACCAAGTCAGTGGTGACAAATTAGGGCATGAAATTAAACTCAGGAAGTCATTCTATGTAGCAGGGTTGTTGTTGTTTTAGTTGAAAATACTCCTTTGAGAAAAGTAAACACTAAAAAATCACTTGTGTGTGAAACGCTGTCACTCATCTGTAGATATTAAGGAGGTTGTAGATTCAGAATGGCCAATCTTAAGATTATAAAAATTGTATTAGCTGTCTATAAAATATTTTATCCTTATATCATAATTATATTTTTAATTAGAGTTTACAAGATATTTTTAATCTCAGGCTGGATGGTAGCTTATAATGCTTAGCTTCATTTCTTTAAAGAGAATCTGATTTAAGGTTGCTTGTATTTTGAAATCCAAAAATGTATGCTGATTCCATGTCAATCAGAGTTGCTGGAAACAGCTGTTAGTAAGAATACTATTATTAAGTGCTGTCCATCTTCTTCTCTACTTATTAAATAAGAGTTACTTCTCCTTTCTTTATCGGATCAGTTTGCTTGACTTCCTCTGATACTCAGAGAGGGTATAAAATTGGTATACCACAGTTTGGTTCCTCAAATGTTAATGAAAGAGTAAAGGGTATGTGCAAGGATCATGCATTTCTCACTTTCATTATAAGTGAATTTTCCCGAAACATAAACAAAACGCTGGTAGTTGGTAACAATTTCTGAGAATTGCTAAATCATCTCCCTAAGCTCTCTCTTTTGGTTTGTGCTCTGTAATGCCTTAAACTATGTTCAAGTAATACCTTAAGCTATACCATTCCCAGGCCATTTATGGTCTAGCAATTTGCCATTTTTACCCTGACTTTTTAACACTCTTACCATATAAATTACTCTTAATATCATGCTGTTCTTTCCATACAGAGAAGATCCTGCCCCCAAAAAAATTAATAAATAGGAATTTATTCAGCTCATAATAGAAGAACTTAGATAGATTAGACAATTAACAAACAACAAGGAAAAGAACTGTATGGAACACAATTTAAGAGCAATGAAACCTCAAGAAATGAAGGGAGCATTGTAGGGGAAGAAGAGTTAGACGCTGTTGCATTGGTGCTGTGAGTCTTAGGAGAGCTCCACTTAGATGCGCTGTTACCAAGAGAGGGAGGGTCTCAAGAATATGAGATTCTATTTGAGGAAATTCTCAGAGGCACACGTCACCAGAATGCAGCAGGCTGGCAAAATAACCACCTGAGCATTACCTTTAAAAAATACTACTTATCCTTTATTGACAATTAACTTAATCCTTATAAATAGTCCTATGACTTGTATGCATGCATATAAGCATAACCAATGGACATAAGAAACTGGGGGGGAGAGGAGGCCAGGGGATTGTCAAGGGCGGGGGGGGGAGGGAAAGGAGACATATGTAATACTCTTTGTAATACTTTAAACAATAAAAAATAATAATAATAAAGAGGGACTACAAGCTAAAAAATAAATAAATAAATAAATAAATAAATAAATAAATAAATAGTCCTATGAAGTAGATGCTGCTACTTTATTTTATTGAGGAACTTGAAAATACAAGTAACTTAACAACATACTTATGAAGAACTATGATTCTAATGCTTATTTTACTTGTAATAACCACACCAGCGTTTCCCAACGTTCGTCACATCTGTACACAAACAGAACATGACAACATTTGTGAGTTAACCGGGATTAATGGATAACACACCCAAGACTTTTACACTGCCCTCTAGGCTCAGAGGAAGCAAGATCTTGGCACAGTGGTAATTTATTTGTGGCAAAAGTTATTGCTTATGATCTGGTAAATATTGTAAGAGGCTACTATGCCTGTATGTTAGGGATTAGTGGGAAATAACAATAGTATGGTCAAGGTAAATTTGGACTATGGAAGGTCAAAATACAAATCAGGTGATTGTATTTGATTGATGATAGAGTTCTTAAAGAGTGGCCATATATTAAGAATAACTGTATGTTTTAAAAATGATTTGGAAGGAGCAAAACCTTAAAGATAGTTGGTGTCAAAGGTAATTGATAATTGACCATTCAAAACTACTAGAGAGGTGACAGTGAGGATGAAAATGAGGAAGATATGGAAAACACTGAGGGAGAAAAATATTGCCACATTAATGACAATTTCAATATGCAATTTGAAGTACATGGAAGGTTCAAAGATAAAGGCAAACCAAGAGAATGGGATATGTATAGAATGGCATCTTTGGGATGAAAAGCTATTTTGGAGAAGATGAGATATAGGAAATAGTAAGTGTCCCTGTGGGGATACCCTGTTATTGAAGTTAGAAAACTGGCTGGAGTTTTTTGCTATTAGAGGGGCAGAGGTTGTTTTTGGAGATGGATGTTTTAAAATCACAAATCCAGGAGCAATGCTTGAAGTTGTGGGCCTAGATTGCCTTCCTACAAAAGGATAGTCAGTATAGAAGGGGAAAAAAAGGCCAAGTACAAAATTTCCAGGATAAGCAGAGAGGAAACGCTGATAGAGAAATGGTGGTGGTGGTATAGAAATCAGTCTGTGGGAAAGGAGGAATAGCAGATTGCAACGTTGGAAACGGGATATGAGGTTGTGTTCCTTTAACACAGTGATTTTCAACTTTTTTTATTTCATGGCACACATGAGCTAATTACTAAAATTCTGCGGCACACCAAAAATATGTTTTTTGCTGATCTGACAAAAAATAGATATAATTTTGATTGATTCACACCAGATGTCGATTGTTGTGTTGGCTGTCGTCATTTTTTTATTTGAAATATAAGGGGGGGGGGGGAAGGTCAGTGCCCCTGACCAAACAGTCAGATATTGCATGTTTTAAAAATTCTTGTGGCACACAGGTTGAAAACATTGCTTTAACACTATGTCAGCCATATTGTGCTTGAGTACTTTCAATGATGGGAAATTTACACTCTCCTCAGGCAGCTTCTAACATCTTTTGAAAGCTCTGTTTGTGCCTTTGACTGTTACTCATTGGGTGCTATTGTAGAACAGAATAAGACCAGTTGCCTTTCACACAGTAGCCTTTCACACATCCAAAGAAAGCTGTCATGTAATTTCCACTTCCCTCCCCTTTCCTCCCCTCAGATGTTAAATGTAACTTAGTATTTCTTTTTATTTGTCCCCCCAAATAATTACACTCATACTTTAGAAGGTTGCCCCTTTGACCTACAGTTTTTAATTATTGTAGAAAAGTCTGAGCCATGAATTTACATATGTTGAATTCCATATTATTCCCCTATCATCTATCACCATCAAAGCTCACCTATCATATCTCCCCTATCATTTCTCACCTTCTCAGGCTCCAGAATCCTAACATTTTTTTTATCTGTCCTCCATAAATATTCACTATTCCAAAACCTACAATCATCTTTTTTTGTAATATTTTTTATTGATCTCAGAGAGGAAGGGACAGGAAGAAAGAGATAGAAACATCAAGGATGAGAGAGAATCATTGATTGGCTGCCTTCTGCATACCCCCTACTGCGGATTGAGCCCACAACCCAGGCATGTGCTCTGACCAGGAATTGAACTGTGACCTCCTGGTTCACAAGTTGGTGCTCAACCACTGAGTCATGCCAGCAGGGCCTTACAATCATCTTATATGCCCTTCTGATTCCACTTTTCTTAAATTTAAGGTTAGCAATATAAGAGCAATGTCACATGAGCCAAAAAGAGATAAATTTAAAGGACAGGTTAGTCAACCATGCAAAAAGATATAGGAAAGATAAAGAGCTTAGAAAAGTTCCTTAAACTTGGCTGTAAGGAGAGTGTTGGTAGTTTAGCAAAAAAGTGATAAAAGAAATAAAGTAGATGGAGAAAATGTTTCCCTTTCTTACATCTCAGTTCTTTACGATGAAAAATGTACAGTCTGTAACCTAAAATGCAGACATGAAAAATTGAGTTGCTTTTATAAAAAGTGTATGATGTATTGTATCTGTTACCTAGCAGCAATTTATTTCTCTTGGTGTTATTGATTACTTATAGATTAACAATAAGGCCTTAATGTGGCATGACATTTATACTTTGCAATAATTTCTCATATATCCCATTTTATTTGAGCCTCATGATAGCCATGTAAGATTTTACAAATAATAAAACCTACTGTTTAAAAAACTTCTCTGAGGCCATCCAATGTATAGAAGAGCAAAGCTAAATTTAATCCCAGTTTAGCCTAACACAGTCTAAATGTACTCCCTGGCCTAGTTTTATTTGAGACATGTCTTTGATTTGACTGACCTGGGGGTTCAAATGTGTCAGTAAGTAACACAGCTGTGCAGAGTCAGAATTCATGACCTTGGTTTCACAAGCATTTGCTCTAAGCAACTTACAAACTTTCTTCTCAAAACTATGAGTTCCAAAGAACTGAAAGCAATGACATAGATAAACCAAATTAGTAGTAGTAGTCTCAGTAGTATTAATCCTGTGATAAAATTGACAAATTAACCATAATAAAATTAACAAATGATTGCCTACAATGTGCCATATATTATATTTTGTGATTTAATCCTCATGACTCCCTACGTTGTATTTTAACCTCACTTTACACATGAGTAAACTGAGAACTTCTCTAGTTTCCTGGAACAAATAGCAAGGATGTGAGTCAGAATTTGACTTGCTTCTTGTGAGTCTCAAGCACCAAACTATTCCATATTATTTTTCCTGTGACAATGAGAAAAAATGCAATCAAAGAGATATGAAGTCAACTATGAGAAACACAAATACTCTACATATAAACAGTTTTTGTCTCATTTCCTCCCACTTTCAAAATCAGTTCTCCACCAACATTGTGATTTACAGTCTCTCAAACCCATTCTTTTCTCATAATACATTAACCATGCAATGGTTTCACTCACCTTCCTGCTCAGTTTGAGTCTAGACCCCATGGCCAATGGTTTTCATACCATAATCTCTGATGCACCACAATGCTTCCCTCGTTTGTCCTTCCCTTTTCTGACCCAGTGATCTCAAGATGTGAGATTACGCTACTACCTGTAGGATTGCTGTCTGACTGCTGGACACTGCCAAGTCACAATGTACTGTTAATAGCGTCTACTATAAATCCGTGCTGTCTCATCTCACCAGGGACCCCGTGGCTGCTCCACAGTTCTAATATTCATGCTTGGCTAATTTCCCATTACATTCTCCAAGTGGCACTTTCTAATTATTTACAGCCTCTATAAGACCTTAACCTTATGCCTTCCTGCCATCTGTGTATCCTATATGTTGTGTCCTATATCACGGAAGATATTCAGGCCTCCCAGCACCAGCCACTGTGATTTCCTCTGCCTCCATCACCTTTGGTTTTCACTGTCATTTTTTCTCTACCTCTTGCTCACAGGAAACTGTGTCTGCTTCCCTGCAAAAATAATCCTCTACCATACTTTCTTACTTCATACTTTCTCAACTTCTCAAAAACCTACCTTCATTTAACAATGGAGCATTCTCTTGTCTGTGTGCCTTTTTTTTAGGAAACCCTCTCTTTGGCACCTTCATTTCTGCTTTATGAACAAGAAACCTGTGAAAAGAAAATTAAACTAAAACTAAAACTTTCTCTAGTCTGCTCCCCTTTCATTGCTCTGCTGTATTTCTCAAAAAGAGAGAGAGATTATACCTCCTCACCCATTTACTTGAGCACTAATTTCTCACCCAAAGCTTAATACCTTTCAATATGGCTCTGACCAACATGTCTTCTAGTCATTTTTTTTGGCTTAGTGAAGTGAATTCAAATAATGAATGCCAAACTCTAAAGTAGGATGATTAGTTCTGAATAAAGAAAAATATCCAAATGAAACCATTACAAACATAGCAGTATCCATAATTACTGTACTTAAAGATTAGTTAGTTAGAGAGAAGTATGGAGAAAAATGTAGGTAAGGATGTGAGGGGATATACCAGAAAGATTTGCCAAAAGAGAAACGGAAATGCGGCACAGAACATGGGAAGAGGGAGTTGACAGGCCTGCACGTGAGATGCCGTCTGCAGATTGCAGGTGGTGACTGCCTTCAGGAGGCCCATATTACAAATGTGCAGGCTGCCACAGCAAGTCACGGAAACCCAGCAAGGTCCTCGGGACCTCTGCACGCTCTGCAGGCCAAGTGTCCCATCTCCTCCCCAACGTCACCATGGTGTTCCAGATTCTTAATACTGAGATGATGGTAATAGTTGCCCCAGTGGGGTCCCTGCCTGCAAATTCTTTTCTCTCCCTCTCAATGTACTCTACAAGCTGATGCTATTATCTGAATTTCCTTTGCATATAGCAAGAACCAAGAAAATGTGAGTGAATGCAATGACAAAGGAATGAATGAGGGGGGGAGGGAAAATTCCCAAAGTTACATAATCACTATGGCCTTCATGAATATTTTTTTCACTGATGATTTATTTTTTAAAACTTATGGAGAAAAAAAATTATTCTACCAAAACCAAGTAGCCTTGGTAAGAGAAGGGGTGGGGAGCAGTGGAGGTCATTTTGAGATACATAAGATCCCTCCCCTCTTCCCCACAAAAAAAAAGCCTACTTTTCTTCAAACTTAACATTAAGGAACTTTTGAAGTGCACACACACGCACACACAAATTTCACAATTTAATTTCAGAAATGGTATTTTGTAGTCTGCTCTTCACAGAAAGCTAGAAATAATATAGAAGTAGAAGTTTATTCAAGTTATAAAATGTGAAAGTCTCAACATATGCTGATTAAATTCTAAGCAGCCAGTTCATATGCTAAAATGCCAAAAAAATGACACCAATGGAGATCACCAATGATTTTACAGAATCACTCAAATCGTAAACTATAATTTCCCATAAGGTAAACATGCATTAAAATTATGAATGTTTTACAATGCAGTTTCATTGTTGAAATCATTTTGTGCGCAAAGTTATTCTGTTGGAAAAAGCATGTTTATATTTTCATTTATAATTTAGCAATTGTAGTTTGTATGAAGTATATCAATTTAAGATTTGTTTAATTCTTTCTGTAATGGCATTATCACATTTTTTTATTTCTAGTAGATATCTGAAGTTTATAATTAGCTCTTAAATTCATTTAGAACAATCTCAACATGGTTTTAAAAAGTCTCCTGGGATCCAACATCATTTGGATAATTTGGGAAAAGTTCAAAATGTTAAAATAATGTAAAAAATAAAATTTGTGAAATGGGAATGAAAATGAGTTCATCTTAATTTTATGAAAAAAAATGCTGGTGGTACTTCAGGTAACAGTTTCAGCAAAAAATTTTTTTAAAGGAATCTATAAGATACAGCAAGTTGGACTATACAATCAGTAAACGGTTCAGATCAGTTTGAACTCAGTAACCATCAAGGTCGTTGTTTAAATCTGCTTATGAATAAATTACAGTTTTCATGTCAATAAAAAATCAGAGCCTCAGAATCATCTTGACAGCTGTGCAGCATTTCACACATTCCTATTTTCTTTTTGACATTTTAAAATTAAATTTACTGGGGTGACATTGCTTAATAAAATTATGTAAGTTTTAAGTGTACAGTTCTGTGATACATCATCTGTATATTGCACTGTGTGTCCACCACCCAAAGTCAAATCTACTTCCGTTACCATATATTTGATCCCCTTTACTATTTACTACCCTCCCCACCTCACTCACTCCTGCTACCCACCATGCTGTTGCCTGTGTCTATGAGTTTTTTTCTTATTTGTTCATTTGTTGTTTTCAGTTTTATGTCCCACGTATGAGTGAAAGCATATGGTCCTTGCCTTTTTTTCTGTCTGATTTATTTTGCTTAGCATAATATTCCCAAGGGCCATCCATGTTGTCACAAATGGCAGTGTTTCATCTTTCCTTATGGCTGAACCATATTCCTTTTACACAATTATTTGTTGTTGATGAATTATCAGATGGCATTAACTGCTAGTTTTTATTTTTCAAATGAGAAACTGTGCTCCCTGTCCCTGCAGACTGTTCACGGTTCAGCAGGCTCCAATGCCAGGTCAGGAGGGACTTTCACTTTTATTGTGTGCTTCTCTATGTAACCTTTACTTCAACTTCTGTTCCTTGCAGAAGTTGAGGTAATTTTTCGTAAGCCAGATTTTTATTATTGTTCAAAATACTCAAGCGTTGTCTTTAACTCATAAACGCCAATGTTTAAGGTGGGAGTAAGCAGACATGTTCTGTAAAGGGATGGATAGTAAATACGTTAGTCTTTGCAACCATATGGTCCCTGCAACAACTCTCAATTCTGCAGGTATAGTGCAAACACAGCTCTAAACACTACATAAACAATGTGCATGGGTGTGTTTCAATAAAACTTTACTTACAAGGACATGCAGCAGGAAGAACTAGACCATAGTTTGCTGACCCCTGACTAAGGGAGTATCTTTGTGTAACAGCAGGGAGAGAAGAGTTTCGAGGACTTAAGAAATATCAACCTCTCTTGCCCCATAATTCATTAAGTTTCAAAGGCTCCAGGGATAAGCATCACAACAAAATGAAGTGCTACAGAAACCCGATTTTCTTTCACTGGTTGCTTTTATAATAAGTCAGTGTTGACGGAACAGTTCCTTTGCTCAGCAGTCTTCTACTGAGCCTGATGGTGCAACCAACACTCAGTTGGCAATGGGTGTGATACAGTGTAGACTAAGCCTTGATCCCTACAACCTACACCTCTGGAAAGAGGAGGTATTTCAGGCATTTAGATTAAAAATTGGTTCTCTGATAATGTTCAGTTTGTCCCCACCACATCAGCCATTTGTTCGTGCTGCCACAACCAACACTGTTCCTTCCGAACTCGGTCCAGGAGAAGGTGGACTATGCTCTCATCCCACCACCCCCACCCCTAGGACTCTAGAAGTCAGTGTTTGCTTTTGCTCACTTTATTTTTGCTTAAGAAACGGAGATTCAAGTACCACTGCCCTGTGTCATACTTCTTTATTTTGAGGTTGGGGAAGGGCTGGGTTTCAATTCCTGTATCTTGCTGCAGTAACAAGCTGTGCAGCCATTTCATTTCCCCTGGGGAGGCAGCTGAGGTAGATAGAAGTGTATTTTAAAACTCCACTCTTTAAAACTCCTGCTTCTGGAGAACGGAGCACACAGACTGAAAAGGAAAGAGCAGTAGCAGCAATTTAAACATTCTTCCAGGGCACCACTGTCGCTGAACTCTAAAAGTAACTATACAGATATATTTTTCAATGCTCCATTCCTGCTTCTGAACAGATTTTAAGCAAATATTTCTAATTAATGGTATTATCAACTTTAACAGCTAATCCTATATAATAAAACCCTAATATGCAAATCGACTGAACGAAGGAAAGACCCGTGGCTGACACGCACTGACCACCGGGGGCAGATGCTCAACACAGGAGCTGCCCCTTGGTGGTCACTGTGCTCCCACAGGGGGAGCTCCGCTCAGCCAGAAGCCAGGCTCAAGGCTGGAGAGCGCAGCAGCGGTGGCAGGAACCTCTCCCGCCTCCACTGCCGGCCACCGGGCAGTAAGGAGCGAGGGATCCCGGACGATGCAGGCCAGGCTGAAGGACTCCCCGGGACTGAGGGGCTCCTCAAATGCACGAATTGCGTACATCAGGCCTCTATAAAATCATTAGAATTTATTGAAGGACTAGGACTTAAATTCACCACATTCAGGTTAACTAATTACGTCTTAAAATTTGAAGATGAGAATAATTATTTCATACACTGTGAATCTATGGCTCTAAAAGTCATGGTAATTCAGTGAACTAGTTGAACTCTGAATTCCTTGGAAGATGTAGTAATTAACATTTTGAAACAATAGGATTACTCTACTTGAACTTTATGCAACCAGTAATTTTTGTAACTTTTAAACAATGATGGTTATGACAGTTTAGGCCATTCATTGTGACCAAATTTGTGTGCATCTTTCTAGGGAAATATTTCTAATACTAGAGGCCCAGTGCACGGATTCATATACCAGTGGGGTCCCTCGGCCTGGCCTGTGCCCTCTTGCAATCTGGGACCCCTCGGGGGATGTCTGACTGCTGGTTTTGGCCCTATCCCTGCAGGCCAGGCCGAGGGACCCTACTGATGCATGAATCTGTGCACTAGGCCTCTAGTATACATGTAAGATGTTTGGTTAATCTCTTCTCACCCTCCCCTCTCCCCCCTTCTCTCTGAGATTCATCTGTCTGTTCCATGTTTCCATGGCTGTGCGTTGAGCGTCTGCCTCCTGGTGGTCAGTGTGTGTCATAGCTACTGATCGAATGATCGAACTAACGGTTGATCAGTTGAACGATTGCTTATATATATATATAGATTTCCTAGGTGGGGCATTATATATCCACTTTATTATTTGGTAATATGTTACATTTTTCAGAATTCTTCCTCATTGGTAGGATACCCTATGTCTAAATGATACACCATGCCCCTGTAAATCTATCATCAAAATAAAATAATGAAATTTCAGATCACAACATTCCTTAGAAGACTTCGAATTTAGAACTTTTATGTTTGAAAGCATATTCCATAGACACTGACCTGTTAAACAGATTAAGCTGGGACACAGCTCAATAGTTGTGCTGTTAAAATTGGCTTTAGTGTAGAAGCGTAGCAGTGTTAATGCCGCCTAACATGACTTAAGAGTCAACCAATGACTGTGCAAATGAAAGAAAATTAATATCGGTCATAGATGCAGTTCTAGCATCAAGTTTGAATGAAATGGCCATGCCTTCTAAAGCTTAGGGTGCAGTTCCTAATACAGCCTGGGATGAACGAGGGAGGAAATCCATTGGTGGGAGATCTCATCCTGGCCGCTGTGTCCTTCCCCAGGATCTGTCACTGCGAAGGGGATGAAGAGAGCCCCCTCATCACACCCTGTCGCTGCACGGGCACCCTGCGCTTTGTCCACCAGTCCTGCCTCCATCAGTGGATCAAGAGCTCAGACACGCGCTGCTGTGAGCTCTGCAAGTATGACTTCATAATGGAGACCAAGCTCAAACCCCTCCGGAAGGTACAGTATTTGTAGGAGTTGTTTAGGACGAGAGAACTTGTAAAGCTGGCTTGTTTTAAAAATCCATTTGTTTCCCCAGTAAGATTTTGCTAATATGCTAATATCCATGAAGAGTACATGCCTGTGTGGGAGTCAGTGTGTAAAATGCAGCCAAGTGTTTGCAGATAATGCTTCCTTCTTCTGTTTTTTATATTCCAGAGCCTCTGATTTTTACATCACTCTTCAAACTAAGAAAAAAAATAGTGTGTGTATGAATGTTTATTCGTATATGTGCCTGTTTGGATATGTATATATGTGCGCATATATGTGTGTGTATGTGTGTGTGTGTGTACGTATGTGTGTGCATATATACATATGCAAAATATTCTTGTAACTCAATGTAAATGAATTAATGGGAATTAATGATTTTATTAAATTAAAATCAACATTTTATTTACTAAGGTCGATTCCCAAGAAGGTTATATAATAGATTACATTAAATAGTATGAACTTATCGAATTTCTTGAAAGTCAGGCATTAAGCTAATAGAAGAGAATGATTTTTTTTATAAGGTGTGGACTCTTCTGTGTTTATCTTTATTTGGGGATTTGGCGTGGAGGTTCACATATAATTAGAGTATATAGAAAAAGTATTATTTTCCATAATGTTCACCAAACTCTAAGACAGAGGTAAGTATACTTTTACCTATAAATTTAATCCACAAGTTCCTCATTTATGTTATATTTTTCTAAAGAATAAATAATTATATGAGTAAAATATAAAATTAGCATCTCACTCAAAGCTAGTGGAGGAAATCTTGTAGAGGATGCAAAGAAAAATGAACTTCATGTAATTCATGCTTGATGTCTGGGCCCCTGGATTGTTGCATGGAACGTATTCATCTTTTTACCCAACTGCAGCCTGACATAACTGGATGCCTCAATTTCCAAGTGAGGGTATAGAGACTGTGATTTAAATAATGAATCTGCCTATAGCTGCTTTTTTATTTGAATTAAATGCAAAGAAAAAGTGTATAAAAAGAACATTGCTTAGAAATGAACATGATGGGTTTGGAGATGAGCAGAGATGTAAAGCAAACAAGAATATTCCAATAGTCATCTGACTGGTGGAGGGCCAGCTCAAGTCTTCATTAAAAATCTGTAAATTATGGGACTCTTGTAGCCAGTTGGCCTGGAGGTCAAATCACCCCCAGTATTGCCGACAACAATCAAGGCTTAACTACAACAAGACTGCACACAAAGACCACAAGGGGGTGCACCAAGAAAACATAAAAAATGCGGAGACAAAGAAACATGACAGAAATGGAGGATATAAGCTAAAAACCGCAATTTTAAGGTCTTTCAATAATTTTCTAGAAACTGCCAATAAATGTAGTGAGATCCTCAAGAAATCTAATGAGACCCTTGATGTTGTGATAAAGAACCAACTAGAAATTAAGCATACACGGACTGAAATAAAGAATACTATACAGACACCCAACAGCAGACCAGAGGAGCGCAAGAATCAAGTCAAAGATTCGAAATGCGAAGAAGCAAAAAAACACCCAACCGGAAAAGCAAAATGAAAAAAGAATCCGAAAATAGTGTAAGGAGCCTCTGGGACAGCTTCAAGCGTACCAACATCAGAATTATAGGGGTGCCAGAAGATGAGAGAGAGCAAGATATTGAAAACCTATTTGAAGAAATAATGACAGAAAACTTCCCCCACCTGGTGAAAGAAATAGACTTACAGGTCCAGGAAGCGCAGAGAACCCCAAACAAAAGGAATCCAAAGAGGACCACACCAAGACACATCATAATTAAAATGCCAAGAGCAAAAGACAAAGAGAGAATCTTAAAAGCAGCAAGAGAAAGAAACTCAGTTACCTACAAGGGAATACCCATACGCCTGTCAGCTGATTTCTCAACAGAAACTTTGCAGGCCAGAAGGGAATGGCAAGAAATATTCAAAGTGATGAATACCAAGAACCTACAACCAAGATTACTTTATCCAGCAAAGCTATCATTCAGAACTGAAGGTCAGATAAAGAGATTCACAGATAAGGAAAAGCTAAAGGAGTTCATCACCACCAAACCAGTATTATATGAAATGCTGAAAGGTATCTTTTAAGAAGAGGAAGAAGAAGAAAAAGGTAAAGATACAAATTATGAACAACAAACATGCATCTATCAACAAGAGAATCTAAGAATTAAGTGAACAAATAATCTGGTGATCATAATAGAATCAGGGACATAGAAAGGGAATGGACTGACTATTCTTGGGGGAGAAAGGGGTGTGGGAGATGCGGAAAGAGACTGGACAAAAATCGTGCACCTATGGATGAGGACAGTGGGTGGGGAGTGAGGGCGGAGGGTGGGGCGGGAACTGGGAGGAGGGGAATTATGGAGGGAAAAAAGAGGAACAAATGTAATAATCTGAACAATAAAGATTTAATTTTTAAAAAAAAATCTGTAAATTATGGAGAGAGAATAGCAACCCCTGCCTTTGTGGGAGCCTTAATTTTAAAATTCTGCAAGTGGTTTAGAAATGTCAAAACTGATGCACAAAATGCCTCTGGGAAACACATTGTCTTTTTTTAACATCTGGGGTGACCTAAGTGCAAAAAGATGACACTATGTTCCTCTGGTCCCAGAGCAACAAATGACAGAAACAGAAATGGGCCCTTACTCCTTGCCCTTTGCTTTATCCACTGAACAGATGCTGTGTGTTGTCTGGAGAAGCGACATGACACATTGTGCTCCATGATTCTGTAAATTTCTCTTCTGACCCTCCAGGGAACTACAAATTATTTCCTATCATGTTTTCCTATCATATTTCTCCATGTTTTTTTTTCTTAGCCTACATCTATATAAAATTTTCATTTCAACTTTGTCAAACATAACATTTCAATTTGAAAGTTACAATCTAGAATAATAACAAATTCACATTTTATCTTCTTTATACTGTCTACCCTCTCCCCCATTTTGTATAATAAACAATACATGATGCTATATATAACTTGAAAAGTATTCTTATTCTACCTTCATCTTTTATAGAATCATCCCTTATATACAACTCTGATCCTTTCTTAATATTTTATTACCAATAATTTATAACCCCATCGGGAAATTCTATTTTTGCCTCAACTAACCTGTTTATAAACTAGAGAAATGCAGTGAATACATCTACCCTTTTTAATGAATATGAATATTCATTACATACTAAAGTAATATATTCTTAGTAATGAATATGCTGTGGCAACCTACTGGGCACCTACTATCTGTTGATTAATGAAATATCCTAGTTTTCTTATAAATATTTCCTGTGAGTGGTCATAAATATTAATGAAGGACAGCATGTCAACATCCTTCATTTTTAATAGCGTTTATATATCTACGGAGGATGTTAGAATCTCATCTGCTGGTTGCTTCCTAACAGGCCACTGATGTGTTTTATCTGATCCACAAAGATTAAAATTTGAATTAATTACCAATATTTAAATAGGTGATTATATTATGTAAAATTCTACACATCTGCATTTGAAAATCACAGTATCTGGTTTTACTGGAACCATATTTCCATAGGACAACAACCTGGGAGCTCGATGATGGCTAGTCCTTTCAAAAGGCTATTCGCCTTTAAGTTCTCCACATTCCTCAGCCCTTTCTCTTTTTCCAAACCCGAGACTGTGCAGTCTCCACTCACCTGAGCACTCTGTGGTTCTAGTGAAGGTATTTGAATTTTCAACTCCCGGTCTAACACATGACTCCTAGACATACATTCTATTCCTACCTCTGTGGTTTATGTGTTAAAAACTTAGAAAAAGTATTTCAAACTTTCACTTTCTTCCTTAAACCTATGGGGCACTGGGATAATACTTAAACAGCAGTATCCAAAATAAATTTTTGGATTCTCAGGTGGTACAAACTATATAGATTTGAGGCATTTCAAAACTTTTCTAGATGGTTTGTTTTGATGGCACTAAAATTCAGCAACAGTTTTCTTTTGGTAGTTTTTAAGTGGTCGTCAAGAATGACAGGCATAGCTCTAGCCAGTTTGACTCAGTGGATAGAGCGTCAGCCTGCATACTGAAGGGTCCCAGGTTCAATTCTGGTCAAGGGCACATGCCTGGGTGGCGGGCTTGATCCCCAATGAGGGAGCGCGCAGGAGGCAGCCAATCAATGATTCTCTCTCATCATTGATGTTTCTATCTTTCTTTCCCTCTCCATTCCTCTCTGAAATCAATAAAAATATATTAAAAAAAAGAAAAAGAATGACAGGCATAATAACCCGTGGACACAGACAATGGGGTGGTGAGGGCCTGGAGTGGGGGTGGGGGGTCAGGAGCAGGCTGGAAGAGGTTAATCATGGGGGAGGAGGATCTATTTTCAACAATGAAGATTTTTTTTAAAAAGATGACAGGTATAGCACTTGGTTAGAATATATGCGAAATACATCCAATTAATTGCTCTCAATTCAGTAATTCGATTACAGCTTATAACATTCTAAAGACCAATCACATGAAACAATTACTTTAGCTAATGATTCTGAATTTCTAACATTAGCCAATGGAAGTGGGATATTCTGTTGAGATGAAATAGCTTCTTAAAATAGAAAGGTGTGAAGCTTCATAATCTGATGAACATTGTTGCTTAATAGTTAGTCTCTAAAGATATCAGCAAAATCTTACTTCATTAATTGCGAATAATACTACATGAAAAGCTATAGTTAGTTAATTCCTCAAGGTACGTTAATGTTTCCAGAAGAAAACCTTTAAAATATAAATTAAATCAAGAGCTTATTTGAGAAAAAAAGCAATTTTTATCATCTTTAAGTCAGTAACTTAGTTACTTATATAACATTTAAGAAACATCCCATTGCCCTAGCTGGTTTGGCTCAGTGGATAGAGCATCAGCCTGCAGACTGAAGGGTCCTGGTTCAATTCTGAACATGCCCAGATTGATTCATAGTAGAGGGTGTGCAGGAGATAGCCAATCAATGATTCTCTTTCATCATTGATGTTTCTATCTCTCTCTCCCTTTCCCTTTCTCTCTGAAATCAATATAAACATATATTTTTTAAAAAGAAAAAAAAGTCTCATTAATCTACTGAGTTACCTGCATCAGAAATAATTCCTAGGGCCAAGGAAAAAAAAGCCAAAAATATAGCAAGCAGAATGACAACTCAATGAAATTTCAAAATGGACACAATATCAGTTAGGAAGCATAAACTAACTAGAGGCCCAGTGCATGAAATTTGTGCAGGCGGGGGGCGGGGGGGCACCCTCAGCCCAGCCTGCACCCTCTCCAATCTGGTACCCCTCGGGGGATGTCTGACTGCCGGTTTAGGCCCGATCCCCAGGATCAGACCTACACCAACAATCTCACAATCCGGGACCACTGACTCATAACTGCTCACCTGCCTGCCTGCCTGATCACCCCTAACTGCCTCCCATGCTGGCCTGGTCACCCCCAACTGCCTCCCCCTGCTGGCCTAGTTGCCCCCAACTACCCCCCCCCGGCCTGATCACCCCCAACTACCCCACACAGTTGGCCTGGTCACCCTAACTGCCCCCCCCAGCCTGGTCACTCCTCACTGCCCCTCCCTGCCACCTGGTCACCCCCAACTCCCCCCTCTGCAAGCCTGGTCGCCCCACGCTGCCTGCTGTTTGGTCGTTTGGTCGCCCCTCACTAAGTCCCCTGCCGGCCTGGTCGCTCCACGCAGCCTGTTGGGTCGTCCGTTCGGTTGCTACGGTCACTTAGGCTTTTACATATACAGATATCCTGTTCTGAAGTTGAAGAATTGCATAGGGCTCAGGTTTGAATCACTCCTGAGTGGGAGAAACCAGCTGCTGGATTTGTAGCTAAGCTTGAAGATAGCAAATGCTACTGACAATTTATGTCCTCCCCTAAAATGTTTCTTTACATAGCTTTCCATATACATCTATTTGACAAATATATACCACAAATACTCAACTCTATGTATCCATTTATTCCTTGTCTCATTTCTACAGATAAAATGAGGCAGTGAATCATTTACCTTTGCTTTAGTAACAATTTGGTTGAGCCATATGCACTTGTCATTTTTGCAGATCAAAACTAATTGAATATTGGAAAGCTCATAATAGATAAGTTCTGTGTGAACTTATTATGCCAAATAAAAAGGAATAATCATTTTGGTATTTGTACATTTCTACCATAATGACTTACGGTTATTTAGTTACAATATCTTTTTTTTTAATAAAGAACTGTACATGGCAAATACTATGTTAATTCCTTCCTTTCCTAATTTGATGTAGCATCCCATCTTTTAAAAGAGCCAAGAGCCTATATAAGCTGCTCTAGTGAGTCAACTGCGTAAAGGTTATTATTGATTCTCCGCTGAGCAGATGGTCTTGCAATTCATAGAGTTAAAATTGGACAGGGCAGGAAATGCGATTGGATTCTTAGTTAGGGTCTTCCAGTACTCTGTTGAATAATGTTGCCTAATCGTCTAAGAAATTTAAATTTTAAATTTCTGGCACATCATTTACTTAACCATTGTGGGGGATTTGTAATTTCACTAATACAACCACCACATACTGAATTTCTTCTATGTGCCAGATATTTAGAAGAGGCCACTTAATTAATTTAATCTCCATTACAATCCCATTTTATGTAGGCATGCATAAAACCCATTTTACAGATGAAAAAAATGAGACATAGTATCAAACTTACTTGATATCATCACCCCAAAGCTCCCTGATACTAAAGTTTATACTCATCACACTGACTTACTGCCTTAAGTAGCTGAAATCCTCTCCCTTCAAGCATCAGAACTTTAGCTTTTATGTAAATCATTTCTAATGGCAATCTTTCAAAAGAAATTTTTATAAAATAAAATTTTTTTCTAAAAAATCTTCCTTCTTAAACATGCATGTTTTACCCCATGTATTTTCCTAATACCTGGTTACATCATTACATAAACATCACTTGTTTTGCAAACATTAACCAACAGCCACAAAAGCTTGAAACACATATAAGGCTGTTCATCCTCATTCTGCTTCCACCAGTCTGCTGTGATTTGAAAGCCTTTCTATCTGCTTTTCTTTGTTTTTCTTTGTTCCCTGCTCTCAGAGCATCCACCGTCACTTCTTTGTTCCTCCGCTAGCCCTTATTCAACATTTTACATAGCTAGTGCTTTTCTATTTCAAATAACAACAAAAATCAAGAGTTAGAGAATTCCTTCTAGAACAAGCTGAAGTCAGTTCTAGATGAACTTTGGCAGGATTCTGTTTTGATCATTGGGAAGGATTTTATGGACATGAACATTCTGGCATTGCTCTTGAATTCTTAGATTTCTCTTTGACATCCTTCTTAATTTCCAATTTTACTCAAATTACTGAGGATTCCAGGATTTTTTCTTTAAAGCCTTTAGCAAATGAAGATTTCCATTGCCTCCAGGCTGTTTCCCCATAATCAGAGCTCAGTTTGGGGGAGTGGGTTTGCTGTTTAGTTTCTTCACAAATATAGGAAATACCTGATCTACTCTGAGGCCAGATAAAGCTTTGTTTATATGCATTGCAAAAAAAATCCTCATAATGTGCAACGCATGCTCATTCTCTCATCTTTTTGCTATGTTTCAGTTCCACTGCTTTATGAACCCCAAGGGTAGTCTAAGAGATTGAGAATAATCTTAGGAAATGATTTTATTTTCAAACTCACACTCCTCAGATGAGTAAGGTAAGTTTTCCATAACAAATTCCTCGCTGTTTAGTGGTGCTGTCTACAGCCAAACACTTCCCTTTACCTTCTCACTGCTTTGTTCAATGAGGAAGAGGAACCCAATGGGCTACTTAACTGATTGCTGTGGGAAGGGAAAGGATGAATAAACATAACAAAAAGAATATCATTACAAGAAAAGTATTCAAGTCAATCGAAGTATTATCTTTTCCACTAAAATGTTTTCTTGTTTTTTATTTTTTTTATTGCCTTAACGCATTCATGCTCTCAGGACTACAATTGATATTTCAATTAAAATAATATTCCAGTGTGAATAGATAACAATGCCAGTATGTCTTATCTCAAATAATTATGAAATGAAAAAACAAGTGGCTAATGTTTTTTTCTAATAGATACTTTAGATTTTTTTACATGACCTCATCCTTTTGTCTTTTGAGGAAATTCTATACTAACAGGTTGATTAGTCTTAAAAATTTCAAAACAAAATTGTCTGGTCAGCTTGGATTAATATTATGATATCATTTGTGCAAAATAGAAATATATTCTTCTCTATGTAACACAAGAGCTTATTCTTTTATGATGCTTCCATCCATAAGCATAGTACAACCTCTAGGCAGATTTGAGCCCTGAGCAGCAAATTGTGTTCAGAATAATTTTTCTGAGGCTCCAATAATGCCCAGTTCATACCTTTACCCACTTTACTATCCACTATATGCCAGTTGTGTTTAGTACTGAACCAGATAGGAAAAAGCACCACTCTCAGAGAGCATATAGTCCACTGCAAGGAAGATAAAAAATGATGAATTACTTACAATATTTTGTAATAAATGTGAAGGTCATGGTAGTGGTGTGAGGATCAAGAATTTTCTGTAACTTCAGAGAGAATGCTAAATAAAGGTAATTCAAAGCGAACAAGCCACCATATGTTTGGTCTTTACTTATGAGACCATCCACATTAAAAGATTTTTTTTACAAAAACTGTAAACACATAGCAAGATAACTGTCTTTTCTCTTTTATTCTCCATGCTTCCTATAATGTAGGCTAATCAAGAAGGTATTAGTTAGCAGTTGGGCAACCAGGACATTAGGGAGAGAGAATTGGAATATAGAGCAGGACTTGATAGAGGATGTCTCAAAGGAGACTTAAATAAACAATCCCTGAATAACCATTGTTGGCTGAAATATTTCTCTTCAGTATTCGTTATTAGTAGGTCCAATAGTATACTACTTCAACACTGTTCCTCTCTCTGGAAATTATCACTTGAAGGACGTAACCTCATTTGCTTGGTAAGAATGTCACCTTATGCCACTGTTCTAGATCTGGAAAGAAACACTTAGCTTATGTTAGATATACTATTAAAGTATTTAACAGGATACAATTCTCCCTTGGGGAAATTCATTTTTGTTTTGACAAGGATAAGTGACACAAAAAGGAACTTCTTTTATATATTGTGTATTTTGAAACTTGAAACATAAACTGTGGTTAAAATTATGGAATCAGTATTACAGTGATCCATATGGAAAGCATAAAAGCATCAAATTAGAATTTGCAGAAGCATATGTACATCCGTGTGTGTGTGTGTGCATGCACACACACAGTTACAAATAAATATTTCCCTAAAGCAGTGATGGCAAACCTATGACACGTGTGTCAGAGGTGACACGAAAACTCATTTTTTGGTTGATTTTTCTTTGTTAAATGGCATTTAAATATATAAAATAAATATCAAAAATATAAGTCTTTGTTTTATAATGGTTGCAAATATCAAAAAATTTCTATGTGTGACATGGCACCAGAGTTAAGTTAGGGTTTTTCAAAATGCTGACACGCCGAGCTCAAAAGGTTCACTATCACTGCCCTAAAGCATCATCTTATGATTGAGTTTTTTAAATGAGAAAGAAGTTATATGTCTTTCATTTTAATTTTTTAACATGATATAATGATTGTTTTAAATTACTTCTATATTTAAATTTCCCTCCAGCTAAATATTTTCTTCTTCTTCAGCTGGGATTTTATTTTAAATTTATTATTCTAATTTCTCAAATCTTGGCATACAACTTAAGAAAAAATTTCCCTAAATTTTTGGCTTAATTTGTTGAACCATAAGGCACTGAAAATCAATATGGCTTTCTTTAAAGCAAATATTTTAGACAAATCAAATTCCTTTCATATTGGATTGACAAGTAAGAGAGAAATGAGGAATATGTTGGTATGATCTATCTGGAATGATGGTGTCTAGCTCCACTGCACACCCATCAACATGCTTGTGTCATATTATCAACATTATATAAGGAGCAAGATTAGTGAGATTTCACTCCAAACAAAAACAAATCTCTCACAAGTCTACTTCCTTCCAACTTTTTATTTTTCCCTAAATGCTACCATCAAGTGTCTCCTCTTCCTTTGTTTCTCCCATGGGCATAGCACCCACAGCTTCATCATACCCATGTTATTATCTTGCATATGAATGTTTCACCCCCAAGTAGGCTGATCTACCCACTCAGCCACAGGCACAGCAGTGTAGATCTAAGGTCTAAGGAAATCAGTTTAGTTGAGTATAAGAAAGATATTCTATTGAAGGCTAGGATTTCTGTAAATGTAGAGCCAGTTTAATGTAAGGGTTGATATTTTGATGAAGAATTTTTATTAATGAACAAAGCTAACAACTTTTTGAGCTACATCTTTTCGGCATCTGAGAACACATATCTCCTAGGAGACTGGTAGTCTCCTACTGAACTCTATTCATAGGTACACCTCACCAAGCCCAGCTGTGTCTGAAAGGCCACACTTAGAAGGGTTCATTGATGCCCAGTTAAGATGATTCACTACTGAATGAAGGTAAAGAGTTTGAAATGAATTAGTTTTAGTATTTTAAATATATACTTTAAAATGGCATGGGAGCCCTAGCTGGTTTGGCTCAGTGGATAGAACATCAGCCTGTGGACTGAAGGGTCCCTCCTGGGTTCAATTTCAGTCAAGGGCACATACCTGGGTTGTGGGCTTGATCACCACTAGGGGGTGTGTAGAAGGCAGCCAATCAATGATTCTCTCTCATCATTGATATTTCTCTCTCTCCCTCTCCCTTCCTCCCTGAAATCAATTTTAAAAAATCCTATATAATAAAAGCCTAATATGCTAAGTGTCTGGTCGTCTGGTCGTCAGTTCAACCAATCAAAGTGTAAAATGTTAATGATATGCTAAGGCTGCTCAACTGCTCGCTATGACATGCACTGACCATCAGGGGGCAGACAGTTGACCAGTTGCCCAGTCACTATGATGCGCACTGACCACCATGGGGCAGAAGCTCCAACCAGTAGGTTAGCTTGCTGCTGGGTTCTGGTGGGTCAGAACTGAGCAAGACATGCCCTGGAGCCCTCCCATAGTCCCTCTCTGGCTAGTCAACCTCCTGCATACCTCCCTGGCTGCAATCATGCACCTGTGGGGTCCCTCGGCCTGGCCTGCACCCTCTCGCAATCCAGGACCCCTCAGGGGATGTCAGAGAGCTGGTTTTGTCCCAGTCCCACAGGCCAGGCCGAATTTGTGCACCAGGCTCTAGTAAAAAAATAAAATAAAAATGGTATGGGAGATTATTTTAGTAACTCTGGACAGGATTAATAGAATTCCAACTATTAAATAATTGACAGAAAGCTGATGAGAATTTTTAGGTTAAAAATCTTCAATTTCACAACTGCTTCTCTGTTCCACTAGGGGAACAATTTAATAAAAAATTAAGATGAAAAGGTTGTCTAATGAGTCTCAGGAACAAGAGCTGGGAGGATTCCCAAAGACAACCCTCTCTAGGTTGGCTGAGAAAAATCACCCGCCATGTCTGTGGGGAGCTGCTCAGTCCCACAGATCGTTTATTTTGTATCAGCAACCAGAGAGGTAATATACATGAATGAAACAGTCTGGTTTTATGATGGCAAATGACAAATAGCACAGTACTGGGGATAGGACAGGGAGTGGTAGGCACTGTGGCATTCTGGAATGGGTGTGCGAACTCTAAAGGGAGTAGTAGCACCTGATTCACCTGAGCCTTCTGGCACTGAGCACCCTTAAGCAACCGATGCCTCTGTTTGGCATTCAGCAAGGAACTCTTCACCCCATGATGCCCAATAAACATGTCTGGCAGCCTCTGGGCTTCCTGGGGCCACCACTCCCTGTGTCGGCCACAGCCAATTAGTGCAACCATATGCTTTATCTGGGGAAGGTGATCTCAGCAACCAGGTAAGTATATCTTCCTCCAGGCACCTTGCCTAGAGGGGCTGGCTGGCACTGATCCTCAGTATGACTTCTGACTCAGCCACACAGCTGGGGAAGGCCTGTAAACTAAGGCCTGGTCATCAGAAAGATATTTCCAAACACCTTTAATAGGTAGACTCAAATCAGAAAGACCAAGCTTGGAGATTAACCTGTTTTTGTAAGAACAATAATCCCGCACCTGTCTTCATAGCCCACATCTTCTGTCTTCCCATTGAGGATCTAGTCACCCAAGTTTCTGAATCAGACAGATATCAGGTGACTTCGGGGAAATAGCAGAAATTCAGCTCCCAGCTTACCCCTTGATTTTAACTCAATAAACATCCCAACCAAAGTCATCACACCTTAAGTGTTCCTGCTCCTCACAGGCCATCATTTATCTATCTCCTTTAAAAATCAATCCTAAAACAAAACTGGCTGGTATGGCTCAGTTTTTTGAGTGTCATCATGTGCACCTGGGGGTTGCAGTTTAATTCTTGGTCAGGGCACATGTCCAGGTTTCCGGCTCAATCGCTGGTGGAGGGTGTTCAGGAGTTAGCCAATCAATGTTCAGCTCTCACATTAATGTTTTCTCTCTCTCCCTCCCTCCCTCTCTCCCTCTCTCTCCCTCTCCCTTCCTTTCTCTCTGAAATTCAACTTTTAAAAAATCTTTAAAAATAAATAAAAAGTATGCCCAGCCAGTGTTGCTCAATAGTTGAGCAAAACCAGGAAGTTATGTTTGATTCCTGGTCAGGGCACATGCCCAGATTGCGGGCTCGATCTCTAGTAAGAGGCATACAGGAGGCAGACGATCAATGATTCTCTCTCATCATTGATGTTTCTATCTTTTTCTCCCTCTCCCTTCTTCTCTCTGAAGTCAATAAAAACATCTTTTAAATAAATAAATAAATAACCCCAAAAAAGAAGACCAAAAAAAAAAAAGAATGTTTGTATGGAAGTTGTGATGATTAGCTTATTAATTGATACAGTGAAAGGACTTTGCTAAGATTATAAATTATTGCTTATAGCTTAGATTCTCTATATTCTTATCTTGATGGAAAAATCTTAATGATTACAATTGAATCAGAAATTGTCCGTGATGGTGATGCCTACTTTGGCATGCTTCCTGAATAATATGCCTATTTTTCTGCTTGCTATACAGTTAGGGAGTCATTGTTGATGCCATGTCTAGTCATTTGTCTCTTCTAAAGATTCTTCTAAAAATCAAGTTTCCATTTATCCACTGCCACCCTTTAAATTATTCATAGACTTGGAGTGAAGGTTTTTTTGCCATGAATGGACACAAAGCCTCGTGAATCACAGTGGCCTTTAATGTAGGTGATGGGTTCATCTATTATGCTTGTCTATTACTCGGGAGAAAGAAAATAAATATCACTTGGAACAAAAACATTGTTCTTGTCCTCAACAGCACACTCTGCTAGGTTACCAAGGCCCTGCCCATGTGGCAGCTGTCACTGTCTACCCACTGACACCATCTCAACTCAGAGGAGCTTGTGGTAATGTTTCTCAACTTTGTAATTAGAGGCAACTCCTCTGTCCTAATGTGTGTCCTTCCAGTCCCAGTTCCCTTCTATGACCTTAAAGCCAGGAAATACAAAGGGAAGGTCTAGCCACACAGTATGTCCCCATGCACCCAGCACCCATTTCTGATAATATCAGGTGGATCACAGCACGAGATTATGTTGGGGGTCTGGGGGGGGGGGGACCCTCAAAACTGCAGTCTAAGCCAAAGAAAGGCAGAGCTCCATTTACCTTTTAAAAAAATCATTTATGAAAGAAAAATGCAAACTCCTCATTTAAAATTGCTTTATGGTGATTTTTAAAAGAGTATCAACACTGTGTACTAAGGACAGTGTCACCAAGGGACCCTTGGGAGGGAAGGAAACAAAGTTGCTCAATAATGTAGGTTTTCAGCAACAGGCTTTGTCTTAGAGGCAGGACACGGCAGATAAATCCCTCCCAGCCCTGCCAGAGTAATTGGACCACAGGACACTTACGTTAGCAGGTTTTGTTTGCTATTCAACTAATAACCGGCTTTGTTGTGGTCATCCTTATGGTGCTCATTATTTAAGAATATGGAATACCGGCAGGTGCCATTCCCCATAGAGGAGTTTTGTAGGCGACTCGGGTGGAAATCAAGAGAGTTTGGGCAAGACACACTTTTCTTAGCAGAATCAGCTTTCAGAGACTAGGCAGGAACTCCTGAAACCCTGTTGGGGGTGCGATGGTGTAGAGGGAGGGGGACAGACTCTTGAACAGCACCCTTGCACTTTCTGTTTTCTTCCTGCTTTCCTGACTGTCTCACCCACCTAGATTTTTCATCTGTTTCCTAACGAGGTTCATGATCAAAAGTGGGAACTGATATTTTATAGGTCAGGTAGCACTGCCTTGCAGCAGGATTAGTTTCCTTTTAACCTAATTTGGTAGATAGTTTCCAATCTTGACATACTAGAAGGTCCTGCATTGCCATGGATTTCTTCATGCAACTAACGCATGTTGTCAAGGCAACCCACAGCACTGTGTTCTCCACTCTGGAAAACCAGTTCCAGTGTTGCAAACCTTAAATCACAATCATCTCTCGTAATACACGGGGTCAAAGACATTCCCTGTATGCACAAAACTATTACTTTTTTTATAAGAAACCATGTCATTACAGTGAAAGAATTTGACTCGAGGGGTAATGTGTATATTAAAGCGTTAAAGTTAAAATAATTCCCTAGCATTTATGTCCTATCTCTGCATTTCCAGGAGATGTGAGGTTGTTGACTACAGGCCATTACATTTTTGAAGCTGTAGGAACGACGTTAGCATATTTGACTAATTTCTGTGTCTATTGATGGAAATCACTAGCTTTTCCGTGGTTTGTGACATTAAATCAATTAAAAGCAACGTACTTGCTGGGGTTAATAACACCCACCTGTTGTATATGTTTTCCCCTTTTAAGAGTTCAGACCCAGTTTTGAGAGTTCTTTCTGTGAAAGTGGGGGGAGCTCCACAATTCTCAGCAAGCTATTCCCACATCACATCTGAATTCAGAGACTGAGGCCTGGGCTCCCAAGTGGTTGGTTTGAAAGAAAAATCCCATCTGAGGGTATTTTTGTTCATTTGTTTGTTTTGTTCATTAGATTCCACATATAAATGAAATCATATGGTACCCATCTTTCTCTGACTGGCTTATGTCACTTAGCATAATACTCTCCAGGTCCATCCATGCTGTCACAAAAGGTAAGAGTTCCTTCTTGTTTACAGCTGAGCAGTATTCCATTGTGTAAATGTACCAAAGCTGTTTGATCCCCTCATCTATTGATGGGCACTTGGACTGCCTCCAAATCTTAGCTATTGTAAATAGCACTGAAATGAACATAGGGGTGCATATATTCTTTTGAACGAGTGTTTTGGGTTTCTTCAGATATAGTCCCAGAAGTGGAATCTTGGAAATACTACTCCCAGGCTACATTTAACTTACACAGTGATTGGAAGTGATCCTTAGTCATTCATCGAGTACTATTGATCTGGATTTGCAGTTAATTTTTCAAACATTTGTAAGACTTCCTGCCCCTTACATTTTCATTCAAAAGTTGATAGCCTAAAGGTTGAAACATAAAATCATGTTTCATTTCCTGATTCCCAAAGGTTTGAGAACGTAAACATGTGGCTTTAAAGGAAGTTTCTGTATGGGCCCTAATGGCTCAGGTCATTTTCATGTTGCATGTTTACTAGATATAATGTAGCTCAGCTCCTTTCTGCTGCCATTCTTATTTCAATAACCTAAGACATTTTATTCATATAAAATAGTACAAATTATCACATCCACTATAGAAGAATTGGCATTATTTTCTTTCCATTATTGTGAGTTGATAGATCAGGCATTCAAATGTCAGTCAGTTTAAAACGCCTTGTAGTTTGCTTAGCTCAGCCCACTCTTGCTACATACAGCCTTCAAACATCATTAGCACTCCATCACCATGCACAAAGGGTTTGAGCTTGCTTACAAAAATAAACACCAAAAGTCAGGTGAATGGTTAAGGAGGTTGTAGTAAAAGAAAGTGAGTGCAATAAAATCATAAGGCAAACGTAAGGAAGATGCATACCGTAGGTCTTGTATACTATTTATATGGGAAGTGTAACTTGCTCCCAAAATGCTTAGCAGTCAAAGCAAGGAGGGAAATGTAATCACTTAAATAATGTATAGTATATAAATATAAATATTTCAGCAAATACACAGATGATGAGGTCAATGTGGTCCTAGGGAAATTACCACTGGAATTGCCATTAAGTGAATTCGATAGAGGTGTAGCTCATTTATAGTGATAATACACTAAGATGAATCCTGTTAATGGCCAGGATGTTGAGCCAGAATTTACTGGTTGCTTACTGGTACCAAGCACTGTGCTGCGTGCTTTGTTATAAAACCTAACCTCATTGAACCCTCTTAAGAAACACAAAATAGGTTTTCTTATAGTGTCACAAGTGAGAAAACACATGTGAGGCATAGAGAGGTTAAATAAATTACTTAAGGTCTTAGTTTTTATGCAAAGGAATTAGAGTAGCCAAATCAACTTCCAAAAGCACAAAATTGAAGGAGTATAGTACTATCTGATTTAAAGACTACCAAAAAGCTACAAATAACCCTGCAGGAATTAAGGCAATGTAGTGTAATTGTCAAGGCTGGCAAATACATCAGTGAGCCACACTAGAGAGTCCAGAAATAGACCCACACATATATAGTCCAACAATTTTTTGACAAAGAAACAAAGCAGTTCAGTAGGGAATGTATGGTCTTTTGTTTTCCCCCCTTGGCTCCAGGTTTCTTTATTATTCACACCTCAACAAGTCTCATTTCATTACATCTTTGAAATCGTAATATAATGTTGGTGATTAACCTTAAAGTGACGATACTCTGATCTTTTAATAAATGCAAAAAAATAAATTATGATCCATATCCACTCCCTATATAAAAATTAACTGAAAATGTACCCTATAAATGTAAAACCTAAAACAATAACACTTCCAGAAGAAAACAGGAGAAAACCTTTATGACTTTGGGTTGGCAATGATATTTAGATATGACATTAAAATAAGATCCACGAAAGAAGTCATGGATCTAGATTGGACTTTGTCAAAATAAAAACATATACTATTCAAAAGCCACTTTTAAGATAATAAAATGGCAAGCCACATTTTGGGAAAATATTTCCAAATTATATATCTGATAAAGAATCCTGAAAGTTTAACAGTAAAAACAATCCAATAAATTAAAATGCGCAAGAAATTTCAATAGGCACTTCACCGGAGAAGATATACATCAGACAAATAAAAATATAAACAGATGTTCAGCAGCATTAGTCATTGGAGAAATGCACATTAAAACCACAGTGCTACCACTACATACCTATTAAAATGGCTAAAATCAAACAGACTGATCATATCAAGAGTTGGGAAGGATATGGAAGAACTTGAATCCTCTTAATGTTTCCACACACTGTTGGTGGAAACATAAGTGGTCTAACCACATTAGAAAATAGTTTGGCAATTTTTAAAACAGATAAATGTACACCAACCAGACAATCTAGCCATTTCACCCCTGGGTATTTACCCAATGGAAATAAAAGTGTATGTCCATAGAAAGACTTGTACATAGAGGGTCATTACAGCTCTATTTTTAATAGCCCCAAACTGGACACAACACAAATGTTCATCAAGTGAACAAATAAACACATTGTAGTATAGCAATACAATGGAATACCACCATCAGTTAAAGGAATGAATATTGATACATTACACGACATGGGTGCATCTCAAAATAATTATGCTGAGTGGAAAAAGCCAGATAAAAAAGAACATGCAGCGTTGTCATTCCATTCATATCATTCCATTCATCTAGGAAATGTGTAATAAGTTGTGGTGACAAAAAGCTTATCACTGGCTGCCTGGTGAGGGGGCCTGGTGAAGGGTGGGAGGAAATACAAAAGGGTAAGAGGAAATGTGGTTGTATTCTTGATTGTGCTAGTTTCACAGGTGTATAACACCGTACATGTCAAAATTGACCAACTTCTTACACTGTAAGTATATGGAGTATAAATGTCAATTATTTCTCAAATAGAGGCCCGGTGCACGAAATTCGTGCATGGATAAGGCCGGCCTGGGCCTTCCTTCCCCTGGCTGCCATCTGCTGGCCGGGGCCTTCATTCAATCTGCACTGCCCCCTGGTGGTCAGCACACATCAAAGCGAGCGGTCAAACTCCTGGTTAGTCGAACTCCCAAGGGTATAACTTGCCTATTAGCCTTTTATTATCTAGGATAAAGTTGTTTTTAAATGATGTAAACAGAAAACAGTTTGGGGTTTGGTGTCTCACGATTGTTCAGTTCTTGCTTCCCCCCACTAGTGAAAGGATATCCAAGGGCACCCCACCCCCACCCCTTCCATATGCACAAATGTCCTGGGACAAGGCTAAAGGGAGCGGCCAGGCCGGTTACACCGAGAGGTGCTCAGAGAAGTGTTGTGGCACAGACGGGGGCACTCCTGCTTGGTAGCCAATGAGGGATCAGTGGGTGGAGATCCTGGGCTCCAGGACACAAGTGCAGACAATCAGTGGTTTTAAAGTTAAGGAAGGATGGTCTTTGAGAGGTGACTCAGACCCTGTGGGGCTCTCATCTGTCAACATCTCTCCAAGTAGTCCTCTGTTAGACCCAGTCTCCAAGTCCCTCCTGAGCAGTGAGAACTCTGTCTGCTACAGGAGCTTGTAGATGACCCGTATTAGTCATGGCTCCCAGGCTGGGTATAAATTTCCTCCTCTCTCCATTCTCTGATCTCTTCTCAGCACAAAAGAAACCTGCCTTTAGACTTTCCTAATTGTCAATGTCAAGCACTCTGTTTCTTCCCATCTTTGTTCTGCTGGTGCGCCAAAGAAATAAAGATACATAAGACTTCAATTTCGATTCAGGCCTGGCCAGTGTGGCTCAGTAGTTGAATGTCGACCCATGACCCAGGAAGTCACGTTTCGATTTCTGGTCAGGGCACATGCAGGCTCGATCTCTAGTAGGGGGCATGCAGGAGGCAGCCAATCAATGATTCTCTCTCTTCATTGATGTTTCTCTCTCTCTTCCTCTCTCTGAAATAATAAAAACATTTTTAAAAAACTATAAAAAATTTCAACTTGATCTGAATGTTTACACTCTAATGTATGTTATGTGCACATGAAGAAAATTTAAGGTATACATTGCAGATAACATTATAAATGATTTTATTTGTTTTACCTTTCCGTATTTTCTAAATGTGCTATAATGAACATATAGTTACTAAAATAATAAACTATTGTGAAGTAAATCTGAGCGAGACATACAAGCAGGTTTGCATGTTGACGGGAAGGTGGCGATGTATAAGGAGAGTTCTAGCCCAGCCGGTGTTGCTCAGTGGTTGAACTTCAGCCTATGAACAAGGAGGTCACTGGTTTGATTCCCAGTCAGGGCATATGCCTGGGTTGTGGGCTCAATCCCCAGTATGGGTTGTGCAGGAGGCAGCCAATCAATGATTCTCTCTCATCATTGATGTTTCTATCTTTCTCTCCCTCTCCGTTGCTTTCTGAAATCAATAAAAATATATTTTAAAAAAATAAAGAGAGTTCTAGAAGGTAAAAATAAATGTGAAATATATGGGGTGAAAGATCATAGAGAATGATTATTTTAGACTGCAGGGGGGACATTTTCTCCTCTTCGATAACAGGGAAGGAAGTAAGAAGGGTGTGATGCAGTTATAAATACATGTTTAGTCTGAAAACAGGAAGTTATGGGAGTTTACCCATGAGACGACCAATGTTTTCCAAAACAAAAGTCATATCTAATAAGAGCCATTGTCAGGATATCAGTTCTTTCCCTGACCTGAGGAGCAAAGCTAGTAGCAGGGGCTACTGGGTAGCCACCCTCTCTCCTGCTCATCCTCCAAGCAGCTGAAATAATGATTTTTCTAAAACCCTGGTCCTTTCTGCCTTACTCCTTGGAGATTTGCTTAAACTTGGCCCAAACTTCAAATCCATGGTCAGGGACAATCTACACCTTGCACCTGCTTTCAGCAAGGTCCTACAACTTACTTTTCCTGTTTCCACGTACTCCGTCTGTACAGGCTGCTCCCTGTAATCTGATCTCTGTAGATTTTGTCCCCAAAGTCATTCATCTCTGCATTTGGTGAGTTCAGGAGAGGAATCCAATCATAAAGCCAGAACCTTCCATCTTCTCCTCAGCAACTCCCCAGTACTCTCAGCTCTCCCATCCCCCCATCTCCTCCAAACTACAGAGAAGGTGTTCCCATTGTCTCACTTAAAGACATCAGCCAACCCGTGTCCCTTCTGGTCTTGCTTCTTCACCCCAATGAGTCATAAAGAAATTTCCATAGAAAAAAACTCAATGAAGGAAATACAGGAAGAACATTTCCTACTTCTCTCTGCACATTAATTGTTCCATGTCAATCCCATGCCCCACAGCCCTTGCTATGAGTTGATAATCAAGGCTCTTCATCATCCTGGCTGCCCATTCTTCCCACCTCACCTTCTGCCCTTTCACCTCACACTCCTACTCAGTCTTCGCAGTTTCCTCAGTCAGGTTTCTATACCACACAACTCCATGTCTTTTCACACAACCCAAAGTTCACTCTCTTCTTTCCCCCTTTGTCGTGCTCAGCTCAAGCACTGGAAAGCTTTTATGATCTTTGATAGAAAGGGGATTTTAATGGGAATATGATATCTTCCTGCCTCATTTTCAATGTGGGTAACTGAATTTCCCCTCTATCTTTATAATAAATTCTTGGAATAATACAAGATTAATTTCTATCCTTTGCAGGAATCCAATGATACTAGAGAAACTGACTGCTGAATCTGCAGTGGGGAAAGGTGTTTATAATCAGAATTTTAGTAACTGGGAATGAGGACATAGAGAAAGAAGGAAGGCCAACCCATTTTTATTGGATTTCCAAAGAGATGGGCAAAAAAATGACACTACTAAATAAATAAATAAACTTCTTTTTTATTTATTTCAGAGAAGAAGAGAGAGAGAGAGATAGAAACACCATGGTAAAAGAGAATCATCCATTGCCTGCCTCCTGCGTGCCCCCTACTGAAACCTGAGCATGTGCCCTGACCTGGAATTGAACTGTGACCTCTTGGTTCATAGGTCAACACTCAACCACTGAGCCACACCAGCTGGGCAATAAACGTTAGAATAAGAATTCCTCTCACGTTCATGTCTCACTCATATGCTCGGAGGTAATAAGGAATCTGTTCTAGAATGTCACTGGTGCCCCAAGAAATTGCACATAGAGAGCAAACAGACCTAAAGGAGCATTACACAACACAGGCTTCTCGGCAAGAGCCCTGGGAGGTCCACAGCAAGATTGCTCTGGTGTCCTCTGAACTGAAATGGGATTCTTAGCCACCTGGATGCTTCCCTTGCTTCCAAATGACTTCTTCACTGGAGGGAAAGTAGGTTGGGGCTGGTAGGATGGGACACGGTTGTCTATCACATACAGCAGGATATTGGGACACAGTTGAACTTGCCAGGTGAACATGCAGGAGCCTTACCCACCCTCTCCCACCACCCAGCAGGCTGAGAACCAGCATTTAGGATTTGGAATCCCATCTAAGTCCCGCAAATGAGGAGCCAATGACGGTTACAGGGCCATTCTTTGTTTTCCAAACACGTTGACAAGGAGAAAAATCCTGAGATGTCCTAAATTAAATTATGGCCGGCCAGAGGGCAGAAGGAAGAGACCAAAAGGGGTTAATCAGTTAACCACTGCGGGGCTCAACCAACAAGACTGCTCACAGGCCTTCGTGTATGTTGGAATTATTAAATTAACTTCCAGGTGGCTATTTCCCAGATGATCTAAAAAGAGAATAGCCAGGCACAATTGACCCCCCAGGAGCCTCCACTTCTGAGGGACACATTAGCTTTTCGGGCCCTGCTGTGCCCAGCCCGGAGCTGACCGTGTCACCTGCCCCATCCCTTTTGCTACAGCTAATGCAGATCGTTTCAGAATGGCTTACACCTCTCTCCCCCTCCTTGATGGAGAAAATACTGCAGAACTTCCGGACCACGGCATGCTGTTGTTTCTACCCAGCCAGGCTGCTGCTGGTTTAGGCTCCCACACAGGTCTGTCCTCCCTCCCCCAATTACAGTTGACATTCAATATTATGTCATATTAGTTTCAGGTGTACAGCACAGTGGCTAAACATTTACATAACTTACAAAATGATCCCCCGGGGAGTCTAGCATCACGCTAGCACCGTCCATGGCTGTTATAGTATTATTGACTTGACTCCCTCTGATTATTTTGTAACTACCAATCTATACTTCTCAATCCCTTCACCTTTCTCACCTTTTCCCCGAACCCTCGTCTCCTCTGGCAACCTTCAGTTTGTTCTCTGTATCTATGAGTCTGTTTCTGGGTTGTTTGGTCATTTATTTTGTTCTTTGGATTCCACATATAAGTGAAATCATATGGTATTTGTCTGTCACTTAATGTCATACCCTCTAGGTCCGCAGTGGTCTCATAAACCCTTTCTTTACAAAAGCCATTTAGCCATGGGAGTTCACATTTTTGTTTAACAATGTCGAGCCCCTGAACCACAAGTTTCATTTCCAGCCTGTGGAGAGAATATGTACCTTCTTCCCTCCCCTGACCCGGCGCTTCCCTATTTTGTAAGAAGTTATATTACTGTTAAAGCAATTCAAGGGAGAGCAGTTTAAAGCCAGGGCTTTTAATCTGGAAAGTGTCTCCAACCTTGTTGAGAATCCAATGAACATTATGGACCTCTCCCCAGAAAAAGAAAATACAAACAATACTCTTACATAAAATTTAGGGAATGTATACCTCTGGAAACTTGGAAGAACTCTGCTCTTAAAAAAAATGTCTTCAGTTTTAGGGAAAAAAATTTGTTGTTAATCCTCATCCGAGGATGTTTTTTTTTCATGGATTTTTAGAGAGTGGAAAGGAGGGGCAGAGAGAGACACACATATCCCAATTGGCTGCCTCCCGCACATGCCAGACCAAGGAATGAGCCTGCAACTCAGGTACACGCTCTGCGACCCTCAGTCCATGGGCTGATGCTCAAACCGCTGATCCAATCCGGCTAGGGCTAGGACAAAATTCTTAGCAAAGGCTGTCTCTAAAATGCCAGATCAAGTTTATATCAAGCCAATTAATTACGCTTGATGTCAGAGTACTGATAAAACTGATTTTAATATATAGACTATAGCTATTCGTTTTATTTGCATTATAGTTGAATTATTATATACAAAATTTGAATCAGTAGTTAGATTAAAGCTTTATTGGTTGCCCTTTTAGCTGAAGTTGCCTCTTAATATATAACTTAAATCTGTTTGAGATTTATTTCAAAATGTTATGTTGCTAAAAGACTGATAGTAAAATAAAACAATAACAACAACAACAACAAAACTCAGCCCAATCACATTACCTGCAATGTTCAGACATGACAGCATTATTAAAGCAAGTTGGAAATAGGTGGCAAGAATTTTTTTTTTTGAGCCATGAAAGTAAGCATTGACAATAGGACTGTCAGTAGAATTGTATAACAGAGATTCCACGGAGAAACTTCTCTTTCCTTTGCTGCTACCCAAAGGAATATTTTAGAAAGACAACTAAACACACACATGCATACACACACACCTACAGTGAAAGACCAGTGGGGGAAGGGGTGGGATCAAAGCCCATCGTCTCTTGTTGAAGGGAAGTTATACAGCCCCCTGTTCCAACAAACGCACGATTATGACACTAATGTAATAGTAAACATCACAAAATCAGGAATCTTTTTTTTTTTTTGCATTTTTATCACTTTTTTTTTAATTAAATCTTTATTGTTCAGATTATTACATTTGTTCCTCTTTTTTTTCCCCCCATAACTCCCCTCCTCCCAGTTTCCGCCCCACCCTCCGCCCTCACTCCCCACCCACTGTCCTCATCCATAGGTGCACGATTTTTGTCCAGTCTCTTCCCACATCTCCCACACCCCTTTCCCCCGCAAGAATAGTCAGTCCATTCCCTTTCTATGTCCCTGATTCTATTATAATCAACAGTTCATTCTGTTCATCAGATTATTAATTCACTTGATTCTTAGATTCACTTGTTGATAGATGCATATTTGTTGTTCATAATGTGTATCTTTACCTTTTTCTTCCTCTTCCTCTTCTTAAAGGATACCTTTCAGCATTTCATATAATCCTGGTTTGGTGGTGATGAACTCCTTTAGCTTTTCCTTATCTGTGAAGCTCTTTATCTGACCTTCAATTCTGAATGATAGCTTTGCTGGATAAAGTAATCTTGGTTGTAGGTTCTTGGTATTCATCACTTTGAATATTTCTTGCCATTCCCTTCTGGCCTGCAAAGTTTCTGTTGAGAAATCAGCTGACAGTCGTATGGGTATTCCCTTGTAGGTAACTGAGTTTCTTTCTCTTGCTGTTTTTAAGATTCTCTCTTTATCTTTTGCTCTTGGCATTTTAATTATGATGTGTCTTGGTGTGGTCCTCTTTGGATTCCTTTTGTTTGGGGTTCTCCGCGCTTCTTGGACCTGTAAGTCCATTTCTTTCACCAGGTGGGGGAAGTTTTCTGTCATTATTTCTTCAAATAGGTTTTCAATATCTTGCTCTCTCTCATCTTCTGGCACCCCTATAATTCTGATGTTGGTACGCTTGAAGCTGTCCCAGAGGCTCCTTACACTATCCTCGCATTTTTGGATTCTTTTTTCATTTTGCTTTTCCGGTTGGATGTTTTTTGCTTCCTCGCATTTCAAATCATTGACTTGATTCTTGCGCTCCTCTGGTCTGCTGTCGGGCGTCTGTATAATATTCGTTATTTCAGTCCGTGTATGCTTAATTTCTCGTTGGTTCCCCAATATAAGATCGAGGGTCTTATTAGTTTTCGTGTAGATCTCATTAAGTTTATCGACAGCTTCTAAACAGTTCTTGAGAGACCTTAAAAGTGTGGTTCTGAACTCTATATCTTCCATTGACAATTTTGTCCTGTTTCTTTGTCTCCGCATTTTGTTATATCCAAAATCAGGAATCTTGCCTGTGTTGTTCCCTGACTCCTAGGAAGCATCTGGTATGTTGTGATACTTCACTAATTAGCTCCTGAATGGAAGACAATCTACTCAGTAAAACTAGAGAAAAACACACCTGCCCATCACTTACAATGTTACCCTGGTCAAATCCATTCCATTTCCTGGGCCTCAGTTTCTTCTAGAAAACAAGGGAATAAAAGTGAGTCTTTTTCGGCATTTTCTAATGTTTCCAGTCTCTATGATTTTCCTTGGTGGTTGGGTACTTCCTCCTCCACTGCAAGGCTCTTATTTAAGCACGAAGGGTGACAACAGGCCCCTGTAGACCCCACAGGTGCTGTGGGTATTCACGAAGCAGCAGGAAGAGAGGAACACACAACGGGAATAGAAATGGGCTTGAGAAAGGACATCGCAGGTGGCAGGGGCAATTGCATCAGTCCCAAGCAAGGACTTCAATCTCGAGAGAAGAGGGAATATGCCATCTGATGAAATGTAATCCGATTGTTCTTTGTTTTCTTTATGAAGTCACAGTCCGTAATTAAGTATTCCATGGACCGCACCATCGATTTTCTGCTGATTCAACGTGCCTGAAGCAGTCACAGACTGATATCTCTTCCAGAGATAATATTTGTCACCATAACCTTCAAAGGAAAACAGAACACCCCGTGTTCGTTAAGATATTTTAAAAGAAACTTTGTTTAAACGCATCTATTAAGTCTTTAAGTAATTTGTGTTCTTACAGGACAACATATTCATCAACTCAGATTTGGGTGGGGTTTTTTTTTTGAGGGGGGGAGGAAATATTTTCACTTTTGTGAAAAAGGATTATAAATTAGAACTTATCTCTAAAATAGTTGCCTGGATTTTTCTCTCCTCGGGGAAATAGTTTGCAAACTTCAGCATACGTAAAAATCACTTGGTGTGTTCATTAAGAATGCCGATTCATAAGCCCGCCCCCAGATCCGGATCTAGACAAAGCCTAGGAATTTGCTATTTTAACTGTTACCATGGCAATTTCAATGCAGATGTGCCTAACTACCACATAGCATCTCCCTGCTAGACAGACCTATAAAATAAGTATTTGTTCATCTTTCCTTTTTTCTCCAATCATTATGTGTGATATTATTGCACCCTCTAGTGGGTGATTTTACTCGTGTTTGTTTGTTTTGGTTTTTTTTTTTGGGGGGGGGGGGTTATTCTTGGTTTGTTTTTCTATATTATAAATACCTTCCTCAAAACTTTTAAGAAATCCCATCTCATAAATTCCTTGAAGGGAAACGATGGGAAATCAGGAAAGGTTTATAAGAAAATGGTTTCATACAATGTCAGATTCACAAATATCTAGATATATATGTGGTATGCAACTTACATATATTGTCTAGAAGAGAAAATGTTAATCCTGATAAGGTCGACAGAATAATAGAGCGAATCTGCTTTTTACAAATATTTTAGTAACTTTGAATTTACTGGCCACAGTATTTTTAGAGAATTTATATCAGTCAGCTTGATATTCTCACAGGACAGTTTCAGAACAATAACCTAGATCTTTCTGGTTGCTCCCTCTGGGCACTTTTTAGTACCTGGTGGCCCTCTGACACCTCTACATGTTGGCTTCTAATACCCACAGCTCTTTTCAAGATCCCCAAAACTTTGGGTGCCTGTTTCACACATCGTGGCTACTATGTCTCTGGAAAACCCTGCTTATCACTGCTAATACTTCAAGGGACACAAATTCAGTTACTCACAGGCACCAGCAAGTACTATGAATGAGTAAAGTGGGCAAAGAGAATACTGGGACTAAGGCACACTGAATTTGTTCCATTTCAAGGAATTAAAAAATAGTTATAATTTTCTAAAGCCCCATCTGGGTCTAATAAAACATCTATGAATCATGTAAGACTGTTTCATAAACCAGTTAGGAACTCCTGGTTTACTTGAGGGCTTGCTCTGTGCTAACTATTGATGGGTATTGTCTCGTATAATTTTATCCACAACCATGTACAAGAGATAGTGTCATTATCCCAATTTTACCAATGAGAAAACTAGAGCTTAAGGAGGTAGGTCATCTGCCCTAAGACAGTTGCAATTTCCTGCCCGGGCTCTCACCCCAATCCCAGTGCCCCAGGGCCTCTCTGTGGCTTCTGGCCTGGATCACCTGATTGTCACTGTGCTTCTTTCCTCACCTGCCACCCTGATCCTCTGCTTCTCTCCACATGTCCCCACTCCCCCTGTTTTTTTGTTTTTGTGTTGTGTTGTTTTGTAACATCTTCTATGATCTTTTGGCCTCTGATTCTACTGTGTCTGCATTTGGACAACTTCTCATCTGGTAGTTGAAACCTCTGTCTGCAACAGCACTGAGCCACAGTTCTTAGTAACTGATAGCTCCCACTGTAAACAAGCGTTTCAATACAACATGTGTTTACTATTTCTTTAAATAAGTGCACCTGTTGCCCTAACTGGTTTGGCTCAGTGGATAGAATATCAGCCTGCAGACTGAAAGGTCCCAGGTTTGATTCTGGTCAAGGGCATGTACCTTGGTTGCTGGCACATCCCCAGTAGTAGGTGTGCAGGAGGCAGCTGATCGATGTTCCTAACTCTCTATCCCTCTCCCTTCCTCTATGTAAAAAATCAATAAAATATATTTTTAAATAAAAATAAATAAGTGCACCTGTTTTTAAAGCTTTAAAATGGCATTTCAATCGTAATTGGATTTTTGTCGTAAGTTGAATTTGCCATTTTAACACCTCTACCTTTCTACTCAACCGGGTTTTTCTAAGTACTTTCATAACTACAGTGATGTGAGGTCTCTCAGTAAGGTACTATTATATCAGTTGGCCTCAAAAAAAAGAAAGAAAAGCAAATATTGAGTCTTCATCAAACCCAAATTAATTACTTTGAGGAGAAAGCCATTTCATCTTCTTATCTATTCTCGGGAGCTTCTTGGGCTTTGCGGTCAGTAAGGCAGCTAGATAAAGGTGCCTGGGGCACGTTTCTGGACCTTTGAACCAGGCCCCCTCTCATGTCCTGCGTTACTCTGGGGAGACATTGTATAGTCCACACACTCACAGGGATGCTTCCTGGGGTCTGGCATTTTGAGTCCTTGTTCAACGTTCCGTGAAAACTGTCCCTCAGAACAGTACTGTATTTCTTTGGGAAGTCTTTACATAGCATTTCGAATTAAATTTCCAGACAAAAAGAATGAAAACTTACTGGGCATAGATTATAACCTGTGACACATATTTTTTCAATCCTAACCCCCAAAAAAGCTATAATTGTGCAGTCTCTTAACTGAATCTATCTAGTATATGCACAGTAACTCGGCCACTTACAGTTAACAAAAATAGACTATGTTTCCCTACTATGAGATTCATTATTCACAGAAGTTTATTCATACTTGGAAAATAGACGGGGGTTGGGAGGAAAAGGGGGCTTTGGCTGCCTTAGTTCTGGATGAACAAATCCGGACTCATCCTTTCTCCATCCTCCAGTGATGTTATCAACGTGAAGATAAAGACAATCAAGTCCAATTGGATGTGTGCTGCAGGTTCCCGGTTATGATAAGCATTTATTGAATTCTAAGTGCCTGATACTGTCCTGTAATCACATGTATTAACTCTCCCAAACTTGACCCTGTAAAATAGGTGCTACAAACGGGGAGCGTGAAGAGTGAGGGCTGGACCATGTGCCTAGATCACCCAAAATCACAGCACAGAGCGGCGGAGTCAGAGTTTGAACCCAGAGCCCTTGTTTTTAACAAGTCCGCCTCGGATTCCAGACAGAGCACACTGTGGAACTGCCCAGCTGATGCCTCAGTGGCGGATTCAGCCAGGCCCCGGGGGTGTGCATTGGGAACTAGCTCCCCAGAGGGTTCTGTTAAGACAGCCAAGGCTGACAACTCCTTTTAATTCTAAAGGACTCTCAGAACTGAATAACAGTCATCATTATTCCCCTCCATGTTCAGGTCAGGCCTGTTACCCAGCGTCTCTGGGTGCCACAGGAGACAGACTGAGGGGTGGCAAAATGTAGTCATTGACTCCAGGTTCCCAACTATTCCTTCTCTTTGCAGGAAAATTTAGAAACCCTTTCTCAGTAAGACTGCCATGTACAGTGTTCCCTCTCATCCCAGCCTGGGTATCAGTGGCTGCTTCCCAACCCCAGGTCAACATGTGCTCAGACTGCACTGATGGTCGTTGTTAATCCTACAGGTACTGACACCTCACAGATTCATCTAGGCACTCGGTCCAGCCCGCACTGCTCACGCTCCCTGTTTGTTTGGTCGTGGGTCCCAACGCTGGTGCAATGCAGACCCATTCCTCTGTCCTGCTCTCAAGAGAAGCAGAGCAGCTGCATTCAACCCGAAATAGGACATCCCCTCTCATTGGGCCATGTCGGAAAGATGCCAAATCATTATTATTGGTGGAAGAGAGAACTTTAGGGGGAAGGAGATGTTTCCAGGAGGTAACCAGCAGACTCCCAGTGCATTTATGTATATAACGTTTGAGGTTTGGGCTCTTAGTAACTAAGCCTCACACCTGTCAGAATGGCTATCATCAGTAAATCAACAAACAACAAGTGCTGGTGAGGATGTGGAGAAAAGGGAACCCTCGTGCACTATTGTTAGTGGAATGCAGGCTGGTGCAGCCACAATGAAAAACAGTATGAGGTTCCTCAAACAATTAAAAATGGAATTGCCTTACAACTCAGCAATTCCACTTCCGGGAATTTATCGGAAGAAACCCAAAACACTAATTTGAAAGAATATATGCACCCCTCTGTTCATTGCAGCATCATTTACAATAGCCAAGATTTGGAAGCAGCCCAAGTGCACATCAGAAGATGAGTGGATAAAAGAGCTGTGGTACATCTACACAATGGAATACTACTTAGCCATACCAAAGAAAAAACTTTACCCTTTGTGACAGCATGGGGGGACCTGGAGAGCATTATCCTAAATGAAATAAGCCAGTTAGAGAAAGACAAGTACCATATAATTTCATTCATGTGTGGAATGTAATGTAACAAAGTAGAGACAGAGTCATAGATAGGAAGCAGGCTGACAGCTGTGGAGGGGAAGGTTGGGGGTTGGGTTGAGGGTGTGGGGGGATTGAGCAAAAAAAAAGGAAAGAACTCATGGACACAGACAACTGTGGTGATTGCGGGGGGCAGGGAGGTAGAAGGAGGCATGGGGGGGATAAATAGTGATGGGGGGAAGAAAACCAAGAGATCCATGTACATTGCTATTTGTAATTCTACTAAGAGAAAAGTTTGCATCACGTACAATTTCTGATTTTTGATCCCCAGTAAGCACTTAAGTAATCAGGGAACTGCCCACCATCTCCATCTCAGCCTGGCTTTCTTATTTCCTACCTGTCATCAGACGGTAGCCAATATTTAAAAGTCTGAAGAGGTCACATTTTCCCCAGGGTTCTTTAATCCACTTCTAAGAGGGACATTATTTACTATAGGCATATTTATGAATTTAGGATTCATTAGGTCTCAAGAATCACTACTTATAAATGTTTAAAAGTCTGTTGTTTGGTTCTCTCTCAAAGTATTTGAAATTGTAACCAGAAAACTAGATTTTAATAGGCTTATGTAAAATCTAATGTACATAAACGCTAATTTGAAAAGTGGAATTAAAAAAATGAAACAATTTGTTTTAGTGTTTAATGAGCTAACTCCAAACAAATTTACTGATTTTGTGTTTACTTAACCTGACATATTGCAGGTTGATTAAAGCCAGGTAATAAAACTGGTTTGTTGATTTTCCTTGCCCGGACTACTGATGCTGTTAGGGAGGAACAAATGCTACTTCTAATATAGACTCCACTGAAGTCACCATACAACTCTGCCAAGCCTCATTCATGAGGCAGGTGATTCTCAAAATTTAGTTTGCATTAGAGTCACCTGAGGGCTCATTAAAACACAAGCTGCAACCCTGGCACCAAAAGGTTGCTGGTTTGATTCCTGGTCAGAGCACACATCCGGGTTCCAGGCTAGATCCCCAGTCGGGGGCGTGCAGGAGGCAGCCAATCCCTGTGTCACTCTCACATCGACGTTTCTCTCTCTCCCTCTCCCTTCCTCTGTCTCTAAAGATCAATAACATAATATAAATAAATAAAACACAAACTGCAGGGCGCCACCATCAGAGTTTCTGATTCGGTAAGTCTGATGTGAGGCCCAAAATTACTGCATTTCTAATATTAAAAGACAAGCCAAAACCGGTTTGGCTCAGTGGATACAGCGTTGGCCTGCGGACTGAAAGGTCCCAGGTTCGATTCCGGTCAAGGGCATGTACCTGGGTTGCGGGCACATCCCCAGTGGGAGATGTGCAGGAGGCAGCTGATCAATGTTTCTCTCTCATCGATGTTTCTAACTCTCTATCTCTCTCCCTTCCTCTATGTAAAAAATCAATAAAATATATTTTTTTTAAAAAAAGACAAACTACAATATATTAAATTTTTAAGAGTTTACTTGAGTAAAAATCAATTGGAATCAACCAGTGTCAAACCGGAAGTAATTAGGAGTGCTCCAGCCACAGGAGCCCGGAGAAAGACTCCTACAGAGAAAGTGCAGAAGCAGAGCAAGGAAATTATTTGACTGGCGAGAGCTTAAAGCCTGGTTGGCTGTTTGCAATTGGTTCTCCTTAGGTTTTGATTTTTTAACCTCCAGGCATTTATAGGCTGAGGTTTTTGTTATTATTATTGATTGGAGAGATGTAGAGAGACACACTGATTTATTGTTCCACTTATTTACGCATTTATTGGTTGATTCTTGTATGTGCCCTGACCGGGGATCAAATCCTCAACCTTGGTGAATCTGGGATGATGCTCTAACCAACTGAGCTACAGGCTTAGGTGTTTGTTTGCTTATGTGGACCATAGGCCACCTCGGGATTAGCGCCTCCGCCCAATGGGCTCCTTATTTAATCAACATGAAAAAGAACCAAGTTAATGCTTGCTTCTGGGAAACACTCTCTACGAACCACTGCCTCAGACCCATGGGGCCTCTGGGAACTTCGCCAACTTTATAAGCCCCAGAATTTTTTTTAGGATTTACTTGTTATCCTCTAGCACAATATCTCTTACTTAAGCATATAGATAATGAAATAAACCTTAGACTCCCTATTCTGTCTATTGTTGTCACTCACATACAGTTAAACTCCACCATAATGTGATAAGCAGGGAGGGTCAGAAAATTTTAAACAGTTAAAATGTGATTTTGCATTTATGCGGCGCTGATGAAGTGATCGGGAGCAGCTGGCTAGCTGGGAGCTCCTGAGTCTGGTTGAAAATGGAAAAACAAAACAAAAAAGAACCCGAAAGATCACTATTGCTCGTATTAGCAATAGTTTGGGCTTGGCGCCACCTGGTGGTAATTGTTTGCTCTAGCACTACATAGATTTGCTGATCATGCTGGTTCTTTTGGTTGTTAACGGAGCTGGAAGTGTCAAGGAAGAAAAGAAAGTGGATAAAGTTAAGCAGTCCCTATCTCCTGTGTTTTGATATTGTGCAAATAAACTGAGTTTGTTCTTCATTGGTACAAACATTTAAAAAGTATTCTCATTAAGCAGTATTTTTTGGATTTATGTTTCAGGACGGAATATGAATACAAGTAATTTAAATTAGAAAACCTGCACCAAATTTTCACAGAAACAATATTTGCTCCAATGTGGAAATCTTTTCAGACAAATACAGTAGCATACTTCTTTTTTCCAATAACAGTTTATATCCAATATTATTCTGTATTAGTTTCAGATTTACAGCAGAGTGGTTAGACAAGCACATACCTTACAGAGTGGTCTCCCCGATATTTCAAGTACCTCCCTGGCCCCATACATCGTTATTAGGATATTGTTGACTGTATTCCCGATGCTGTACTTTACATCTCTGCAACTCCTCTACAACTATTTCTAATGCATAACAAAGTTCCGTTTAATCCTTTCTACTATTGAGGGGTTTCTGCAAGAGACCAAAGGCCAAGAACAATAAACCAGCTAGCTACCAGAGGCCCAGAGATTATAAATCCTAAAGCAGTGGTTCTCAACCTTCCTAATGCCGCGACCCTTTAATACAGTTCTTCATGTTGTGGTGACCCCCAATTTCATTGTTACAAATTGAACATAATTAAAGCATAGTGATTAATCACAAAAACAATATGTAATTATATGTGTGTTTTCCGATGGTCTTAGGCGACCCCTGTGAAAGGGTCGTTCGACCCCCAAAGGGGTCGCGACCCACAGGTTGAGAACCACTGTCCTAAAGCAAGGCCAGAGACCACTGCATGAAACTGGCCTTGCCCACCTTAGCGTGTGCCCCATTGTGAAGGTGTAAAGAGACCTGGGTGACCGGCGGGGGCAGGGGGGAGCTGGCAGTGTGAAGGGTTATGGAAAGCTGGGTGGTGTGCTGGGTGCGTGCCCTGCCCTCGCTGCTCAGTCTTAGCATTTCCATCAGCTTCACTGACACCACTTGGAGAGACATGTGTCACCTTAAAACAGAGGGATTTGACGGCCGATATTTTACTCATAAATCCCCTACATAGGAAAGGCCATGGCCCTGGTTCCCTGTGGGTGGCCAGTGAACATGAGGTTGCTGTCTTGTCAGAGAGCTGCGCTGCATCCACTGCAGGGCAGAGCCAACTGAGGACCATTTCATTTCAAGGAGGAGCTTGAGAATTTGCTACTCTAACAGGCGCCAGGTGGTGCTGCCAGCACCCTATGAGGCTCCACTCCCCAATTAGCCCTGCCTGCAGAGGTCACAGGGGTCAATGTCATACACGTGGTCACAGGGCATAAGCACACGTTATTTTGTAAAACCGGGCAGGGGAGCACAAATGCTTATGTGCATTTTATCACTTTCCCAACACAAAATCTTTTGTGAACTCTTACTGAATGTCAGCATCCCAAATATTAAGCTCAGGCCCTTTTGTGACATCTTTGTTAAAATAAGAATTCTGTCCTTGCCTTCTCCATCCATTCCTCCCTGTGTAGGCTTATAAAACTTGTCCACACTTTGTATACAAACCTGAAAATGCAAGGAGATGGATGAACATTTTATAAAATACAGTAAACCCTCGATTTTGCAGACCTCAATTTAACGGACTTTGGATTTAACAGACAAAATTTCCAACCCATGTGCCATTGGTGAAAATTAACACCCTGTTAATTTTAAAATGCTTTTAACGAAGATTTGCTTGTAATTAAATTCACAGGTTATATTTTTGTTATTAATACACTGCTATTTTTAACAAATTTTAGCAAATAGGCCATATGTTGGAAAAATGCTTTAGTAATTTCACCGACATAAATAAATATTACATATCTGCAACTATAGTCTACATGTTAAAATCCAAGAGTCACCAGTCGTAGACAATGTTTGGCGAATGATCAGCTGAATGATTGGCATGTAATCACACCAGATGATTAGCTTGTGATCAGACTGAATGGTTACCACGTGGTGACACGGCATCACACGCGGGATCATTGGTTCTGTCGTCTCCTGTTGTGGCTTTCTGCCACAGTTTTAATGTGTGCCCACAAAGTTCCCACGTGCACTAAGCCACGCCCCAGCCGTGTACATTTGTTTACTCTCAGTGACTGGTGGGTACAAACATTTACTAGCTCTATTCAGTACAAATTTAAAATTGCTGTAATACATATAGAAAAGTTTTCTGTGAAATTAAACTTTCCCTGTATACTTCATTTTAATTACACAAAAAGGTCTACATAAGTAAAAACAGGTAAACTAACTAATTTGTCACTTTTGACATTTGCATTTGGAAAACCTACTTTATGATATAACGGACTTTTGGCTTTAACCGACAGCCCCTTGCCCAAATTAGTCCATATGTCTGAGATTTTACCAAACACTGGTTTCTGGTGATGCCTTGTGCTGACGATAGTTTGCAGTAACTGGATTGTGCAGAGGAGGGCGCTGTGATACCACATTTCCCTGTGTGCTGTCAGTGAATTCCTGAGTAGTCCCTGCAGGATTTATAAAGTAGGAAAGTTAGACGGTCCATTTGCACTTCTCTTTTTAAAATACTCCTGAGATTGGGAAGTGACAACTTCAGAATTTCTACTGTTGGAACTAGAAGTCTTTACCTGACGTGGTCCATCCTTGCCAGCCCCTGATACTTTCCTATCTGAGGTTCATTAATTTGGAAGAATGTGTTTCAGCCGCGGCATCAAAATTCTCCTCAAATTTAAGAAGACCCCTTTTTATGGATTTTTCCCCCTACAGCCAGTTTTATGATTGAGGGTTGATTTGATACGCATATTTTGTTACTGAGGGTATTCTCACCCACTTGGAACACTTAGAATGAAAGCTGCTTTTCTGCAGCATCCTGCACTGTGTATTTGGTCCTACTGAATACAGAGGTGATGCAAGAAATAGTTACTAGCCGAAACCGGTTTGGCTCAGTGGATAGAGCGTCGGCCTGCGGACTGAAAGGTCCCAGGTTCGATTCCGGTCAAGGGCATGTACCTGGGTTGCGGGCACATCCCCAGTGGGAGATGTGCAGGAGGCAGCTGATCGATGTTTCTCTCTCATCGATGTTTCTAACTCTCTATCTCTCTCCCTTCCTCTCTGTAAAAAATCAATAAAATATATGTAAAAAAAAAAAAAGAAATAGTTACTAAATCACAAAATGCTATCACCAAATGATAATCAATTCTATACTTATACGGATTACTCAGATTAATATTGCAATAGATCAATAACAAAACGAATTTTTAAAAATCAGGCTTACCTGTGAAAGCCGAGATACCCATACTAAGATTTATTTTTCAATTCAGTATTGGTTAATTAACAATAGATTCGATATTGAAGCATGTGGTTTTCCCCTAGCCCCAGTACTAAGATCGCTCTGTTATCTACGTGGCCTACTATCTAAAATGTAGTTTTATGAGAAAGAAAGTACGAGATGAAGTATGAATTATCCATTGGCTCTAACAGACCCTTATAAAGAAAACTGTGCTGATTGGCCAGTGAGGGGCGAGAAACGGATGGTGGTTTGTAAATAAAGCATTGTTTTCTCTAAGAAGCTTTTCTGGAGCCTCATGATCGGACTTGAAGTACTGTGCCCTCCTCGAAAAGAAACGATAGGATCTTAAGCGTCATATCCTGGAAGAGAAGTAGGGAGCATCTGCCTCAGTCACTGATCAGCAATGGCTTTGACAGCAAGTAGCAGCGTCCTGGGAAATCTGGCTCAATCAGATGGGGCTGTGTTTTCCTGGCGTGTGAGTGGCAGCGGTGGCGGGGCTGTTGCTCATCGGGCTGAGGTCTCCCCAATGCGCAAGGCTGTCCTCCAGGCTGCAAGGTGACTGCTGGGACTCTCACTGGTAACGATGAATTCCAGGGAGCAGAGAAGAGGAAAGGAAGGAGAGGGGGAAGGGGCAATTCCAGGTCCGGATGGAAAAACTCCATATGCCCGTAGAGAGCGGCTCATCTCTCGTTGTTGGCAAACAGCCACTGTCCGCCTCTGCCAGGGAAGGCGGGAAAGCAGCTCTGCTCTGGGCACAATGCCGACCCTCGTCGAATTACTGGCCTGTTAACAAAGAAAACAAGGACATCCTCTCCCCAAAGTGCTCTGTCGTAACCTCGGACACAGTTCGCATCTTATGACGAGGCGAGTGGGCCTAGCGAGGTTAAAGGACTTCACCCACGTCTCGGAGCCAGGGCATGGGCCGTAATGGATGCCCTCTTGTGTTCTATTGGGTTGTGCCTGGAATTTTATGTGGGGGTGGGGGGTCTTCGAAGTTCTAAAGATTTTGCTTTAACAAGAGCACTGTCAATAAAGAAGGGAAGAATCACAGAGTATTGAAAGCTTAGCCCATGACGTCACCTCTAGTAAAATCGTGATTGGATTTTCCCACAGCAATAATGCAAAGAAAAACAAAATCAGTTCCTCACGCAAAGTGGTACCCTAGCTGTCAAAGCATCGCCATTTCATTTGAGGTTCTATTTCTTCCAAGTTAATAATGGACTTGCTCTGGCTGGTGTGGCTTGGTTGGTTGGGCGGGGCCCTGTCCACCTAAAGGTTGCTGGTTTGATTCCTGGTCAGGGCTCAATCCCTGGTAGGGGGTGTGCAGGAGGCAGCAGATTGATGTTCGGCTCTCACATGGATGTTTCTCTCCCTTTCTCTCTCTCTCTCTCTCTCTCTCTCTCTCTCTCTCTCTCTCTCTCTCTCAAAAAATAAAAATATTTTTTAAGTTAACAATGGACACATTCTCTCATATAACCCTTCATGTGTGACTCTAACAATAGTTCCCCCCACCACCACCCCCTGACGGAGTCAGCAGCCCTCAACTCCCTGCGCAGGGGGTGACTGGGGGGTAGCCATTGTACTCGTAGTGACTGTGGAAAATCAAGACTGCTCTAAGAGGGGCCTCCACTGGTTTTCTCACGTTGCCCAGATAACAAAAGTGGTGTTTTCTAGAAGACTTGTGAACCCATGTTGACTTCCTCTCACAGCCATTCAACTATTTTGTTGGATTTATACATTAAAAAATGTAACACTGTCTCAGGTTACATAGTCATCCAAGAAGAAATCATTTATTGCTACTAGTACTTGTAACCTAGTGCCGCAAAGAAGTGAGATGCAGAACCCTGGGAGGAAATTTTTTTCTAAAAATATTACAAGTATCCATTCATGCTACAGGGCAAGAAAACTATAGGCTAGCAAAACAGAAATGACTTGATTTAGTTCATGTGGACACTAGGAAAATATCGTTTTCATTTTCATATTCATCCGAGTTACCTATAATGCCACAGGTTATGATTTCAAATCTTTCTAAACATGAAGACTAATTTGAACATGAGTGTCCTCTGGCAAGGCAAACAGTTCATGTTTTCCCTCCAATCCTGATCTCTGTGTGGGGTGTAAATGGGGGCCAAAATGTCCTACTTAGAAACTCAGTCTCATGCGATGTGTTTCTGATTGCAGTGGGAGAAACTACAGATGACCACGAGCGAAAGGAGGAAAATATTCTGCTCTGTCACATTCCACGTCATCGCCATCACCTGTGTGGTGTGGTCCTTGTATGTATTAATAGATCGGACAGCGGAGGAGATCAGGCAAGGCAATGACAATGGTAAGAGCACCTTCCTTTTCTTTCTCTCTCTCTTGGATTCTATGACAATACCCAGAGCTGGGTAGGAAAACCATTTCCCCGGTTTAGATCTTCATGTATGATGCACTAGCAAAAACCAGTACTGGAAACTGAGTCTTCTCCAATCGTGCTCTGGCTCTAAAGCATTAGATGTATGGGGTCCCAAGCGGAGAGGCGAGATAATGAAGTCCATGTAGACCTTGGTGGGGAGAAGTACTTGTATGCCATCCACCACTCCAGACTTCACAGGAGCTGAATAAGCATCAGGTTCTTCCTTCTTTGCAAAGGCAAATAGTAGTAAAAATGGAAGGCCTTTTTATTTTATTTAGTTCATTCCAGTCATTGCTTCTTTTAGAACATGAATAAGATGATACTCTGGTAGAGAATGTTATAGCTTGTTACTTAATACTGTGTAATGTGATAGGATTAGCATTGTGGTTTGAAATTTTAAACATACTAGGTTTGACTGTCAAGTCTGCAAAGAAGAGTGTTTAAAAGTCATTAAGGCATAATTCTAACATTTAACGTGCATCGGTGGTTTAAAATTGATTGTCTTCACTTCTGAAGGTACCACCTGTTTCTCCTTGGGCTCTAAGTGTTACCATATCGCCTCAATCATAGCCGGTAAAATAGTGAGAAAGAGTCCCCTAGCCCGCTTTTCCTCGCTGCGGTGGGGGGGGGGGGGGGGGGGGGGGGGGACAAAATTAAACCCCTGGTGAATTTGAAAGGAGAAATTGTTCAGATGGTAACTGTATCTTTGCACGGTTATGAAATGTTTATTCATCTCCCTCAAAAAAGAAGGAACATGAAAGAAAGAAAAAGATGAGAGGAAGTGAGGAAAATAGTTTTAAAAGGGAAAGCTTTGTTACTTCTATAGCTCTTCAGTTTCATAAAAGCAGAAAGATGTTGCATTCTCACACTTGCCCTCGTGGTGGCAGCAGTGCGCACCAACATGTGCCCTCCTGGCGGCCTAGAAGCAGAAGGGGACCTGGGCCAGTAAAAGGGACTGTGCGGCCTGGCCAGATGCCCTGGGATGTGGTTTATGTAGTTTAAGGGGGTGAGGCGCCGAGGAGGGGGGTGACGGAGTGACAGATCCCGCTGCTCTCTTCTGAAAGAGAAAGTGCTGTGGTTAGAAACACAGGCAGGGTGAGGTTTTGTTTGTTTTTCGGCTCAATCTTAACTCATGTCTATACAATTTATGTCAAACTACATTGTTTAAAACTACATTATGCATTGTTCCTGGGGTGCTGGATTTAAGCATGTCTATTAGGTCCTTATTAAATAATTTCCTAGAAGGTAGGGCCTTTTAAAAAAAAAAAAAGTCCATGTTCCCTATATGTACAGGTACTGGCCTAAGCCAAGTCACAGACAATGCTCCAGAAACATTGCCTTGCATATGTATGGGAAAACAGAGGCATTCCACCACCATCCCCACCTTCCTGTGCCCGACATACGACCTCGCGACTCCAGGGTTTTCCTAGCAATCTAGGGCAGACAGGATAGCCAGAGACTTCATATCTGTAGGTGTCTAACTTGGAGTTTGGTGTTTGGGAGTCATGAACTTGCCCCATTGTGGCCTTGCCCTCTCCCAAGGGTCACCCCGATTTGGTCCAGGTACACGAGCCTACAGGGCTCTTTCTGTCCTCTTTCAGCCACATGTGAGGGGGAAATTAAGGACACCTCCTTTTTTTAAAAAGGAAAAAACTGCATCATTTCAAAGTCAACATGTTTTCCATCCATCTTAGAAACCTTCAAAAATATTTGAAGAGGGATAAATTGCCCAGAATTGAGGTTATAAATCAGGAAAATCTTTTGAACTGTAATAGCAATCCTGAAGGGGGGGAAAAACCCTTGTTGTTGTTGTTGTTCAATATATTTTTATTGATTTGAGAGAGGAAGGGGGAAGGAGAGAGAGATAGAAACACCAATGATGAGAGAGAATCATTGATCAGCTGCCTCTTGCATGCCCCCTAACTGGGGAATGAACCTCCTGGCTCATAGCTCAACATTCAACCACTGAGCCACACCAGCTGGGTAAAACCTTCTTGTTCTAAACTGGTTGTTCTTTCAGATTAAATATGCATGATGCACCAGATAGCTCTCTCACCTCACTCTCTTTCTCTCTGTCACCTGTGAAGGGTAAAAAATAAAATAAAAATACATGGTGCTTGAAACTTTAATATCCTGAATTACCCATGTTGCCAACTCTGAGAGAACAGTTGCTCTTTGTACCTTATCTTCACATATTCTAGAAGAATCCTCCAGTATACTACTTATGTGTTGAAAAAAAAACACAGACCAAGAAAAAAAAAACAGTTTTAAAAAGACTGGAAGTACAGATTTTATTGTTGCCCAGAATTTTTTAAATGTATGCACCATAGAAGATGAGCATAACCAATTGATTTTTTCCCCATGCATAACTCACTGGTGAGCCTCTATGTATCCCCAGGGCAGGGGCCAGGATTCATTATTCAGAGAGCGTTTGGCATTAGTAGAGGCTCCAAAATCTTTGCTGGCTGCGGCTGAGTCCAGCAGATAACAACTGTGGCTCTTAGCATCTGTTTAGCGTATGTGTTCAAGATCACTTCCCTGCAATCCATAAAATATTTTTTCAGGATTTGTGTTTAAATGATTCCTTTCAAAATTAATTACATGTGCTGCTGTTGTTAACAATCTAAATGTGATAAGCACTGACTTGGGCTGGTTGTCAAAGGCCAGGCTTCTAGTTTCACCTTGGTCTCTGGCTAGTTATGGTGAACAAAACCATTAGTCACTCAGAAGCTCAGTGTCCTCATTTGTAAAACTAACCCTAACCTCCAAAGGTTCTTTTTATGATTCATTTTTCAAAGACACCATGAACCTGGCCTTGCTTCAGATAAATAGAAACTTTGTGTTTATACAATAAGGCACATATATCATGCCCGTTTACTCTCTATGAGTATTACCCTTGAAACAAGGAAAAGGTTATAAATATGTAAAACTTCTTCTTTGTTCCTTCCTTTTTTTTTACTTCTTTCTTTTTTAAAATAATATACCAGCTGGAGAGAAGCAACCAGGATAAAAGTGAAGAAAACCACCTCCCAGTCTTATCAGCCATACACACCATTATACAAACACATTTTGTAACTGTATATAACCTCAGCACGCAGCTGAAAGACCCCAACTTAACAATGGGGTGCTTTTTATAACTATTGCATTGGTTCTGCGGCTGTGCAGTGAGACAGGTTCTCTTCTGCTGTTGGGGACTCAGGAAGGCTTTTCCAACACACCCCATGTGCCTCCAGTCACGTGACCTGCTACGTAAGATAGGAGAATTGGAACTTAAAAGTTGGAAGAGACCTTAGAGGTCAGTTTTAAAGATGAGGAAATCAGTCATTTGCCTCATCTGCAGCTATATCATAAACACCAACCTGGGATCTTGTGGTTTACCCAATGGGACTTACAAAGATATGAGTCTGAGAGGGGCCAGTGGGTACATCCCACTTTTCAAGCCATTGTCATTGTGGCCTGAAGGTTTAGCGTGTTTCCTATCAAACACAATACACAGAGTTGCCACTTAAGTATTTCAGGACCTTCAGCTAACCTTTAGTGAGATTTCTGAGCTGTTCTCCACGAAGGGAATTAGAATTGCAAGGCATGCCCAGGGGCACAGGTGAGGAGGTGCAGTGCTGACAGACGCTGGGGGCTTGGCTGGCAGCCAGCGGGACTGCCTCCTTCCCAGGACTCCTGGTTTTCATTGCCTGGAGTCCCGGTGGGACATCCAAAGAGTGACACTCAGTGCAGTAAAAATGTGTTATTATAGGCACAGTGAAAGTTTTGCTCTTTATCTACAACCCATTAAGCCAGCCAAAGATGGGTAGCACTTAAATCACTCGGCAACAAAAACAAATTTACATTCTTGTAGCAGTTTCTGTGTGTCAAGAACTATTAATTCATTTAATCCACACTAAAACCCCATGAGGTTAAGACTAGTATTACCTCCATTTTTAAGGGATGCAGCCTTTATCTTTTGCTGTATAATAAACATATTAATGATTTTTACATTGAAAACATGTTTAGATGACACTATTTTGGCCATATTGGGGTTGGGGGAGAGGAAAGTGGTGGTTCTCAGTAACAAAATAAAAATCTTATTAAACTTTGACTAAAGTGACTACAATCCTAAATTTTATGTATGTCTGCACTTAGGAATTCTCCTTCTCTGGTGAGATGTGGTATCTTCTTTCTCCTCCCCCACCCCTCCCCTCTCTCTCTCTTTTAAGGGAATGAAGGTGGGGAGGCAGACTTGTAGGTACAATCTCATAAATCTATTACTTTACCTTGTTAAAAAGGATTTTAAATTCTGATTCTTTCACTATGTTCACTGTCCTCCTTAAAGATTTAGCTATAAGGAATAAATGTCAAAGTACATATCAAAAGTCTAATGTAGTATCTGATCACTTGATAATAGGTGGAAAATGAGATCATTACGGAGGTAGGAAAGAGAATTTCTTCACATACAATTTTAACATCTTTAGAATATTTGGAAGCAATTAAGCAATTCAGGTTATAATTCTTATCCACAACACTTATATAGCAATCAATTCTTTACCCACAATTATTTTAAAATGTTTTTATTGATTTCCGAGAGAGGAAGGGAGAGGGAGAGGTGGAAACATCAATGATGAGAGAATCATTGATCGGCTGCCTCCTGCACGCCCCTTACTGGGGATGGAGCCAGCAACCTGGGCACGTGCCCTGATGGGGAATCCAACCACGACCTCCTGGTTTATGGGTCCACGCACAACCACTGAGCCACAGCAGGCAGGCATGGTCTTTTGAAGGGGTCATGGAGAAAGATTACCAAGTACATTGGTAACATTCTCTCTCTTTTTGCTTCAAGGTGTTCTAGAATGGCCATTCTGGACAAAACTGGTAGTGGTGGCCATCGGCTTCACAGGAGGTCTCGTCTTCATGTATGTACAGTGTAAAGCCTACGTCCAGCTGTGGCGCAGGCTGAAGGCCTACAACCGTGTAATCTTTGTGCAGAACTGCCCGGACACTGCCAAAAAGCAGGAGAAGAGCTTCTCGTGTAGCGTCAACATGGACACCAAGGATGCGGTCGTGGTGCCTGTGTCACAAACGGGTCCAAATTCCCTGCCCTCCCTGCCCCCCGCAGAAGACAGCCCTCCGGAAGTGATGCCAGTGTGACTGATACAACAGGTGGGAGTTCCTTCAAAGAAGATCTTTCTAACCCTCGGCCACAACAAATGACAGAGATGATCCTGAATTACTCACTTTCTGTATCTTCTCCCTTCTCTCACTGACTCGTTTCCCTTATTTGGCTCAGAAAGGAAAGGAGGAGAAGACACCAAATGATAAGACCCCATAAAACAGAGTCTGAAGTGATACGGAAACGTGACAAGTTTGCTGAAGAGTCGTCTCTGAAAGGATTAAAAGTCGCCGGAGCAAGGAATACTTTCAGGCAATGTTCATCATCAGACCAAATGGGCACACGAGTCTTCACAGTAGCAGGGGAGAGTTTAAGAACACAGACTTGAATTGCAATGTGTATTTCTTCTAAGGCCTCGTGATGTTAACTATCTCGTCTGGAAATAGCAAGCCTAGTTGGTTTTAAGCTTGAATTGTCCGCATTGCCCCTCAGGCACATCAGAAGCACACTCGGAGGATGCATCTTTGATATTCACACTTTGACGGAGAACAGAACTTGATGGTTAGTGCAGTCCAGTTGTTTTGACAGATGCATGATTTTAAAAGACACAGTGTGTATTTGAAGATATTAACTTGGAATTCTATTTAAATGGTGAACAAAAGATTTTCAGAGATTTGGGGGGAGGGGTTATTTGGCTGTTAAATATCCACATTAAGTTGAAATCAAGTCTCAGGTTCCATATTTTATCTGGACCCTCTAAAACAGTGTAGTGTAGCAGAAGTGTAATGTGAGCTACAAGTGCAGGCTACCTATGTAAATTTAAATTTTTCTAGCAGCCCCATTAGAAGCTTTTAAAAGAAAATAAGTGGAATTTTGAGAATGTCTTTTATTTGACCCTATGTATTCAAGTTATTTCAACATATTATCAATATTAAAAATTATTGACTCTGGCTGGGTAGCTCAGCTGGTTAGAGCATGGTCCCACAGGTTTGATCCCTGGTCAGGGCACATACAAGAATCAACCAATGAATGCATAAATAATTGAACAACAAATCAATGTTTCTCTCCCTAATCTCAATAAAAAATTATTGAGGTAGTTTACATCTCTTTTTATGAACCAAGTCTTTGAAATTCCGTTTGTACTTTATCCTTACAGCATATCTCAATTTGAATTAACTATATTGGCTTAGCACAGCCCTAAACTTGGAGACAGAGCCTCTGATTCATTCAACAGTTGAATACTTCAAAACAGCAGCTTAATTCACTCTTTCATTCAGTCTCACAAATGTTATAATTTTACAAAGCACTAAATTAATCAAATTAAATAGGCTGGTTGAAAAGTTAGACAAAGTCACTAAAGGATGAAAAAAACGAAAGTATAGAAAGATACAGCCATCTACCCGGGGCAAGGTTCTGAAAGGAACTTGTTTGCTAGCACTTCTGAAGGGGAAAATAACAATTAAATATTTTGTTATTAAGTCAAATGTGTAAGGCTTTTTTTTTAAAAAAAAAATCCATACAATGTGTCAACCTGACAGATGAATAGTTAAGCATTTCAACTCTATTTTTAAAAGCTGACAGTATTTCCCTTGCTCAGCTGGGAAGCAAAAACATTCAACAGATTTTGTGATAAGTAATAAATTGAGTTGTTTAGGTTTGACAGTTCAGTTGATTATTGTGTTCTTTGCATATTCATGTAAAACTGGTGTGAATTATGTTGCAGTGAGCTAGACTAATGATTATAGATATAGTGGCCTGTCAAAAAAGATGTCTTACATTTTAAAGAGGTGATTTATTTTTGTTAGCTGTCATATTTATTATTGTGAAAAGGCAACCGTGATGGCCATAAGAACCAAAGCATGGGTATCGCATTGCACAAATCCGGGTATCACATTGACGCACTTTGTAATTATCCGTGTGCTTGTTCTTCACTGATTATCATAGGAAAACGGGGAAAGAAATAACCTTTTAATGAGAAAGATGACTATTAGTAGTGGCTGACACTGAATCCAACAGTCCCGATTCCTAGAAATAAAGGGAAACAATGTCTACCCTGTGTGTGTGTATTCATGTACATACATGAGAAAATATTCTCATTCAGGCTGGAAACAAAAGGTTTGAAACTCATCTTTCTTAAAACGTATTACAGGGATGTGGAATAAAGGCAATGAGAAAACAAAGTTGAGGTAATTAACCTGAACCAAAATTTCTGTACAAATAAGGACATAAACGGTGTACTAGTAATAAAAAATAAGGACCTAAACAAACTAAACTCCATGCCCCCCCTCCACCCAAGGGATTAACCTTGATTCAACTGAACTGTTAATTTTCCTAAGCTTTTTACTAATCCATGTTTCCTATGGTTTAGAGATGGCAACATGCTGTTTACAAATATTCCTGGATGGAAAAATCTAGCCACCAGCAAACAAAGAAATGATTTCTCTTTTGTTTGCTCTGGAAAGAAAAGGATTGTTAGCACCACAAATACTGTTTATATACTGTGCAGACCTAGGCAAAATAGATCAGTGCATAGCTCATTTCACAGTGGCAGGTGACTGGCTAAAATAAGGCCTCGTGTATTAAGGGCTTCCCTCAACACTAAGAACACCTTTCTGGGATGAAAAGTAAAGGTGAGCATTACTGTATGAATGACAAAAGATGATAGGGTATTACCTTAAAACCATACCTAAATTCTCAACATGAACTTGTACAGGCTTTGACTTTTTTTGAAATGAGAAAATAATAGAGCTTCCTAGCAGGTTAAAAGTCAGTATTTTATTCTGCTATTCTTCTGACCGTTTTGAACCCTGAACTCCTGAATTTAAATCTTTTTAAAACTTTTTCTGCAATGGCTGTTTATGGTTCAGTCTAAATAACTATGTGCACTTGAAACCTAATGTGGATTATTTTCTTATGTTCTGTGTGGCAATGGTGCCTTTGCCCTTTCGAAGGATTTGGCTTTGTAACAGGGCCTATGTGGACTGGATATACCCTTCAAAGAGAAGCGCTGCTCTCCAGGATGACGATTTTTCCAAAGCACGTGTCCCCGTTCATGGAAGAAATAAAATGGAATTGAAACAAAGGACTGTCATTGAAGAATGAGCTGACAGTTCTGTTCAGAACTTTGGATTCTTATAATCATGAATCTGTGGTATTATCCATCCCATACATCAAATCACATAGCTTTATGCTGTTAATTTTTTTTAAAGAACTGCCACTTTTATTATATAGGACCAAAGATTAAATTATAAAGAATTAAGATTCAAGTATCTTTTTAAAAGTGAAGTGCAAAGGGCCATGAAGCTTAAGTACAAACACAAACCAAAATAGAAAAAAAAAACAGAAACGATCCCATCAACCTGAGTGAGCAATGGAGAATTAAAAGAAGATAGGTATATATATATATACTGAATGCCCCAGGATTAAATCTTCACTCTGAGCTGCTGGTACTTGTGATTCCAGTCCCAGAGAGATGGCCCCATAGTTACATTTATCTTGTGCAAAAGGTCTTTGGGTCCTCCTCAAACAGGGAGTCTTTGGTTGGGAAATTAGCTCATCAGTGCAGTGACATTATCATCACTGTCACTAGGGTGAGATGGGGAAGACTGTCCCATCTGCCTGATCCAGTTTACCTAGCCTTGCCTTGCCAATGAACATTTTGGAACAAAGTGGAGCTATTAAAACTCATTATCATCATTATTGTAGTTGTTATGTAATAATGGTGTAGGACTCACACTTTAAGAAAGATGAAAACCTTTTTTCTTTCCTTAAATCAGCCCAAAGGTGCTATTTTACATATCAATACAGTTGAAAGGACATCCTGTTATTTTGGGCTGTTTCCTCATATCTGATGAAAGCCCACTTTGAGATTGGATTTTGCATTAAAACAAACAAGAAACAATTATTTTGACTGTGTGCAATTTTTGAGGTTGAGCATTTGTACTTTTTTGGTTTTACCTAATTCTCTTGCATTAACACTTTACTGTTTTGTGAATAATGTGTATTAAGACAAATTAAGGAAAAGAATATAATTATCTGTGAAAGACTTTGTATATTAAACAAGTGACTCGTACCTTTTTTGTGGTTTCCGTAGTTTTTTTTTTTTAACTTACCAGAATTTCTGCTGATTTGTATCTGCAACATTCAAATGAGGGAGTTATTCAGATTTTTCAATGGTCTGGGTTTTTAATCTGAGTGTGAACATATTTAAAATTATTTTAAGGCCAACATAGACTGACTAACCCATGACATTGTAGAGTCTGATAAACACGCACTAACGGGGGAAACAACAGAAATAATTATACGGACTTTCAAACCCTGTTTTAAAGCTGACAACACAGGCAGAGAAAACAGCAAGTGCCCAAGTCCTGACTAGGAAATGTCAAGCAAGGTTCAGCCAGTAAAGAAACCACAAGCCCTTGTTGGTGTCAGACAATTCATTACTTAGATAGCAAAAGAAACCCAAGCTATGGAGCCAGCTGTCTGAGTCTTGCCCCAAGGAAAGGCACAAAAAGAAAAGGGCCAGATGACAGGATGATGGAATGTATGGGCTGGGGCCCATTGTTACTGAAATGCTGATTCAATTTTATGGCCTGCAGCTACACCCTGAAGAGATGACAGGTTGAAACACTGCTACCTCATCACAACCCAGGAGGCAATGACAAACTGGGCCACAGATCATCCCTGTAAGATAGGGAGGCAAAGGTGAAGTGGCCGATGACAGTTTCTCACAAGCATCTCATATCGTGTTCCAGGAAGATCACAGGGCATTCTTCTAAAGCTCAGGTTGGCTGTGAGCAAACCTGGCCTAAGTGGCCACACTCATGGTCATCAGGATGCCAGCACAGAGCTGTCCCACTGTAGCAAACAGCTTGGGTATTTTAGGAATGGACAGAAGGCCAGTGTGTCTGAAAGGCTAGTGGAAACAAGCTGAGGTTGGAGAGGCAGTCAGGAATCATTACAGGCCTCTTTGGCTGCGCTCCGAACCTGAATTTCATTCAAAATGTGATGGATGTCATTGTAGGCTTGTCAATTATTACAGGTGTACCATTCTGGTGGGGGATGTCGATAATAGGGGAGGCTACACGTGTGTGAGGGCAGGGGCTAGATGGAAGATCTCTTTTACCTTTCTCTCCATTTTGATGTAAACCTGAAACTGCTCTATAAAAGTAAAGTCTTTTTAAAAAGTGGTTAGAAACAAAATCATACATCAAAGAAACAAACACACCATTAAAAATGTGATGGAATGAAACTGCGACAACACTGAACAAATGAGCAGCATATCTTAGTGTACATTCTTAAAATGCGCAGCTCTGGAGAATGGGTTAAGTGGAGCAAGAATGGTGACATGAAGGCGCCAGGTAGCCACTGCACACAGTACAGCCAAAGGCATGGTGGCTCAGGGGAGGGTGACCAGTGGAGATCGCCTGACATGGGCTGATTTAACATTCTTTTTGGGAATAAACCAGAAATACCCAATAATTACATTAGACTGGGGGAGGGCAGGGAAGAGAGAGAAGAATCAATGATGATTTGATGATTTATATCCTTTTTTTTTTTTTCTGCTTGAGAAATGAGGTGAAAAACTTGGGGAGAATCAAGGTTCCTGAGAAGGCAATAGGGCGTGGGATCCAGAACAGAAGTGGGAGGACTGGCCTTTGAAAGGAGAAAAACCACTACACCCGTTAAACCGAAAGAAAATAAGTTTCTGTTTTCTCAATTATGTATAAAAAGTTAACAGCTGAACACTGGGGAAGGTAGTATTAAAGTCAAACTAGGAAGCATGAAAGAGCAGTAAAAAGAAATTATCTCAGAGTTGATAAATGAGCTTCTTACGGGAAACCCAGTAGAATTGCTAAACTGTGTTGAGAATCCACTTGAGATTTGGAAACAAAACTGGGAAAATGGTCTGTCTGATAGTCTCCAGCAAGGCTGAGCTGCTTGGGAGCAGGTAGAAGGGGACAGGTAAGTGAGCCTTACTTGGTTTGGGTGTTGAAAGAGGAACACTGTGCAGTCGGGCAGGAATTGAGAGCATATGCAAGGAAGCCACTAGGAACTTCAGCAGTGGAGAGGGATGGGAGACAGAGAATGGAGAATGAAATGCTCAAAGTCAAGTTTATAGAAACTTCAGGTGCTAAGGATCTGGGTGGGTGTGACCACCTAAAGGCTTCTGATGGGAGAGAGAAAAAGACTGAGAAACTTCAAGAACACAGTGTGAGATCTGTTATTCACAAGGCTACTAGGATCACTAAAATTATTGAAATAGAGAAGAAAACTGAGCCAAGAGCTAAAATCTTCAAGGAATGAACAGAAGGTCCTTCTGGGAGGTAAGACAATAAGGAAAGGGGGGGAAAATAACAGAACTGCAAGGAACTAAGGGAGAAATTACCTGAACGTGGCAGTAGAGCAAAGAGGACACCTATCCAACCTCTGCCCCTGAAGTACAAGGGATATGAGTAGAAAAACCTTGTATTTGAGGCTAGAAAACTAAAAAAACACTTAAATTGGTAAGGCAAGGAAGTGACTAGGATATTAGGAAAAGAGACCACGGATGTCAGAGTTAGTTGCTCTGAGCTTAGAAGTGTATCACTGGCCTATGTCCATGAAAGTTCAGCTCACTGATTTAGAGCAGCAGTTGACAAACTATGGCAAGCAGGCCAAATCCACCCTGCAGCCTGTTTGTGAACGGCATTGAACTAAGAATGGTTTTTACATTTTTAAAGGGTGGCAAAACACACACACACACACACACACACACACACACACACACACACACACTCACAATTATACAACAGAAAGCACACCTGGCCTGTAACACCTAAAATATTTACTATCTGGCTCTTACAAAAAAAAAACCCAACACACTTTGATAGGCCCTAGTTTATACAGAAGTGCTAACAAAGTGAGTTACTCTGTCTCTGTTCCATGGCCATGGACTACAGAAGCCATCATACAAAGACAGACTACTGATCTAAAAGGAGTCTAGATAAGGGAGCACAAGTTATTACTGCAGAAAGAACATGTTCCATAGATAAAGATTAAGTAAATCACTTAAAAGCATTACTCCAAAGACAAAGTATGTCTTAGGCTACTTTGGTCCAGCAAGAAGTGACATGGCAAGTGTGGTTCTAGATGATAAAGTCAATCATTCAACATTTATATGTTCTAGTTCCAAGCACCGTGTCTTGTTACATTTTTTTTTTTTTGCTTTGATATCATAGGGAAAACTAGGAACAAATGCTTGAGGGGAAGAATAATATGTCACTTTCACAAGTTACTCACCTGACAGCATGGCTTTTTAAATATCAGACCACATAGCACACTTACTATTCTCTTTACTGTAATTTATGACTCAGTTTTCATAGCTGTTTGAGACTAAATATAAATCCTCCAAACAAGGAAATTTTCTAATTACTAAAGAGATAGAGACCTTCTTATGTAACCATAACCCATACTTTCACACATATCACTAAAGCAAAGGCAAGTCAGCAGTAGTTAACACATATCACTAAAGCAAAGGCAAGTCAGCAGTAGTTACATCACTGCAAATGAAATAATTAGAAGTGAAATTATAAAAATAAATTTTATTTTTAATTTTCAACAGTAAAAAATCCATAACATTTTTAATAAACTGTTAATATAATTTAGTTCATACCTAGTTAACCTCATATGGCATTAATGTTTTATTCCTTTTTCTTGAAAAGACTCCAATATACTTGCATTTCATCCTTCAGAAATAGACTAAAAGATACTTGCATGCAAGTTCTGGGAAGAACAACCTTCTACTACCTCCATAATATTCATGACATTTGAAATACTGAGTTATACTAGTTGTCATTTAACCTACCTCTTAGAAGAAAAAATAACACAATTGAAAAAATTGGTTCTCTAATCTTTAGGTCTGTTTCCACAAATAAAACTTATCACTTTTCACAATGAGAAAGTAGAAAATATACAAACAAAAAGAGATAACCTGAAATCATCTATTCCCTTTATCAAAAGATACCAGATTATGCGAGAGAGATCAACCTAAAAATAGTCACTGCATTTTTTTTCTTAACATTTAGCTCTGGCTCAAAGATAATAAATAAAAATAATGTATAATCCATCAGTGTATAGGCATTCCATATTATATTTAGATTTAATGTTTAAGAGGAACATTAGTGAAAGGTAATTTTGTTATCACTGCTGAAGAAGCACCCACAGGACCCTTTTAGAAAACAGGTTGCTGTCATTGCCCCCAAATGTGAGATTATGGTGATCCTAAGTAAACATGAGGAAAAGAATTAAAACATTTTTTGTCCTTATTCATAATGCTCCTTCCTGCCCCAGATAATAAGATAAAATCGATCTTAAAGGTCACTATTTTATTTTATGTCACTATCTATTTTAGCAATTTAATGTAAATAAAAAGCAACATTCATTTTTAAATAAAAATCAAAACATTGTTTTTTAAGCTGCAAATGGTATTTTCATCTTGTAAGATGAGCTAAATAGCAAATTCTTGTATCTAGACAATTCTTTAACATAATCAATTCAAATGTAACTTGAGGTTCTCAAATTACCTATTTTCAACTCAAGTAAAGAACAATTAGGCCACTGCAGTCATTTCCTCATCTGAGTCACCTGATTCCTCATGTAGCTGTAGCTCCCCTAAATCTTTGTCCACAGGTGTAGTAGTTTTCTTCTTGTGCTTCTTGGGAACTGCATCGTTAGCGCACATTTTTCTCATTTTAATGTTTGGCAATTTCTTCAGATCAAAATCCCATTCCCTACGCAAAAGAAAGAGTATAGCTGGTTGGCAGGCTGTGAGGTGGGAAGCAAGAAAAAGTCAACATTCAAAACTCTGAAAGGAGCAGAACAAAATTTGTAAATTTACAGCAGATTCAAATGCACTAGAGAGAAACAATATAAATGCATTAGAGAGAATCCCATATATTCAAAACTCCCAAAGCAATACAGGAAAATGTTACACAAAAATTACAAGGAGGCTCTGTTCCCTTCTTTTACTCTCCCTAACCAGAACACTTAGGTCAATAGGGCTCTATGGTATCAAGAATCTCACAAGTAGGAACTGTAACATACCTGGCAACTCTCCAAAATACATAGTCAGAAAAGTTTTTTTCACACACAGTGGTAAGTCACAAATAAGTTTCAGTCATCAAACAACTTTTATGGTTATAATAGAAAACTGAGTTTTTCAATCTCAGCATTTACTGTGACAATCCTACATTTTATTTACTTGAGGGGCAATGTGAAGATTGTTTTGAGAACTGAACTCCAGCAATACTAAAAATAGTCTATGCTAAATTCTTCTCTTTTCTGTCTTTTCTGGCTTTCAGAGAGGCAGAACATACTTGTTTTAGAAATAAAGAGCACATTTATATATCTAATTAATTAATATTACAGGCAAATAAAGTAATGAAGGTATAAAAAGAATCTTAAACTCTATGTATCTAAATTATAAATACATATACATGAGCTAAAAAGTAAAGTACTTCTTAAATATGATCGGTGAACTTTATTAGAGACAATATTTTGTAAGTACTAAATACCAAGTATTTTTCTATGAATTCAGAAGCATAAAACTATAAAATGAGCTTAAAGGTATCAAAGAATATGACTGGACTTAATTTATCTAATTTCAATTAACATAAAATTTTAGACCCATCAACATGATCTAATATCAAAAAGGTTAACAGGAATCATTTTTTCAAGACAAAGTAGCCAAGTTGGAAAAAACTGAAATCCTACTCAGGGGTCTGGCTGGTCAGAGTGCTGTTAGAGACCACAGACCACCTGGTTCAGGAGACTCAGCCTTCCCCTGTTAGCACTTTCCATTAACCAACTTCTCCAACAGAGGATCCTGCAAACAGTCTGGGATGTGACTCTGAGCCATTAAATCAGTTGCTTTTATTTCTTTTTTTTTTAAAAAAAATAAGAATTGGTGAGGAATAGCAAGATCAGGTTCTTTTAAGTACTACAGTAAAGCATTTTAAAATGTTTTGAAAAGGAAATAAAAGTCTCATGTCACTAGCATTTAAGTGTATATCTGGTGTTTCAAATAAACACAACTTGGAAAATTCTACTTTGTCTGATAAAAGAGAAAAGGTTAAAAAAAACAACCTGACTTTCTGTCAGCTCTGATGTCTACACTGAAAAGAAGAAATTTTATGTCTCATGTATTTGACATGCTGTTCGGGGAACAATAAAAGTGACAAACTCACCTAAAAGTTTTCAGATTACCTGCATTTAGAATATCTGGAATCTCTGGGAAAGAACATAATTCATATCCATTAGGTAATGTTTTCTAAATTACAACATTTTATAGTTTCCTCATTTATTATATCAGATGCAACAAATAATAATTGACAGACAACAAGATCATCTAAAGCAAAACAAAACTCCAAAACACTGTTATAATGCTACATGAAAGTAAATTTTACAAAAATAAAAGGCTTAGCTTAAGATGATTTAAGAATGCTATTAAATAATAAATTCTAGCATAGAATCTGTAAAAGAAAACAAATCTACAGTAATCCTCCCTTATCTGCAATTTCACTTTCCAAAGTTTCAGTCACCTGAGGTTAACTGCAATTTAAAGTTATGAAATAGAAAATCCCAGAAATAAAACAATTCCTAAGTTTTTAATTGCCAGCCATTCTGAGCAGCTTGATGAAATCATCTCACAATGCCCCCCTCTGTGCCAACTGGGACGTGAACCATCCCTTTGTTCAATGTCTCAACCAACCTGCTGTCAGCCACTTAGTAGTCGTCGTGGTTATCAGATCTACTGTTGTGGTATCCCAGTGCTCGTGTTCCCTTATTTTACTCAATAATGGCCTCAAAGCGCAAGTAGTGATGCTGGAAATTCAGAAATGCCAAAGAGAAGCCACAAGGGCTTCCTTAGATGAAAAGGTGAGTACTGTACATCTAGCAGATTATGCTGCCAAACCATCTGATTTTTTAAGGCAAGCCAGAAATCTATATTTTTCATGAGAAATCACCAGGTTTTTTTTTTATACTAAGAATTAATAAGCCAATCAATACTATTTGCAGGCTATATGCAGGCTTTGGGTTGTAATCTGTCTGTGGCAGTGGTCGGCAAACTCATTAGTCAACAGAGCCAAATATCAACAGTACAACGATTGAAATTTCTTTTGAGAGCCAAATTTTTTAAACTTAAACTATATAGGTAGGTACACTGTTATTAACTTAATTAGGGTACTCCAAAGGCTTAGGAAGAGCCACACTCAAGGGGCCAAAGAGCCGCATGTGGCTTGCGAGCAGCAGTTTGCTGACCATGGATGGGTCTGTGGGCTCTGTAAGCCTTAAGTACCTTCTCCTTTTAAGTGCTTTTCTTCAGACTGTGTTGGTAAACTAATGACATACTTGTCCTTAGGAATGGTAAGAAGTGCTATCATGCCCAGAATGAATATTGGATTTCTATATTTCTCAAGAATGACTGCAACAACCACTGCTTGGTTCTACAAGAATTACAAAGACGACAAGGACACAGTACCACCTTCTAAAGAAACTTAGATGTAGTTGGAGATGGGCAGGTAGTAACTCTATAACAAAGCAAACAGATATGTGCCAGAGGCAAGGAAAAACTACTTTCACAGTAGAAAGAAATGATGTCACTGTCACAATGGACAGTTTTGGGGAGTGTAGAAAAAAAAAAAAAAGAATGAATTAAAAATGATTCCATATACTCACAAAAGAAAGGAAATCAAAGGAAGAAAATCAAACTAAATACAATAATAAACCTTTGAAGTGCACTACAAATCTGATATTGCTATGTATGTTAGAAAGAAAAAGGAGCATGGCAGTGAACACACCGAGGCCATAGCCTTCATACTGCTGTCGCTCCCGCTCCATTGTCTGTTTGATGACTGTCTCCCGGGAACAGTGCCGCCTTCCCTGCCTGTCTTTGATGCTGTTATGTAATTCAATCTGCTCCAGCTCACTGCTGAATCGATTTAAATACCTGAAAAATAAGAAAATGATCCGAGTTACAAAGTCTGTATTTTGGCTTATGCAATTTCATTGAAAACATAATTCCCAGCCTTTGCCTGTCTAAATCTTTATATTCCTCTGAGTTCAAGTCCTTAGACCTCAGACCTTCCCTGGGTAACTCAACCATTCTCAATATTTTTGCAACCAAATCACCACCTGCTATTAAAGTATCTATTAAACTTCAGATGCTCATTTTCAACCACGTCCTGAACATCTTTATTTGAAAGTCCTGTAGAGGCTTAACACATCCAAACTGAACTTGTCCTCCTCCCTGACCCCACCCATCCCCACCAAGCCTACTCCATCTCTTTGGCTCCCTATCTCAAGAAACAGTACGACCATTCATCCGACTGCCCAAATAAGGAATAAAAGTGTCCTCCTTCATTCCTTTCCCCTTTTTATGCCACACCTGTTTTCACTAAAGATTGAGACTTCTCCCTTTTTTATAACTCTGGAAACCTTCTCTTCCCTTCCCTTCACCACACTGCTACTAAGCAAGCAGAAACTACCACCATCTCTTGCCTGGAGTATTTCTTTCATCAGCCTCGCAACGGTTTCCTGGCTAATGCCAGGTCTCTCAGGCCATTGTCCTCATTCTCACTACTGTGACCTTTCTAAAGTTTAAACATGATCGATCATCACCAGAGCTTGCTGTAAAAGCCTCCCATGGTTCTGAATGTCCTTTGATAAAGTCCAAACTCTTATAATGATATCTGAGGTCTTTTACGAGTTGGTTGTCACTTATCATACCTGTCACAGCTACCTCCTTGAACCTGTTATTTCAGTCATATCAGATGTCTGCCAGATCTCTATATATGGCACTCTCACCTGTAGGCCTTTTAGATATTCGTCTCTGCCAGAGGCTCTTCAATCTGCCCTCAGATTGAAGAGCCTCTGACTCCTACCCTTCAGCTATTGCTTCAGATGATATATCTCCAAGAAGCCTTTACTGACCCCAAGAAATTGGATTAACTACCACTGTGAGGTACAGAACAGTTACAGCCTGCTAAAGTGAAGAGGCTAGGATATAAATCCAAAGTCTCTTTGATTATAAAGCCCATTTGCTCTTCTATAAATCCAGAACACAACTGTCTCTTGAAGAACCAGAGTGAAAAATTCCTTTTTCTGACCCTTTTCTCATAACATGCCCAGTGTTTACCTTTCAATTAATTCACAAGCATCTTTCTTTGAATACCCTCCTTTTTTGGGATCCAGATGATTTTGAAACCACTGCAGTTTTTCACCTATAACAAAAAGTACCAAGATACACACCATGGTCATCATTTAAGTAAAGAAATATTCATTTTAATTTTCAAAATCAACGTGTTTATAACAGTATCAAATTTTATTTCCACACTAAATATAAAATCTTGTGTGGGCTCAAAGCTAATTAAACCAGTCGTAAAAAATTAAATTGTCACATTTTTCATTTGGGGAAGAAACAGGAGCGAGAGGGATGCTTCTCTGTATATATTTCTTATCCAATAAGGATGCAAAAAATTTTTAACAAGAATACTTTAACAGAACATGAAGTTCTAAGTATTTAAAAAGCAAAGGGTAGAACTTGTCTCACATAAAATGAAAACATTAGATTAATAATGAAAATGGTATCTGCAGAACATTTTATAAGCAGCAAGCACTAAGTCAAGAGCTTCACAATCCTATAATTAGTACTATTATTATTCCGACTTACAAATGAGAACGGTTAAGTAACCTGTTCAAGGCCTCAAAATTAGTAAATACATTAAGTGTATAGATCTGCCAGATACAACGAGCTAATGGACCTCATTCGTATGAGTAAATCAGACCATCAGGGTCACTTGCACAGTGATTTCTCAAAATTAGAGATGAAGAAATGGCCTCCCCCAGAGACTGATAACCCACTTAGAAATACTGCTCCATTACCTTATGAAGTGTTCGGTAAGGGTTCAAATACCTTTAATTTTAGTAATAAAGCCTAATAGTCACTATTTTGAAATTTCAGGCTTATCAGTAAAAATTTACTAACAGTAAATATGACACCTCTCACCCCCAAAAAGAGATTATGACACTGAGATATAAACTGGATATTTGGAAACATTACATATGCTGTTTCCAAAATACTTAGGCCATAATTCTAATGATTAAGGAGCCAGAATTAAACTTCAGCCATAAAAAGATAGATAGACAGACAAAAGCAAATAGGTAGACAGGTACAAAGGTAGGTGATTATAAACCAAACAATTTTTGAAAAACAAAGTTAGGTATTATTAACAACTAGAGGCCTGATGCACGAAATATGTGCAAGGGGCTCAGCCCGCGCACTGTGGCTTCGTCTGGAAGGTCGTCCAGAAGGATTCCGGTCTAATTAGCATATTACGCTTTTATTATTATAGATGTTTTAAGAGTTTAACAATTGATTTTACTTTGTACTGTTTTAATCAAGCCTGGTAAAGAAAATTCACTTAGATAAAAATAGTATTTCACTAGGAAAGTCAAAAGAAAAATAGGTATAGGGCAGAATTTCACTATACTCTAGCAAAAATGTCAAATAAGTAAATCCACTTACCAATAAGATTGAGCCGCAATGCCTTTTCATTCTTCAACCTTGGAAGAAAAGGTGCATAAGTATGTTAGAGAATTTCCAAAGCATGTTTTTAAAATCTGTCAAAACAACAAAAAGAAAAACTGCCTAAAGAACCTTAATTCAAAGATCATTCTTTCATACACATGAAATTAATTTTGTTAATACGGAAGCACTGAACATCATGCTTTTTTTTAAATCACTGGAATGAAATGTTATTAGAAAAATTTTCTTAGCTCTTCAATGACTAAAGGATATGTATAAAACAATAAGTTTTATACAAATAGAGATGAGAGCTTGACTAGATTATGAATGTTGAGGTGGGTTTTGTAGAATATTGTGCATAAAAGAGTGATGACGTAATTAATACCTTCTAGAAGACTAAGTTCTGCCACCAAAACCAAAACACATTACTGTCACTTTTAAACTTCAACAAGAACAAAACAGAATCTTTACTGTTCATAAATTTGAAAAAAAATTATAACAAAGAACTCATTTATTCTCAGAAAACAGTTTAGACATTATGTATCTCCTTTTGTTTATATTCTAAATACTAAGTCACCCAGAAGAGAGCTTTGTTAGCTAGTGTTTGCCACCCAATAAGAATGCTGTCCCTGCCCTAAGAAAGCTGACCAAATTTACTCTCGTACTTTAAACAACTGGAAAAGTGGATAATAAAATAAAACCTCTTTTATAAAAAAAATTTTAACCATAGAATAGGAGAAAATATTTACAAGATAAATAATTAACAAAGGATTTGCATTCAGAATATACAAACAGTTCTTCCTACTTAATGAGACAACCCAATACTAAAAAAAGCACAAAAGATTTCAACAGATTTTTTTTCATCAAATCAAAGGCATACAAATGACCAATAAACACATAAGATACTTAACATTGTTAGCCATCAAAATTACTAAGTGTGCAAATTAAACCACACTGAAATACTACTTATACTGAATAAATTTTAAAAAAATTGATAATACAATATTTTTGAGAGGATATGGAGCAAATGTAACACACACACTGGTGATTAAAATCTAAAGTGGTACGATCATTTTGGATAAGACAATTTCTTACATACTTAAACATTACACCTATCGTATGACCAACAATTCTTATAAACTTAATTTCTTATATTCTTAAACATACATCAATTCCAATTCTGGAAACTAAAAGAAAAATGAAAATATATGTCCACGTGAATGTTAATGGCAGCTTTATTTATGATAGTAGGGGCTGGCAAATATTTTCTTAAGTGGCCAGATAGTAAGATGTTAGGCTCTGCGGACTATGTAGCAACTACTTGCCTCCGCCATTGTAGCCTAAAAACAGAAACAGACAATGCAAGAGGAATGGGCATAGCTACTTTCCACTAAAACTTTTTTATATAAAAACTAGTGTTGGGCCCTTATTTTGCAGACCCTGATGACAGCCAAAAACTTTCAACAATCCAATTGACCATCAACTGGTGAACGGATAAACAAACTGCATAGACATACAATGGAATGCTATTCAGTAATAAAAGAGAAAGACAACTAATATGTGAAATAAAATGGATAAATTTGGAAGAGAACCAAGATGGCGGCATAGGTTAACGCCTGAGTTTGCTGCTTTGAACAACTACTTCAAAAGTGAAACCAGAAAACGGAAGGGACATCACCCAGAACCACAGGGGCGCTGGCTGAGTGGAAGTCCTACAACTAGGAGGAAAGAGAAACGCATACGGACACTCAGAGGAGGCGCAGTGCTGAAGTCAAATTCTGAGGTGCGGAGTGCGCGGAGCGGGCTGGCGGTGGAGGGCTCGGTTGTTGTTTTCAATCGGGAGGGAGTCGCAGACTCTGAGCTCCAGATCCGGGCGAGTCTTTAGGGACCCAGACTCAAACGGGAGAAGCGGGACTGTCTGGCTTCGGTCAGAGCGAGTGCAGCTTTCTCTCCCAGCTTTGCAGCGGGTGCTGGGACTCAGAGAGGCAGAGCCCCTTGGGACAGGACTGAGAGCCGCCATAACTGCTCTCTCCGGCCCACACTGTTGATCCTGTTCGACCCGCCCCGCCCAAGCCCTGCACAGAGGCATTTGCCGGATAGCCTCAGGCAAAGGCTAGATTAGCACCTCCCTAGAGGACAGAAGTTCTCTCACCGCTGACACAGCTGAATCTCATAGCCACTTGGCCTGGAGGTCAAACCCTCCCTGGAATTAGCTACAGCAATCAAGATTTATCTATAAGACTGCGAACAAAGACCACTAGGGGGTGCACCAAGGAAGCATAACAAAATGCGGAGACAAAGAAACAGGACAAAATTGTCAATGGAAGAAATAGAGTTCAGAACCACACTTTTAAGGTCTCTCAAGAACTGTTTAGAAGCTGCCGATAAACTTAATGAGCTCTACACGAAAACTAATAAGACCCTCGATCTTATATTGGGGAACCAACTAGAAATTAAGCACACACGGACTGAAATAACGAATATTATACAGACGCCCGACAGCAGACCAGAGGAGCGCAAGAATCAAGTCAATGATTTGAAATGCGAGGAAGCAAAAAACATCCAACCAGAAAAGCAAAATGAAAAAAGAATCCAAAAATGCGAGGATAGTGTAAGGAGCCTCTGGGACAGCTTCAAGCGTACCAACATCAGAATTATAGGGGTGCCAGAAGATGAGAGAGAGCAAGATATTGAAAACCTATTTGAAGAAATAATGACAGAAAACTTCCCCCACCTGGTGAAAGAAATGGACTTACAGGTCCAAGAAGCGCGGAGAACCCCAAACAAAAGGAATCCAAAGAGGACCACACCAAGACACATCATCATTAAAATGCCAAGAGCAAAAGATAAAGAGAGAATCTTAAAAACAGCAAGAGAAAGAAACTCAGTTACCTACAAGGGAATACCCATACGACTGTCAGCTGATTTCTCAACAGAAACTTTGCAGGCCAGAAGGGAGTGGCAAGAAATATTCAAAGTGATGAATACCAAGAACCTACAACCAAGATTACTTTATCCAGCAAAGCTATCATTCAGAATTGAAGGTCAGATAAAGAGCTTCACAGATAAGGAAAAGCTAAAGGAGTTCATCACCACCAAACCAGGATTATATGAAATGCTGAAAGGTATCCTTTAAGAAGAGGAAGAGGAAGAAAAAGGTAAAGATACAAATTATGAACAACAAATATGCATCTATCAACAAGTGAATCTAAGAATCAAGTGAATAAATAATCTGATGAACAGAATAAACTGTTGATTATAATAGAATCAGGGACATAGAAAGGGAATGGACTGACTATTCTTGGGGGGGAAAGGGGTGTGGGAGATGTGGGAAGAGACTGGACAAAAATCGTGCACCTATGGATGAGGACAGTGGGTGGGGAGTGAGGGCGGAGGGTAGGGCGGGAACTGGGAGGAGGGGAGTTATGGGGGGGAAAAAAAAAAAAAAAAAAAAAAAAAAATGGATAAATTTCACAAACATTATGCTAAGTGAAAAAAGCTGGCACACAATATTACCTACAATATGATTCCATTTATATGAAACATTAAGACAAATCTCATCTATCAAAATAAAGAGCAAATCAGTGGTTGCCTGAGGCTGGAGTGAAGATTGACTGGGAAGAAGCATAGGGAATCTTTTGGGAAGATGAAAATACACTATACACTGACCATGGGATTACACCAGTTTATTATCAAAACCCCAGACCGGTACACTTAAAATATGTCTGTTTTATTGTATGTTATTTATACCTCAAGTTGACTTAAAAAAAAAAAAAGATGCTTCAAAACTGGGTAGAGAATGGCTTTGAGAAGAATTCATTCCTTTTAAATAAGCCTGGAGGGAAGAATCTAGTGAGTGGTCAGGCTGAATGAACTCAATGACAGCCTGAACCTGAAGAGAATGAGTTGGGATAAAGAAAAGTAGAGAGATATGAGATTAATTCTCAAAAGTAGTTGTTTCCTAGATTCTTACCCATCATACTTAATTTCCCTTTGTTACCTTTTCATACTAAGTCATTTTCATTTAGTGTCTAGAGTTCCTTACTACATACCCTGTGGGACAAGACATGACAGTACATAATGAAATGTTGCTATGCTGGGAAATCCTATCTAATAATAGATAAACATGGTAATTGACTGTACCTTCGCTATGACTCCCATTGGCTAATCAAAGATGGCGGCTAATTTGCATACTGCAGGCAGGGCGGGACAGCACGAGCCGCCAGCGGGAGCTGCCATCCAGGCCCCATGTGCAGCCCCAGAAGCCGCCTGCCTGCCACCCGGGACTGGATCCGGTCCAGGCTGCTGGCCGGCCCCAGAAGCCACAGAAGCCGCCTGATATGGCAGTAACTCTATCAGTAAGCACTATAAAAGTCAGTGGTATAAATGTACCAATTAAAAGACAGATTATGAGGGTGAATCAAAAACAAAACCCACTTTAAATATAAAGACACATATAGATTAAAAGTAAATGAATTAAGCTGCAGCCTGTTTTGCTCAGTGGATAGAGCATTAGCCCGTGGACAGAAGGGTCCCAGGTTCGATTCCAGTCAAGGGCATGTACCTCAGTTGCTGGCTTGATCCCCAGTCCCTATCAGAGCATGTGCAGGAGGCAACCAATCAATGTGTCTCTCCCTTTCCCTTCACTCTCTCTAAAATTCAATGGAAAAATATCCTTGGGTGAAGATTAACAAAAACAAAGTAAATGGATTAAGTAACATTAAAGAGATTATAAGAAAAATACATTCCAAATTTTGTTAGTTGTATAATGGTTATGTTTAAATTAGTAACACCTAAGAAATTGGGTGAAGGGTACATATAATATGCTGTAGTATTTTATAGATTTTTTTACATGTATGAGATTATTTCAAATTAAAATATTAAAAAATTAAAAATTAATAAAGTATTAATTGAAATGTGTATGCATTACATGAAAAATCTCCTAATTACTTCTAGCATAATTTATTAAATTGAGCAAAAATTTACAAGGGTTCAATTAAAAAATATCTTAATTCTAAATGATATAATAGAAAATATATAATAGTAAAGTTATAAGCACTTATCTGAAAATAAAAATGTGAAGAAGTGAATTTAAAGAAAGGATTAGCCAAAGAAAATATATGCACAACTCATGGACACAGACTACAGTATGGTGATGGCCAAAGAGAAGTGGGGTGCAAGAGCTGGGTAGAGGGGGCAAAAGGGGGGAAATAGGGATATCCTATATCTAATCTAATAATAGACAAACATGGTAATTGACTGTACCTGCACTACGCCTCCCATTATCTAATCAGTGTGATATGCAAATTAACCACCAACAAAGAATGGCAGCTAATTTGCATACTGCAGGCAGGGGGGGCAGCGTGAGCCACCATCCGGGCCCCCATGTGCCGCCTAAGCCCCGCCCCCAGCCGGGACCTCTGTGTGCGGCCCTGGGCAGGCGGGACCCTCATCTGCGGCCCTGGGCGAGGGGCTTGGCGGCGCGAACGGGCCACCAAAGCCCCGCCCCCAGCCAGGACCCCCATGTGCGGCCCTGGGCAGGCGGGACCCCCGTCTGCAGCCCTGGGTGGAAGGGCTCCCTGGCTGCCAGAATGATGTCTGACTGCAAGCTTAGGCCTGATCCCCCGGGGAGCGGGCCTAAGTCAACAGGTAGACATCCCCCAAGGGGTCCCCTGGACTGCAAATGGGCGCAGGCCGGGCTGAGGGACACCCTCCACCCCTGAGTGCACAAATTTTTGTGCACTGGGCCTCTAGTCCTAAAATAAAACTAAAATCATGATATAGAATAGCCATTTGCTACTATTGTAAATTAAGCATTACTTGAAATGTGCTGGTCTTCAAACCATACTAGTTTCTTTTAATATGAACAGAAGCAGTATTTTACATAGTTCTAAATTAGAGCATTCAAATACTGAAGATGAGAACATGTTTGAACTCTTAACTCTGTTCCTAGTCACTCTTGCAACATCTTTAAGTATTCAGAGGCCATCAGTAAGAGTCGATCTGATCAACCCAGCAGATCTGGTTCTGTATTCTCTATCACTGGACAAAGGCACTGCATCCTAACAGATGTCCTCCCAGACCCCTGCCCCCTCTACTTCTCCCTTAAAAAAAGCCTTAGGACAGTGATGGCAAACCTATGACACGCGTGTCAGAGGTGACACACAAACTCATTTTTTTGGTTGATTTTTCTTTGTTAAATGGCATTTAAATATATAAAATAAATATCAAAAATATAAGTCTTTGTTTTACTATGGTTGCAAATACCAAAAAATTTCTATGTGACATGGCACCAGAGTTAAGTTAGGGTTTTTCAAAATGCTGACACGCCGAGCTCAAAAGGTTCGTCATCACTGCCTTAGGAAGTGGTACAAAGAATCCTGGGTTCTGTGAAAAAAGTATGGATATTCCAAGCTGCCTGACTACCTGTGTTCCTTAGAAAACCAAGTGTCTTTGGTAGGCAGAGAGTAACAAAAGGCAGTAATATCTTAAAATGGTCCCCACTGATTCTAACCTCTTCATATTCATGTCCTCACTCTCCAACCCATAACATATGTCTTATTTATTTATTTATTTATTTATTTATTTATTTATTTAGTAAATCCTCACCTGAGGGTATTTTTAGAGAGAGTAGAAGAAAAGAAGGGAGGGAGGGAGGGAGGGAGGGAGGGAGGGAGAGAAAAAAAGAGAAACATTGGTGTGAGAGAGACACATAGATTGGTTGCCTCCCGCACACACCCCGGGGCCAGGGATAGAGTCTACAACCCAGATACCTGCCCTTAACAGGGAATCAAACCATGACCCTTGGTGGTCAGGCCAACATTAACCACTTAACACACTAGTCGGGGCTAATATAATTTTTAAAGGAAGAATACTCATGAGGAAGAAATGTATAAGTGGGCTTTTCACCAAAGCACAATACAAATAATAAAAAGACACTTACTTTTCCTTTTTTTCTTGTTTGTGGGCCTCCCTCGTAATTTGGGCTGCTTTTCTACTATATGGATGGATGACTTTTTTTTCTCGTCCTACACCTTTTCCCTTTAGTGCTTTAGGCTAAAAGGAAGAAAAACATATGATACATATAAGTCAGATATATAACTAATTTATGTCAAAAATTTTTCTTCAGAAATGTTAAAAATAATAACATAACAGAAATACTTTGAGCCTGAAACACGACATCAGGATTCAGAAGATAAGCCAGATCTTTTAAATAATTCAAACAGTCTGTTTCCATGGTCATAAGAAAAATGATATATTCAGAACTATTCTCCATGATGCAAAAAAATTAAAGAAACAAACAGGGTCAATAAAGCCAGCTCTTCAGCTGTTCCCTCTTCAAAGTAGGTACAGTGAATGGTGAGAGTGAAGGGACTTACAACTGGAAATTTGTGTTACAGTTAAGGAAGTTAAGGGGGCAGAAAGAACATAAGATATTAATAGGAGCTTTACTGGAGAGGATGCACATGGAACAGATTGGGCAGTGAATCAAACAAAATCAAAGTTGGGCACATAGGAAAATAGGAACAGAGGAAATAATAGGAGCCATCTCAAAATTAGCACCCCCCCCAAAGGAAACAATTATTTTCCCGTTCAAGCCTTACGCCAGGTACCTAGGTAATAATTCATTCAGTTCTCTAAACCTAGACATTTCTAATAGTAAGTCTATTCCTACATAACTCTGTATCCTATTACACCTATTTATTATTTAAATAGACACCCAAAATAACAACGGCTTAACCCAGATAAAGTTCTCTCATGTAAAAAGTAGAAGCTAGAGGCTCTGCTCCACAAAGCCCTCAGAGATCCAGGCTACTTCCATTTTATTATCTAATAACCTTAGGCTATAACTTCCTATATATACATATACAGCGTGTCCAAAACAATGTATACACACACTTTGAGTAATGTAAAGGCGGTGTTTATTAAAATACATTTCTTTTTCATTTAACAGCTATCAGCTGTTAAAGTGTATATACATTTTTTGGGGACATCCTACAGTTCAAGATGACTTAACACCAAGTCTAAACTGCAGCCAGTGAGAAGGAGAAAAGAAAATCAAAAGGCATACCCCTTTCCTTTAAGAGCAAGATCTGGGAAGTTGCAGTCTTCTGCTTGCATACCACTGACCAAAATTTAATCAGAGTTGTATGAGAGAGAGTAATAAATATAATCTTTATTCTCAGAAAATATAAATTGCTGTAGAAGAGTCTATTAGGAAACAGCTAGCAGTCTCTAACATACCTAATATTCGAAAAGGTCAAATGTTTCTAAAAAACTCTCTTCAAAATATTACCATTGCTTTAATTCAGCTTCATGACCTTTCATGACTAGGATGGCCTTTAGGTTCTCACTGCCAGTCCTTTTTACATGGAAGTCACAAGAGCTTACTTTTCTACACTAACTCACTCCAGTAGCTGACAGTTAGGTCCAAGTCCTTAACATGGAAAACAATCTACCCCCAACCTACTTCTCCAGCATTATCTCTCTTCCTTCGGAATATCCACCATCCCATTCTTATTAAACACTAGAGGCCCGGTGCACAAAAATTTGTGCACTCGGGTGGGTCCCTCAGCCCACCCTGTGCCCTCTCGCAATCTGGGGCCCCTTGGGGGCCCCTTCCCCTGGCTGCTGGCACCAGTTTTCCTCCGGTGCCCGGAACCCAGGCCTTCGCTCTTCGCTGGGAGGGGCCCACACGGTGGGCGAGGGGCTTAGCTCTTTTAAAAATACTTCTGAATGTTTGGTAAATAACCCTGTAGGAATCTACTTTCTGAAACATGCTGGTTGTTAAGGGCTGATTTGGGTAATCAACAAAATGTATGTTAAAATCCTAATCCCCAGAACCTCAGAATGTACCTGTATATGGAGAGAAGATCTTTAAAGAGGGGATTACATTAAATTGTGGCAGTTCCAGTGGGACCCTTAGCCCATCTCACTGAAGTCCTTATAAGAAGAGGAATGTTGGGGTCCAGCCCCAGCAGGTCCAGGGGTTCCCAAAGAAGGAATGACACAGAGGCAGCATTCAGGTTATCATCATAGCCAGGTTCTCTTTTTATTGTCCTGTTACATCTATATTTATACTATTTGATCCTATAAACATGCCTCTATAAGCTTTTTTTTTTTTTGCATCGGGTCCATTTATTGGGGGGTCAGTCAAAGGGGGAGCTGGCTAGGGTGGGGTAGGGCAGCAGCTTGTCTGGCCCCCGAGAAACCCAACTTAAGTCCAGAGCCTCGAGGGCTTAGAAGCCAAAGTCTTCCTCCACCTTTATCTGCACGGGGGCCAGCTCCGGAGTCAGCGGGACTCCTGCCCAGTGCCCTTCCTATGGCACTCGCTGCCTCTTCCAACTGCTGGGCCCCTCGCCAGGGGCCGGGCTGCTGGCTTCTGTGGGCGCTGGCGTCCTCCTGGGCAGGGACAGCCCCTCTTTCTCTGGAGGCTCGTTCTCAGCGTTGCCTGGGTTGGGGGCGTCTCTGCCCTGGCTGCCCTCGTCCTCCAGTAAGATGGTGAACTGGCTGGCCCGGAAGTTGTCACCGTAGGGGTCCAGCACCTTCATGAGGAACCTCCGCTCCTGCTGGAGTCTCCGTGTTATTCTCTATATCTGATGGAGCCTGTTCAGGACCCGCTCCTTCGCCTGCTCGATCTCCTGCAGCACCGATCCAGTGCCTGGTACTTCCTGCGATTGAGTTCCCGTTGGCACCGCCGTTGCCGGCCTCAGGCTGCCTCCTCCTCTTCCTCTCGCTCCTGGAGGCTGGTGCTGCCCAGATCCCCCAGACACGAACTCCACTTCGGTCTCAAGCTCGCTCTCCAGGATGTGACCACCTTCAGCGGAGGCAGCGCCAGCTCCCAGCCGGGAGGTGCTGAGAACTCCTCAAAGCCCACAGCTGCCATGGACCCCTCTCTCTGCTCCAGCTCCATTTCTCCCTGGCTCCCGACGCAGAACTTCCAACCTTGCAAGCCTCTAGTTTAAAGTGGCTTGCGAAACTACAGCCCATCCGATTTCACAGCCAGGCACCCAGGCCCTGGCCGCTAAGCCTCCTGGGAGTTGTAGTTCTCTATTTCCGGCTTGCCTCCCTCGCCCCACCCCCACCCCAGTCCCAACTGAAAGGCCCTGCTGGCTGGTCTAACCCTGTGGCCAGGCATCTGAGTCACCTCGGGTCTTTATTCCTGTCCCGACACCACACCATCTGACCATGGAGACTCTCCTCTTGCGAGGCCCCTGCGTCTCCTTCTGGGTCTCCTCAGCCCAGGTACTGGATCGCGTGCCCCAGCTGCGACGCAGCCCCGGGCCCTGGGTCTCCTCAGCCTGGGCACCGGATTGCGTGCCCCAGCGGCAAAAACAGCCCCGGTGCCTGGGTCTCCTTCTGGGTCTCCTCAGCCCAGGCACTGGATTGCGTACCACAGCTGCAACTCGGCCCTGGGCCCTGGGTCTCCTTCTGGGGCCTGGCTGCGTCGCCCCTAGGGTCCAGATGGTGTCCCCAGGCAGCTATGCAGCCTGGCCTCTGGCCCCGCCTCTGGGTGTTCTCCCATCACTGGTGATCAGTGATCTGAGAAGCCAGGCAGACATCCGCCTCTTCCCTGCCCCACCCAGCTTCTCCCATTACTGGCCCAGGGCCGGCAAAGGCGGCCAGGTTCTCTTATCACAGAAGCCAGCAAAGGAGGCCTGGCTTCTCCGAGCAAAGGCAGCTCGGTTCTCTGGCTCTTGGCTGCCGCCTGGGTTTCCGATTGCAGTCAGCGGCAGGCAGCTTCTTCCCTCCTTCCCCTTTCGCCTCCCAGCATTGCGCCTATGTTGGCAGTTAACTGCCATCTTGGCTGACAGTTAATTTGCATATAGCCCTGATTAGCCAATGAAAAGGGTATCGTCGTACGCCAATTACCATTTTTCTCTTTTATTAGATAGGATTCTTACTGTTCTGTAAGTTCCTGAGACTGTACCTGTCACCTCTGTCTACAAAATACTTTTCTTTGTCCTTTGATAGGATGCAGCTCACAATAACTTCCTTTGTGAAACTCTCCAGACAGAATTAATTAAAAGGACCACCAATTCCTCATTCACACATGTACCCATTCCTTCAACAAATATTTACTAAAATATTCCACAAAGACATGTTGCTTGCTTCTTGATAACCTGACCAGAAAAGACAGCTCCAGGTCTGCAACACAGAATGGCACTGGAAATTGGTTACAGGTATAAGGGAAGAGTAAAACCATCATAAACAGTATGTGGATTCTTTTGTTTGCCTCTGCTCCTGTGGAGATGAAGAGCAGGGAAGACAGGAAGGTGTGATAAAGAAAAAATTTTTGCATGAAGTTTACCTAGCAAATATGTATCAAGTAAAAACTTTCAGAACTCATGGTAGTTGCCTCTAAGATGGTCCCCAATGAATCCCACCTCCTGATATTCATGCTCATGTCTAATCCTCTTCCTTTGAGCGTAGTCCTAGTGACTCACTTTTAGTAAACAACATTTGGCATAAGCAGACGAGGTTAGGTTTTGAAAGAAAGGACTTTGACTTCTGTCTTGCCTACTCTCTTGACTTACTCTGATGGAAACCAGCTATCATGTCGTGAGCTGTCCTATGGAGAGGCCTATGTGACAACTACCTAGAAGCTTCCAGCCAATAACTAGTGAAGAACTGAGGCCCTGTCAGGTAGTCCAAGAGGCGCTGAATATACCAAGAACCACGTGACTGAGCTGGGAAGTGGATCCTCCCAGTTGTTACTTGGGGTTAACCAGGGGTGGGGACCCTTTTTCTGCCAAGGGCTATTTGGATACTTAAATCATTTGTAGGCCATACAAAATTATCAACTTAAAAATTAGCCTCCTATATTTGGTCAAACTTTTAATTAACTCATCCCTAATGCCTTGGCAGGGCCAGACCAAATGATTTCGCAGGCCTTATCCGGCCCTTGGGCAGACATTCTCCACCCCTGTTAAACTAAAGCCTCAGATTGTACCTTGAAGACAACCTTGTAAGAAACCTAGAGGCAAGGACATGGTAAACCATGCCTGATCCCTGACCCACAGAAACTGTGAGATAATAAATGCTATTGTATTAAGCCATTAAACTTTGGAATAGCTTGCTACCCAGAGAGATCAACTAATTCAAGACCAAAACCCAAAACAACAAAATAAAGCAAAGATGTGCTCTTTAAAAAGATATCTTTGTTTCATATCCTAACAAATAAAATGAAAGTCACAGAAAGAAAAAACGATGCTATCTGAAGCTGCTAAAACTTAACAACTACAGTTAGGTCCATAGAAATTTTTCTTTAAAGATTTAAAAAATTTATTTAGAACAAAGAAAACTTTGATACCCTTAGAGTATGAAAATGTCCTCAGAGCTTTAGAAGATCTCAGGTAAAGAACCTTCGAGACTTAGTACAAAGAAACTGAACATGTATTCTGACTCAAGTGTGCTTTATGATTCCTTCTAATAACTTATTCATAAAAAGGCTGCCTCAAGGCAGGCTATGTATATTTAAGAAGGCACAGAAATAACACTAAATTTCAAAACATTTTCCTATTTTTCAGTATATCACACACACACACAAAAACACAAAATGCTTCAACAGGGAAACTGAAGTAAAACCCTGTCAATAAAATGTTAATCTATTAAGCAGTCTATTCAATATCTCTTAAGTAAAAAGCAGTTAGTCTCTATTGGTCAGGGGTTCTCCAAATGAATTTCATAGAGCGTCTGATGATTCATGAATAATACAGAACATAAACAGATAACAAAACTAGGGGAGTTAAAAGTGCACTTTCAATGGAAGATTAACATTTTATGTTTTAAAAAATACCAAATTTAACTTTCAAAGAGATAGCAAAAATAAAATTTCTTTTCATAGGCATAACTAATAGATTGTTCTGAATAACTGACGACATCATACTTCAAAAAGTTTCTGGCCCAGAAGTATTCTAGTCAGAAAACTTGTACTGAAAGTATCTTTTTCCCCCAGTCTTTAGTGGGGAAAATTCTAAACTATTCTTTGAATTCAAAATTGAGAGTTACAGAAGAAAACATAGTTTTCTCAAAAAACAGCAACAGAGAGGTATTTCCAGGGCAATATGCTTCACATATTCCTATTAAAATAAAAAATAACGAAGAGAAACTGAGGGTAGAAAGGTGGTTGTCAGGGATGAGGTGGGGGTGGGGGGGAGAAATGGATAGGTGGTAATAGATACAAACTTCCAGTTATAAGATGATTATGTTCTGGGATTTAAGGCACAGCATGGTGACTACAGTTAAAAATATTATAGTATATACTTGAAAGTTACTAAGAAAGTTAATCTTAAAAGTACTCACAACAGGGGAAAAAAGGTAACATGTGAAGTGGGGGATTGTTACCTAAGCTTACTGTGGCAACAATTTCACAATATACTCAACAAATCACGATGTATATCTTAAACTTATACAATGTTATATGTCAATTACATCTCAATACAGCAAACAAGCAAATAAAAAAAAAACACCCCAAGATGTTTAAGCTGATTTGCTGTCATAGCTCACATTTGTAGGTGTGAAACCAACAGCAGCCAATTCTTGTCATTAAGGAATATTTAGGTAGTCAATTATAGTTAATGCCCACAGTAATCAAGGGGGGACAATGGCATATGTTTTAATGGTTTATAATCTAGCCAAGTAGATAAGCACATTTAAACTCAAATAATGGGATTATACACACACACACAAAAAAAGTATACCTGTGAGTGCCTGCCTAGTAGCCAAGCACACACGAAACTTAAAAGCACTAGAACCTTTTTTAAAATGCAGAATAAAAAGTGTTGCATGGGATGAATTTGAAGAGTCATGTTAGTTAAATTTTTATATGAACTTGTGAAGCTCTAGGAAAGATTCACAATAAACGAAAATAAATGAACAAAAAACAAAAGTGGACAACTACAAACTGTACTGTTACTATTGACTACTGTTACGAAAGTTAATTACAACTAACATTTACTAAATACCAGACATCGGGAAAACTGGTTTACACAATTCTCTGAGGCAGGCACTATGGTTTCCCCAATTTAATAGGCATGACCACTAAGAGGGATGTAGTAAGTTCGCCAAGATCATCATTTAGTAAAGATACAGGTGCCAAACTCAGTCCTCTGGGATGCCATCGCCCACATTCTGAGCTGCACTGAATGAAGTTTAGAGGAACTGATATAAAGGTGTGGATGGAAAACTCCCAGTTCCAAGCTGAGTTTAAGTACAAGAGAGGACGTAGCAGAGTCACAGGAGATAAACCAGAAAAACGAAAGGCGGGAAATGTGCCAAAGAGAACAGACTCATATGCCCCTCTTTTGACTCTTACAACAAGGCAATACACTCCTACTATCCAGCCTGACCAAAGTGAAGTTCTCATAGACAAGGACGGCAGGCGAATGCCAATCAACCCGAATCACTCACCTCCAATCCCATTATTAATGTTTTAATGTTCCTTTCTGAAAAGGGAAGGCTACAAAAGGAAATTGTAAGAGGCTGGAAATAGCACAAGCGTAACGAGAAACAAAAACTGAATGTACACAAACATGACTATAATCTAAAGCCAAAAGCCTGTAGACATGAAAGACAGAAACAGCCCCACAACAAGAACAAAGGATCCGTGGAAGAGGAAGAAGACGTACGCTGTAGCCAGAGTATCCCAAGTTTTTATGATGTTGTTTTTATTAAACACTAGTTGTTATAAAACATGTTCCTATTTAAGAATGATTCTCAAGAACGTAAGTGAAAAAAGCAAGAAACAAGAAACAGTTTGGAGATGCAAACCTAAGTGGTAACCATAAAGGCAAGCAAGGGAATTACAAACACAGAGTTTGGATACTGCTGACCTCTGAAGGGCTCCTGATGGTTACTCACGGGGCACACAGAGGCTTGCAAAAGCTACGTTTTACGTCTTAAACCGGATAATGGATAAACACGCGTTCCTTATACCGCTCGTCTTTACACTTCAGTGGGCTTTACATAAGTACTCTTTCCCATCTCCGTTTTTAATGAAAACACGTTTCAGTGCCTTCGGGGGCGTGGAGGCAGGACTTGGGGCGAGAGTGGGGCCCTGGAGGGCGGTGCCTGGAGACCGAGGCGGCGGCGGCGGAGCCCACGCAGCCCACACGGGCAGGAGGAGCGGCACAGGGCACGGAAGCAGCGTGTTTACGAGTTTGGCCGAACAGCAATAGCGAGAACACGTGCAGCGGCGGATTTTCCGCGACGGGGAAGAACTTAAGCAGGATGGAGGCGAGAAGGGGCAGGTCGCCTGCAAGAACTTGGGAACTCGGGAGCAGAGCTTCCAGGTCCGGACGCCTGGCTGGGACCCTCCTCCCGGCCTCCAAACTCGGGGCACCCCCTGGGACAATCACTTCGCGCGCTCCTCTCTCCCAGCTTCCCCAGACCTCCCCCTGCCTCCCCGATCGGGAGCCATCTCGGGAGCCAAACGGGTTCCAAGGAGCGGGAGGGGCCCACCATGGTGACGTCCTCGCGCCCCGGGGGCCTCCGCACTCCAGGTCGGGCAGCCTCACCGACGGCGGCGCCTCAGCTCACACAGGGGATCCTGGCAGAACACACGTGTGGTCCGGAGAAGCCGGGACGGACCCGACCGGAAGGGGCGGGGCGAGTACGTCGCTCTAAAACGTTCGGGGGAACTGCGATCTCGTCTTTTGTCGCCCGCGTTGGCGTTGAAGTCCCAGCCCGGCGGCAGCCTCCCCGCGTGTTCGCGGAGCGCGAGGGCGGGAGCTTGGCCGGAGGATGAATCCGGCCCCCTGGCGCCGGACGCTCAGGCTCGGGGCGTCCCAGGCCAGGACGCGGGTCCTGGGCATCAGCCAGGAGCACAACTCCGGGCCGGACGAGGCTCTTCTCTTGGGCTCTTCTCCTGGGGGCTCGCGGAGATGGGCCTCTTCCCCCGGGGCTGCTCTGGACTGACAAAATGAACCCCCCTGGTCCTCCTCTCCAATCCCACTCTCCGGCACCCAACAGCTACTGTGTGCAGACATCTTTCGAGATATTTCCCTGAGCTTGGACAAATACAGAGAGAGGTGTGTGTTTGTGTGGACTGGTTAAGTATTTGTTAACATTAGATACAGATACAATGGGAATACACGCTTCATTTCTAGGGCAACCATTAAAAGAATAGAAACAGGACACAAACAGAAAAAAATAAATGGAATAATTTTTTAAAAACATTCAAAGCAGGGAAATAAAAAAAAAGAGAAACAGGAAGGTAAGGGAAATAGAAAATAAAAATAGGGTGGTAGATTTAAATCCATATGGTTGTGGACTAAGTGCCCTAATTAAAATATCAACGTATTATATTGGATATAAAACACCCAACTATGTCCTGTTTGTAAGAGATATCTAAAATATAAGGAAACAAAATTTAAAAATCAAAGATGGGACAGGTATGCTAAACAAATACTAATGAAAAGAATGTTAGTATAGATACATCAATATTAAACAAAAAAGACAAAGTCAAGAAGGATTATGGTAGACAGAAAAGATTACTTCATAAAGATAAAACGTTTCTATTTTAAATATATGTGTGCTTAATAATACTGCTCCAGATATATAATTGAAGAGAACTGATAAATTTTCAAGAAAGAAAAACCAACTGCCTTGGTGGCAAATTACCTTTTATAGTAATTAATAGGAAAAAATCTGGTAAAATGTTAAAAATGATTTTGAAAACAACCACAGAACAACTTGACCTAACAGGACTATTTAGAATACTATTTCCAATGCTTACAAGAATACATTACCCACCCCCAAACCTATTGTCTTACACAAGAATCTTATCCTCACTTGCTACATACTCAGCCTACTAAACTAATTCCAAACATGGAAGGAAAAAAATGAACTCAGCATTTGTATATTTCTTTTACAAAGTTTTATTATAACAAAACTCAACAGCTTAGATAAAATATAAGTAAACTTAAGTGTTCCTAATCTCTAAAAACAACTCACCCTCACAAAGTGAATATGTGTATATATTTTTTCCCCCACAAATCATTGTACACCTCTGAAATAATCATTATGTGTGTTGTTTCCTCTACTAAAACCAAGTAGAAATTGAACTTACCAATTCTGCAATTTATATTTTCTCTCCAAAGCTATTTTTATTAGTGATGCTGATAGGTTTTATTTCTATTTGCAGTACACACTACCATAAATACTTTTCCATACTATTAGAAAAAAATTAGCAAATAAATTACACAAAGGTAAGATAAAACATTTATTTTTAATAGATTTTAAATCAAGGTTCAAAACTGGCACCTTGAGGATATGTTTTGTGTTATTTTTTTTCCAACACAGTGTTCAGAAATTTTTAAATTTTAAATGCCTTTATATTTTAAATGCCTTTATAAAATGGCTTTATATTCTCTAGTTTGTCAAAGGATCCTTCTCATATAACATCTGACATAAATTCATGGTACCTTTCTAGCCCAGTAGGCACTTGAGTTTGCCAATCCCTACTTCATGTGGATAAACCAAAAAATAATAAATGAATAGTTTCTTCCTATTTGCAGAAAGCTTTTGACTGTCTTCCAAAATGATCTCTAAAATGAGTAATGGACATTTTTCCAAGACAACTAATTCTTGGCATGTTGACAAAAATATTTGGCTCGCCTTTTGCCAGTGATAACTTCTTCTTAATAGGGAAAATAGAATGTGATATCATGTATTTGATTTATTTGGCTAAGTTGTGTTCACAGCCACATTATGTAATTTTACATTATCAGCATACTTTATACTTATATGGTTATTTTCAATTGTATACTTGTAAATATAAACTAAAAAATGAAAATGCTTAAAGGAAATATTAAAAAGTAATACATAACTTTCCAGACTTTTAAAAAATATATCACTTTAAAATACTTTACATGTAATTTACAAAATATTATTTTCTTTATAGTATAAAAATCCAGTCTTATAGGATGACAACAGGGAATTCATATTCACTACCTAGCAGTGGTCAGCAAACTCATTAGTCAACAGAGCCAAATATCAACAGTACAAATTTCTTTTGAGAGCCAAATTTTTTAAACTTAAACTATATAGGTAGGTACATTGTTATTAACTTAATTAGGGTACTCCTAAGGCTTAGGAAGAGCCACACTCAAGGGGCCAAAGAGCCGCATGTGGCTCAAAAGCCACAGTTTGCCGACCACGGACCTAGGGTATTAAATCTCCAAGACCATATTCTTTTCTTAACAAAACTGACCTTTTGTAATGTTAAAGACTTTCTATTTAATACTTTGGGAAATAGTTGTGCAATGCTTTAAATGGAAGAATTTGGGAACTTGAAAAGAAATGTAAAGCAGATCCTATTTATCTGGTCTTTTTTCATATGAACACTATCTCACAGATCATTTTTAAATTATCATGTTTACGAATTGGATTTATTTGAACTCTTCACAGCCAAAATAATAGTGAGTTACCTTTGTTAATATTAACTGCTTTCCAGTCAGTCCCTAGTTGTTTGCTGAATGTGTTTTTTCTCTCCAATTCCTATCTCTACTCCTAGTCCAACTCTACTTTGTTTTTCTTCTCCTTTTTCTAAAAGTGTAAGTGAACATTAATTTGCAAAGGGCACTGGGAGTGAGGAATACAAGATGACCTCTTAAGGACTTTTCTTTCCAACATTCCTTCGGCAAGTATTAAAATCTTGTTATTGTCATACTATTACGATTTATTTGAATAGGCATCCTTGAAAATAACAAAACTAGTTTAAATGGCAAATGACATTTAAAATATTTTTTTCTGAGTTATAATGTAAGGGACATATAAAGAGTAACAAAACCCCAAGTTAGTTGTTTACAACCTGATTGAACACTGAAATCCTCCAGGGAGCTTTTAATATTACTGCTGCCCAGACACATCACCCAGAAATTCTGATTTAATTGGTTCGTAGTGCATCCCAGACATGAGATTTTTAAAAACTCCCCAGATAGCTCTAAAGTACAACCAGTGTTAGGAACCACTAGTCCATCTGCAGATGACTATTTTCAACTGTGACTACACATTAGAAACAATGCATGCATTTAAAAAATATAGCTTCCCAACTCTACTTCTAGAAATTCAAATTCAGTTTGTCTGGGGTGGAACCCAGTATTGTTTTTGTTTGGTTGGTTTTTATTTTTTATTTTTTTCAGTGTCGTGATTTTAATGTGAAGTCAACGTTAAGAATTATTACTCGGGAATCACGATGTTTAACATCAAAGCATGGGAGATGACATCCTGTCGTGTTTCATTTTTTGATGACAAGCTAGAACCCTTGCCCGCTAGAAGAACTCAATGGCATAAACTTACTTTTATAATTAAGTCAGTAAATTAATTTTGTTTTAAAAATTATTTGTAGTAACAGTAATAGTATTTTAGGGTATACTGGAGGAAACTGCGGTTCTAGATACCCTGCCATTGAGCAGTTTTGGATTTGAGCTTGTAATTTTTGGCCAAATTTGTCATTGTACTTTTTTTTAAAAAATATATTTTATTGATTTTTTACAGAGAGAAAGGGAGAGAGATAGAGAGTTAGAAACATCGATGAGAGAGAAACATCAATCAGCTGCCTCCTGCACATCTCCCACTGGGGATATGCCCGCAACCCAAGTACATGCCCTTGACCGGAATCGAACCTGGGACCCTTCAGTCTGCAGGCCGATGCTCTATCCACTGAGCCAAACCGGTTTCGGCTGTCATTGTACTTTTATCTCAAAGTTGGAATCTTCGATTGCTCTAAGAAAGCCTATGTTGACATAGTATCTCCATAATTGGCCAGACTGAAAGCAACTTTAGATAATGTCTATCGATGCTCTGCTGTAAAGAGTGATGTTTCCAAAACAGAAGCAATGCATTTAAAAGAACCACAACCTCACGAATAGTTTCCTATAACATATGGATATAAGAATAACTCCCTTTTGAATGTATAACATGAGGAAAGGTATCAAAACATTTAGCCATTGTTAATAATGCTGAACATGTAAGTAACAAAGCACATATTTAAAACTCATTCCATTGGGCCTGGAAGGAGATGGTCACGTGCAGAAAAAGCAGCAGAGTCACAGTCCCGTGGGGGAAGAATTCCGAGGCAGGAGGTGCATTCCAGTGGTCAGTCTCGCGACAAAGTCTGGCGCGCATGCATGCACGCACGCCACACGCACGCACTCTCTCGACAAAGTCTGGCACGCACGAATGCACACACGCCACACGCACGCACTCTCGCGACAAAGTCTGGCACGCACGCACGCACGCACGCACGCAGGCAGGCACGCGAGCCCTGGCCAGGCAGTTGCTGACCTCCTGACCTCGAGGAGGCGGGGCAAGGACGTGGGCGTCACGTGACTTAACGTGACTGACTGAACGGCGGAGGGGCTGCGGCCAACGTCCACTCTGCGGGGACCATGGACGGCGCCGCCGTGGCCGCCGTGGCCGAGGACCCCAAGCCCGACGCGGACACCGTGCAGGTGCTGCGGGACCTGGCCAACCGCCTGCGGATCCACTCCATCCGGGCCACGTGCGCCTCCAGCTCCGGCCACCCCACGTCGTGCTGCAGCGCCGCCGAGATCATGTCGGTGCTCTTCTTCCACACGATGCGGTACAAGCAGGCGGAGCCCGAACACCCGGACAACGACCGGTTCGTCCTCTCCAAGGGCCACGCCGCGCCCATCCTCTACGCCGCCTGGGCGGAGGTGGGCGACATCAGCGAGGCGGACCTGCTGAGCCTGCGCAAGATCCACAGTGACCTGGAGGGCCATCCCACGCCGCGGCTGGCCTTCGTGGACGTGGCGACCGGGTCGCTGGGGCAGGGGCTGGGGGCCGCGTGCGGCATGGCCTACACCGGCAAGTACTTCGACAAGGCCAGCTACCGCGTCTTCTGCCTCCTGGGCGACGGCGAGTCCTCCGAGGGCTCCATCTGGGAGGCGCTGGCCTTCGCCTCGCACTACAGTCTGGACAACCTGGTGGCGGTCTTCGACGTGAACCGCCTGGGGCAGAGCGGGCCCACGCCCCTGGAGCACTGCACCGACATGTACCAGAAGCGCTGCGAGGCCTTCGGCTGGACCACCTACCTGGTGGACGGCCACGACGTGGAGGCCCTGTGCCACGCCTTCTGGCAGGCGGCGCGGGTGAAGAACAAGCCCACGGCCATCGTCTCCAAGACCTTCAAGGGCCGGGGCATCCCGAACGTGGAGGACTCCGAGAACTGGCACGGGAAGCCGATGCCCAGGGAGAGAGCCGACGCCATCATCAAGCTGATTGAGAGCCAGATCCAGACCAACCGGAACCTGACGCCCCGGCCGCCCGTGGAGGACTCGCCGCGCATCAGCATCAGGAACATCAAGATGGCCTCGCTGCCCGCTTACAAAGTGGGGGACAAGATGGCGACCGACAGGGCCTACGGTTTGGCTCTGGCCAAACTGGGCCATGCCAATAAAAGGGTCATTGTCCTGGATGGGGACACGAAGAACGCCACCTTTTCCGAGATGTTCAAGAAGGAGCACCCCGAGCGTTTCATCGAGTGCTTCATGGCCGAGCAGAACATGGTGAGCGTGGCGCTGGGCTGTGCCACGCGCGACCGCACCGTCGCTTTTGTCAGCACCTTCGCGGCCTACTTGACCCGGGCGTTTGATCATATCCGCATGGGGGCCATCTCTCAAACCAACATCAACCTGATTGGTTCCTACTGCGGGCTCTCCATTGGTGAGGACGGACCCTGCCAGATGGCCCTGGAGGACCTAGCCATGTTCCGGAGCATCCCCAACTGCACTGTGTTCTACCCAAGCGACGCCGTCGCGACAGAGCACGCTATATGCCTGGCCGCCAATGCCAAAGGCATGTGCTTCATTCGGACCGGCCCTCCAGAAATTGCAGTTATTTACACCCCAGAAGAACATTTTGAGATTGGACAGGCCAAGGTCATCCGCCGCAGTGTCAATGACAAAGTCACAGTAATTGGAGCCGGGGTTACTCTGCATGAAGCCTTAGCAGCTGCTGACCGTCTTTCTGAACAAGATATTTCCATCCGTGTCATTGACCCATTTACCATTAAACCCCTGGATGCTGCCACCATCATCTCCAATGCCAAAGCTACAGGCGGTCGGGTGATCACAGTGGAAGATCACTACCGGGAAGGTGGCATTGGAGAAGCAGTCTGTGCCGCCGTGTGTGGGGAGCCTGACATCCTTGTTCATCAGCTGGCAGTGTCAGGAGTCCCTCGAAGTGGGAAACCTTGCCAATTGCTGGATATGTTTGGAATCAGTGCCAGACATATCATAGCAGCAGTGAAACACACTTTAATGAATTAAGATAGCTGTGTTCTTTAAAAGTCAGTCTGTTGAGTTTGGTCTTAAAACAGTTAACCTTTATATTGCATTAATGCTAGATGTTATCAAACCATTGTTTATATTATTGCACATTTTTAAAACATTTAACACCTTTCTTCATTCCCAATTAGAAATTCAAGTTAACTACCTTTTGGTTAAACTGTGACTGTATACACAAATGCTACTCTCATTTTTGAATAATTGGAGTAGGTTATAACTTCATAAGTAACAGAATAGCAAACAAAACATCTATGCCTAATACAAAATTTTCTGAAAAGGTTATAAATAACTGTTGGGAATCAAAATAGAGTTAATAGTTTCTTACATGCTTCTAATTTCCTTGTAAGAAAATGTGAATTTAATTTTAGACTTAAGTAGCCCAGGTTTTGAAGCAGATTTGAGCTTTCATGTAATGCAATTCTACCTGCAGCTTTCCAGACATTGTTTGACTGCAGTTAGTTGCCTTGGGATTTCCTCAGAAGCTTGACTTCATCTCTCCTCCGAAGTTTAGAGGCCATAGAGCAGCAGTGAAGGTTCTTATAATCATACTGCTTTCTTAAAGAGATGAAAGCATAATTAGGTCTAGTCTCCATACTACACAGTTAGGTGAGGTTTCAAAAATGTTTCATTTTTTTCAGTGACCAAACCAGATTACTAACTAGTTTATATTCATCTACTAAGATTACTAAAGTTAATATAATAAAGAATATTAAAACTTCAACTTTACTTAGTTTGTGCCATGTATGTGTTATTTGATTTCTTCTTGGTAAGGAAGACACTTCTATCTAAACTAGAAGCAGAAAGAGGCATGTCTCTTAACAGTAATCCTGGAAAAAGTTTTGAGCTGCAGATAAGTCACCAGAGAACAACATGTGGACTGAAAAGCCATGTCAAGTAGACTTCTTTCTTTTAGGTGTAAGTACATAAATTATATGGCTAGAATACAAGAAAAGAGTACTTACCAGTCAGGTAAAGTTAAAGGTTCAAAACTAAATTTAAAATTAGTCTGTATCTGATATATTAGGTCATTAGTTTCTTATTTTATTGCCCTTGTTAAGTGCACCAGGCCTCTAGGATCCTCATAGGATCATTGTACAAATTTGGAAAATTCAAATAAGTAAAAAAAAGTTCTTATTTATACACACACGAAAAAAAAAATTCTAACTGTATTTGCTAGCGTACAATCTATAACTGTGGATCTTCCAGTATAGTCATTCCAATCAAGTAATATCAAACAAATATTACATACACCCATGAGTGGGGTGCTGTTGAATAATAAATCTCCATCCTTACTTTGCAAGCATTAGTGATAGCATTGATTCAGACACAACATGAGATAAAATACTAGCACAAGATTGTAATTTGGGATTATAAATGCACGCTGGGAAGGAGCCTCAGCTTTTATGGCTTACTAGAGGCTCACTGCACAAAAATTGTGCAAGGACTCGGCCCCTGCTGCCGCTGCAGCAGCCTCTGCCTCAGCCCCTGCCTCCATGGCTTCATCCAGAGGGTCATCCAGTCTAATGAGCATATTACGCATTTATTAGAGACTAGAGGCCCAGTGCACGAATTTGTGCGCGGGTGGGGTCTGGCCAGCCAGGCCCCGATGGGGCAGATTGGGGCTGGGTGTGTCGGGAGAAGGAGATGGTGGGAGGTTGGCTGGACCTGCACCTGATTGGAGTTGGGGGGGCCGATTTGGGGCGGGTCTGGCTGTGGGGAGGGGCTGCGGGTGGTGGGCCGGCCAGCCCTGCCCCAAATGGGGTAGAGGGGGTCAGTCAGGGGTCAGTGGCTGGGGGAGGGACCATGAGAGGGTAGCCAGCCAGTCCTACCCCTGATTGGTGTGGGGAGGGGCCAATCAGGGGCAGAGCTGGCTGAAGAGAGGTGCTGCAGGCCCATCAGGGCCGGGATTGGCAGGGGGGAGGGGTCACAGGCAGTTGGCCAGCCAGCCCTGTCCCTGATTGGGCCGGGGGACCGACCTGGGGTGGGGCCAGGTGGTGTGAAGGGCTGCAGGAGGTTGGCCGGCAGGCCTTGCCTTCTACTGGGTAGGAGATGGCAATCAGGGGTTGGGCCGGCCAGGGAGAGGGGCGTGGGAGGTTGGCCGACCTGCGCTGCCTCCTGATCAGGGTGGGAGAGGCCTCGCCCCCTATTGGGGTAGAGGATGGCAATCAGGGGTGGGGCGGCTGGGGGAAGGGGCTGCAGGAGGATGGTCAGCTGGCCCCACCCCCTGATTGGGCGGTTTGCTGGCCACAGTGGGCGTCATAGAGACCAGTCATTCTGGTCGTTATGGTGTTACAGTCACTGGCTTTTTATATATTTATACTAGAGGCCCGATGCATGAAATTTGTGCAAGAGTAAGCCTTCTTGAGTCCAGGGAGACAACCAAGATGGCAGCATAGGTAAACACCTAAACTTGCTGCCACACACAACCACATTAAAACTACAACTAAAAGACTAAACAGATATCATCCAGAACCACGGGAAGGCTGGCTGAGTAGAAATTCTACAACTAGAAGGAAAGAGAAACGCGCGTTGAGTCTGGTAGGAGGTGCAGAGGTGCAGAAGAGCGGAGGTGCGGAGGCGCACAAGAGGGGCTGACAGCTGGATACGCTGTTGTCTTTTTCAATCGGGAGGGAGATACAAGCTCCCGACTGCTCTGAACTCCAGTTCCGGGTGAGAATTTGGGGACCCAGACTCATACGGAGAGAAGCTGGACTGTCTGACATCAGGCCGGAACCTGAGGGCAGCTTTCTCACAGAGGTACTTGCAGCGATCATTGTTCCTGCATGGGGCTGCGGGACACAGAGACCCGGGACCTCTCCAGGGCAGGGCTGACTGGCAGCCATTGCTGTTTGCTCCACCCTGGTGATCTGAGACCCTGTCCCACCCAATTTACAACCCCACCCGAGTTGTGCACAGAGGCTTTTGCATACGAATGGCCTGGCCTTTCTCCACCTAAAAACCTGTCAAACTGCAGCTGGTCAGAGAACCCCAGATCTTCCAAAAGAAGGGTTAAGACTCGTCAGCAGCTTACATTGCTTCACAGCTGCACCTCATCTGGGCACCTCCAAACCCCAAACAAAGAGGAGAAATCTACAGATCTCTCTGTAGTTCCTGCTGGGTGGCCTCAGGCAGTGGCTGACCTTGCACCTCCTTGGAGATCCAAGAGCCAGTGTAACCAATGGTCAGAGTGAGACCGTCCAGATTACAGCTCTTCACATTCATAAGAGACACACTCAGCGGGGCAGACTCAGTGAACACCAAAGCCCCATTGAAGCAAGTCCTTGCCCACTGAAGCAAGTCCTACCCTGTACTGGGTATCTCCAGTACAGAAGTTCTCCCATTGTAGACACAACTGGTCCTCACAGCCAATTGGCCTGGAAGTCAATTCCTCCCAGTGATACCAACAGCAATCAAGGTTTAACTATAACAAGACTGTGCACACAGCCCACAAAGGGGTGCACCAAGAGTTTCTACCTCAGGGAATTAGGGAGGTTGAGCCATAGGGTCCTATAGGACACCTAGCACACAAAGCCACTCTATCAACACAGGGAAGCAGCCAAAATGTGGAGACAAAGAAACAGGTCACAAATGAAAGAAATGGAGGAAAGCAAACTACTGCATATAGAGTTCAAAACCACGGTTATAAGGTTACTCAAGAATCTTCTAGAAACCTGCAAGAAATAGTATAGTGAGACCCTCAAGGATATGAAAAAGGACCAACTAGAAATTTAGCATACACTGACTGAAATAAAGAATAATATACAGAGATCCAACAGCAGACTAAAGGATCCCAAGAATCAAGTTAAAGATTTGAAATATGAAGAAGCAAAAAACACCCAACCGGAAAAGCAAAAGGAAAAAGGAATACAAAAATATGAAGATAGTTTAAGGAGCCTCTGGGACAGCTTCAAGCGTACCAACATCTGAATTATAGGGGTGTCAGAAGATGAGAGAGAGCAAGATATTGAAAACCTATTTGAAGAAATAATGACAGAAAACTTCCCCCACCTGGTGAAAGAAATAGACTTACAGGTCCAGGAAGTGCAGAGAACCCCAAACAAAAGGAATCCAAAGAGGATCACACCAAGACACATCATAATTAAAATGCCAAGGGCAAAAGACAAAGAGAGAATCTTAAAAGCAGCAAGAGAAAAACAGTTAGTTACCTACAAGGGAGTACCCATACAACTGTCAGTTGATTTCTCAACAGAAACTATGCAGGCCAGAAGGGAGTGGCAAGAAATATTCAAAGTGATGAATAGCAATAACCTACAACCAAGATTACTCTACCCAGGAAAGCTATCATTTAGAATTGAAGGTCAGATAAAGAGCTTCACAGATAAGGAAAAGCTAAAGGAGTTCATCACCACCAAACCAGTATTATATGAAATGCTGAAGGGTATTCTTTAAGAAGAGGAAGAAGAAGAAAAAGGTAAAGATAAAAATTATGAACAACAAAGTGACAACAAATACATATCTATCAACAAGTGAATCTAAAAATCAAGTGAATAAAAAATCTGAAGAACAGAATAAACTGGTGAATAGATCAGGGCCAAGAAAGGGAGTGGACTGACAATTCTTGGGGGGAAGGGGGTTTGGGGGGTGCAGGAAGAGACTGGACAAAAATCGTACACCTATGGATGAGGACAGTGACGGGTAAGGGTAGGGGGTGGGGTAGGAACCAGGTAGAGGGGAGCTGTGTGGGAAAAAAGAGGAACAACTGCAATCATCTGAATAAAGATTTATTAAAAAAGAAAAATAAAGAAAAATAAAAAAAGAGTAGGCCTTCCTTCCCCCAGCTGCCAGCACCGGCTTCCTTCTGGCACCTGGGACTCGGGTTTCCCTCGCAGCCCCAGCTTTGCTTTGTTTGGAAGGACGTCTGGTCTAATTAGCATATTATGCTTTTATTATTATAGATAACATGTGTGTAGGGTTCAAAACGATCCATTTGTAGACAAACATGCGTAAAGACGCCTTTAATAATGACAGTAGATCAGGCGTGTGTGTTTTTATAATTAATGAAATCCTAGAGACAAACAAAAATATTTTCTGTAGGAAGATGGGGAAGCTGTTCAGAATCCTGTAAAGGTTCTGTTTCATGAGGCATCTATCAGTGGCTATTAGCCCAGAGAGAAGAAGTAAGAAGTGGAATTATGTCTACAATTTTTCAAGTAAGATGGAATCAATCCAATTTTGTTATAATATTATCTAATCTTCAATTCCTCAAGAGTTTCTTCTGATGAATAGAAGTGTTCACTTTAATGTAGTCCTAATTATCATTGTTTTCCCTTTTGTTAGCACTTTTTGTGTCATGTTTAAAAAATCTTTTGCCTTCACCAAGGCTATTGAAGTTATTCCCTTGTGTTTTCTTCTGCAAACTTGATATTTCTATCTTTCACATCACATACAGATCTACAATTCATCTGGAAATATGTGTGATATGAGATTGGGGGAGTCAATACAATTTTTGACACAATTTTATACCATCCTTAAAATCTCCTTTCTTTCACCATAACAGAATGCTATCTTTCTCATATATCAGATGACTGTACATGCATGGAATTGTTTCTAACCCATTGGTCTATATCTTTATTTTTGTGCCCATGCTACAGTATCTTAATCATCACTTCTTTTTCATGAGTGCTAATAGTATTTTAAGTCTTCCATATCCTCTACTTTTTGTTTTTCAGATTGCTTTACCTATTCTTGATCCTTTGAATTTCCATATAAATTTTAGAAATAGGCTGTCAATTTCAACAAATATTCAATTTGTTGCTAATTACATCTGGATTATATTCCCTTTTAACATTCCATTTAAAGAGATCACATTATTAAAAGGGCTTTAGCAAGTTAAACTAAAGAGATATCATTAAAGTAATTTTAGAAAGTTAGGTTCACAGTCTTCAAACTGAGATAGATGTACTTTTGGGGTGTTTGGGCAGCCTTGGGAGTAGGTCCTGAAGACTTTCCAAGTCATATGTAGGCATGGAATATTTTTAATGGAATCTATTTCCAGGTCTTTAAATCCGTGTGTTTGTTACTAAAATTGGTCTGCCTGAGAATACCCCTGTGCTTTTTTCCCCCAATATCCTCTTTCATAATTGCAGTTGCCCTTCTTTCCAGAACAAAGCCATACCTTTCACCCTTACTGTCATCATTCATTGTTAGTTGTGAAATCTTTGGAGTGCAAAACAAAGGAACATTGTGGTAGTTATTTCAGTAAGAAACTGTCCTCCTTCTTACCAAGTTTTAATTGGTTACATTGTACAACCAAAGCTGTACCTAGAGTGTCTTATCTGAGAATAGTGGTCATCAAATCAGGTGTGATAAGCCATTTCAAGGAACAAATACTAATATACTTGTGAGGCCGATGTCTACAAAATCCTCCCAGGAAACTGGTTTGGTATAGGATATATGGAAGTTAAGGAACCTTAATAAATATAAAGCCTACAAGAAAAGAAGATATCATTCCAGTTTTTAGATACTATGCTGAAAATTGGCAGTTTCATATGGTTTGACCTAATACTATAATATGCTGATGCAGATGATGAAAGTATTGCTTAAGGTATTATGAAAAATGACAGATATTGAGTGTTAGGCAGCAAAAAATAAAATAAAATAAAATTGGGAAAAGAAAATGGGAATATTGGATGAGAAGAGTATATTCCATACAAACTAAAAACCTCTTAGGCTTGAAGTATCAAGTAACATGGCATATTCTAGGAAATATAATAATGCCAGTGGTCTTGATCTGGCATCTAGAAGGGTTCAGAAATCTGGAGAAGGGGCTGTGCGTAAATTAAATAAGAATCCAGAGACGAAACATAATTTTGAAAGGCATCATAGGGAGTCAGAGAAGACTTAGCTAAAGGAACTAAGTTCTCTTTGTCTCAGGACCCCTTGCTTTTTATTAACACAGTTTGTCCTAAGGCAAGGTGGAGATATACACATCAAAGGGTAGGGTTTCATACAGAATCCATTGTCAGGTGTTTGGCCAACAGGGGGCAATAACGTGTAGCTTGAGATGCCCTTAGCTGTCTGTCAACAAGCAATCATCCTTTTCAGGTTTGGGGAAATGCCCTTGCCATTCCAGATGATTCAGCCCTGCTGACATGCTGGAACTGGCTTCCGGCAGTATAAGAAGCCTGTTGTTGAGAGGTCTTAAGTTGCCATACTGGGTTTAAATTTCACTCCATCACTGACTTGCTGTAAGACCATAGGGGCTATCAACTTCTCTGTTCCTCAGTTACTTCATTCCTTGTAAAATGAAGATAACAATAGGACCAACATCATAAGGTTATTAGAAGATTAAATTAATTAAATGTAGAAGGCTTTCAGACCAGTGTCTGGCAAAAAGTAAGCACTAGTCAACATACGTTGTTATCGTTGAAAGATTAAAAGAGAAGAGCCCTCATCTTAACTTGCATTCCTGAAACAAATCTGACCCTCGCCTTTTCTTGGCCCTCTGCTCAGAAGTGTCTGATTGCATCGTCTCCTGACCTTACCCTCCACAACTTTGCTCCATCAAGTTTCTCTCTTTACACCACCTTCTGTCTCTCCTTAAGGGTAGCAAAACTCTCTTCGTCCCTGAGGAAGCCTCATACTGAAGTCAGCTGGAGGTGAGCTGACACAATGTGCCACAATTTTCAAATCTTAGTGCTTGGCAGTTGGCAAGGGCCCACCCACAGTGCAGAATTGCAAGGCCCCTGGAGTCACTGGTGTGACTCATTCAGCAGTCACACATTTTACCCACCCTACTGCCTTCAGGTCCTGCGGGGATTTTTCGACACCAAAATTGGCCTCATATCATCACCGCAGCTTCAAAATTTAAACTTTCTACTAGTATTTTACTAGTATTTTAAAATTGCACAAGATAATGCATACTTATCTTAATGGGAAAAAATACAGTTTTATTAATAAAAATTCAATGACCTCACACTTCTCAACCCATCTCTTTTCTCATCCCCTTGTGGTAACCATTGTTAACAGCCTGATCTTTTCATTCCTAGCCTCTTCTCCGTACTCAAGACAAATGGCTTTTCCCTCGGATAGTCTTACTTAGATATATAACACATGTACATTTTTAAAAATTTTTCTAACTAAAATGGAACCATTTTCTACACATTACACTCAAACTTTCTTTTTATACTTACAGTATTCTATAAACATCTCTTCAGATTAGTGGATATAATTACAACTTACTACTTATACTTTTTATAAGTCCAAGGCATGGGTATAACATAATTTACCCAGCATTCTCCAATTAGTAGACATTTGGGTGTTTCCATGCTACAAAAAACAGCCTTATATAAATGTATATATTTTTGTTATTTAACAGTGTGTTGTTTTCTTCTTTCCTGGAGGTGAGATAAAAATAATGGGGCTGCTGAGTCAAAGGGTATGTGTCTTTTTATATTAATGGTTATTGATAGATTACATTCCAAAAATGATTTTAGTAAGTTTCCCTCTGATTTTTCTTAAGCACTGTCAACAGGGGATATTTTTACTCTTTTAATTTTTACCGGTTTAATGAGTTGAACATAGAACATAGGTTTTATTTTGTGTTTCTCGGGGCATTGAAGATAGTTTTACATGTTTGTTGATGTTTGTGAGACAACTCTGAGTTTTCTGTTTAAATTTTCGCTTTTTATCTTCTTCAATTATTTGTCTTATTATTATTCATCAATAAGAGCTCTTTGTATGCTGGTAATACTAAATATTAAAGCAAATTTAAAAGACAAATAATAGAGTCAGAAAAAATTATAGTGAGTGCAATGGCAAAAGCACTAGCAGCTGCCGGGAGTCAGTCCATCCTTGCTGTTTCAAGGGACCTGGCATATATGGCATACTGTTCTTAATATGTTTGCTCACCTTCTTGGCGCTGTGTTTTAACCAAGGTCACCTCTCCGAGAAAGGTTGAATCCCCAGGTAGGGATTTTCCCCTGAAGTTAGGGAGGGAATAAAACCCCTCAACTAAGTGCCAGGCGGGTAATTAATCACTTTAACTATGAACAATCATGCTTAAACTACATAATCTTTTCTCCCTGGAATGGAGATAAGAAATGCCCTAACCTTTGTAATAGAGATTGATAGGATTGAATCAACTGATATAAATACAGTTGTAACAAGACAGAAACACTCAGAACTTAGAACACAGAATTCAGAAGACAGAACCTACACGGAGCCTGGAGACAGAAGAACTTCGCTGGAGAGAACATGGCAAAAGATCCTGGACTGAACCTGACTATAGAACATGGCAAGAGAACCTGACTAGAACCTGGTGACTGGACCTGGCTGGAGAACCTGCAGAACCTGGCTGGAGATCCTAACCAGAACTTGGCTGAAGATCCTGGCTAGAGATCCTGGCTAGGCTGCTGATCAACTGAACGCTGTCTCCGTGTCATTCCCTCTTCGCCGACTCCGTCCACACCTTTGGGGACCCCTGAAACTGCTGGGGTTGGACCCCGGCAAGCAGCACTGAGCATTTAGAAAACAATAAATATAGTTGAATATAATAAATGCAATCAAAGATGTCTCTTTTTCCCCCCATAGCTTCTGGATATGCTGTCTTAAGAAGATCTATGTTTCGCCACATCTATTGCCAAATCTAAGGCTGTGCAAATATTCTCCGAGATTATTTCCAATAATTTGATGGTTTTATTTTTATAACAGACATTCATTAATTTAGATTTTTTAAAATATTGCTTAAAGTGGAATTTGAGCTTTGTTTCTTTTAATGGAGCTGCAAAAATTATCACCACTTGATATTTTAAAGAGTTCTTGTATTCAGATTACATTTCCCAAGAGAGCTATCCATTAAAACTAAGCTGAAACCAGTAACAGAAATTTGAGAGCTGGGTTTTCTTTAATTCGGTATATCTTTATTTCTGTAGTTCCTAAATTTAGTGATCTCTTTTTACTTTTTTGTTTCAAAAAATTTTGGCTATTTTGACTTGTCTATAAGATCTGAAATGAGAAAGCCCAAATCCCACATATACTGTTTAGCTTGTGACAAGGTATTTATTTGACTCTAGTAATTCTTATTTTCCTCATCTTTGCTATGACCCTAATGAAATATATAACATGGGGATATTGTAAGAATTAAATATAATAATGCATGTCGAGAAAATAGCAAAGTATTTAATAATAATAAGCTTTTAAAACAAATACAGCTATTAAATTGAACTCTATTAAAATGTTTTCCTTATTATCTGACATAGACCTGTATGCCTGCTTTAGAACACAAACAAAAGAAATTTCTGGCCCTGGCCGATGTACCTCAGTCGGTTCACGCAGCCGATTGACGTTTCTTTCTCTCTTTCCCTCTCCCTTCCTCTCTCTCTCTCTCTAAAAAAAATTATATATATATATATATATATATATATTTCAGATTATTACAAGGACAAGATATAATGAACTGAAGAGTATTGTTATTTTTAAATATTATAATTTTAGCTTAATTTTTTTTTCTTTTAAAATTTACTTCAAAGATAACACCAGTAATTCTACTTACTTATTATATGTTAGTTCTAAAAGTTGTGAATTTTGACTATGGTCAATGTGACTAGTTTGATATGCTCCATGTCCTACGTTCGTCTATTTTGAAAATGTGTTTAAGATAGATGGTTGGGACAGTCATTACATGCTTTTAAATAAATATTTTCTTGATGATTATGTCTACTTCAATTTCTTTTTTCAATTACAGTTGACATTTAGTATTATTTTATATTAGTTTCAGGAGTACAGCATAGTGTTTCGATCCCCCTGATAATTCAAGTACCCATCTGACACCATATTATTGACCATATTTCCTATTCTGTACTTTACCTCCCCATGACTATTTTGTAACTACCAATTTGTACTTCTTAATCATTTCACCCAGTCTTCTCCTTTAAATTACTGAGTAATCTCTGTATCAGTTTGCCATCTACTGACATTCTCAGACTATTATAGAATTGGATTTTTCTAAACCTAGGAATTTCACTTGGCCACTGGGGAGAATAACTTGGTTTGAAAGTAATACCCACCACCATATTTCTATTCATTCTCCATCCCAACCACTTTAGATAATGGGTTTTCATTTCTTGGCATTGCTGGTTCCTTTGTAGTTTAATCAGGTGGGCACATTCACCTTAGCACTGACTTTTTTCTTCCCTAGAAGTAAAAGTCTCAATTTAAAATTGGTATAACATAATGGTATGGCCTAGTATAGTCTAATATCATTTTAGAAGAAGCTTTTAAAAACTGTTTACTTATAAAGCAGAAAAAAATTAATACCACCCTCAAGTCTTGCATCAAAAAGAACATATTACACAGATGGATTATAACATATATTCTAGATTGATTTTGTTTACTGCCAAAGAAAAAATGGAATCTGATATACTTCTGTTTTAATCAAGATTTTTTTTAAGTTCCAAACAAAAAATAGAATTCAAGCTGAGGAAAAGGAGAATTTATTGCCTTTTCTAAGTCACAGCTCCAGGATTAAAAAAAGCTCATGGGGTTAGTGCCAAATGATCTGTCTTTCCATCTCTTTGCTCCATGTAATTCTGTGATAGCTTTCTTTTTCTTTCTTTTTTTTTTTTTTAAGAAAAAAAAATGGATGATTTTATTATATAAAATGGTAACTTTCTTTTCATAAAGCCTCTGCTGGTGTGATGATCACAATGATCACCAATTGTACCAGGTTTATATGCTACCAGTTTCAGTGCCAAAACACACACACACACACCACTTCTTTTCCAAGAATTGAAACGCCCAGGGCTGACTTCCCTGTCCCCCACACAGATATCTAATTGTGATATAGTAACATGTGTTGCTTTTCTTTGTTTACTGTATGAACTTGGCCCTTTGATTGCAAATCAATTGGCTATATATTAGTGTGTCTATTTCTAGACTTTCTCTGTTCTGTTCACTTGAGCCAATTGTCAATGTATGCCAGTCGTACACTAGAGCATTAGGGTTAGCCTTGAAATTGGGTAGAGTAAGAGCTCTAAGTTTATTTTCTTTTTGCAAGATTATTTTACATATTAAAACATATTTTGATATCATGTGTTTTAAAGTTTCCAAACATTTTTTTATTTTCCAGATATGTCCTGTTATATATATTTATATTTAATACCATATTAGTAAAAATATGCCATGTTTGGTTTTAATTCTTTATTTTTATTATCTTTATTGAGATATTGTGAATAACCCACCATATGATCTAACCACATGAATGTTGCATGTGCACTTGAAAAGAATGCATTTTCTATCGTTGGGTGTAGCATTCTATAAATGTCAATTAGTTCAAATTTGTTGATAGTGCTATTCATATCTTCAATAACTTCACTGTCACAGCAGGCCACTACCAGTTAATGCCACTATACAGAATAATTTGTAAACTAGGTCTAATTCTTTCCTCTCCAATAAAAACCGATCATAGTAACTTCTCATGAAGGCTTAGATGAGGAAAGAGCAGAACCAGCAAAAATGTGAACATTCTGTTTATGTATCTTCCTTGGGCTTTCAGGAGACACTCCAAATAAGTATCCTACTTAGAATGCTACTATGTACAAGCATCATTTTTAAATATATATGTTTATTGATATCAGAGAGGAAGGGAGAGGGAGAGAGAGATAGAAACATCAATGATGAGAGAGAATCATTGATCAGCTGCCTCCTGCATGCTCCACACTGGGGACTGAGCCTGCAACTGGGCATGTGCTCTGACTGGGAATCGAACCGCTACCTCCTACTTCATAAGTCAATGCTCAACTACTGAGCCAGGCCAGCCAGGCTACAAGCTGTATCTTAAATCTCATAATGCTTAGCTTTCGATGAGTATGTCAATTCTTCATGTCTCCCAATGTCCAATGACCAGATGTTCAAGCCAAGAATTGTGTCTTCAAAGGAGACTTACTTTCCAAAAGTGGCTTGAATTTGTTCAGAATTCTAAGACATTGTTATGATTTTCCTATCAAAGTGAGCCACAATATTCTTCGAGCATATTTATGGAGCACTTAATCATCATCACATCTCTTGGATCATGGAGGCAAAAAATGGCAGAGCTGATTAAACGTTAGCCTTTTCTAGGTCCACTAAAAGCTGAAAAGTCTTTAGATCATCCAGTAAATATGATGTATGTTGTTTCCAAATTCTAAGCATTGTGGTCCTTTAGTAAAGATTACAAGGTTGCAGAAATGTGTACTTCATTTGATAGGTGAAGTTGTAATGTATTAAAGACCACTGTACCCCCTCTCCCCTGAAACTTCAATGAGGTGACAGATCCCTGTATTTTCCAGGGATTCATCTTTCATCCTCTGTATCTCACAGTTAGAATATCGCAGTTAGAATATTTACATTTTTTCCTGTTCAGGTCCAATTAGCATGGTGTCTTCAGTATCATAAGAGGTCTTGTGGGATGGTGAGATGATCCAATTCCTGCTTATTAAATGACAGCAAAGTGTCAGGGTTCACATAGTTCTGACATCAAATGCTAAATGTCCTGCTGTTTCTTCCAGGTTAAAGTAAATTGCTTCTAGAGGTCTCTGCTTCTTAAGAGAAAAAAATCATTTGTAAAAGGTGTGATGAGCTCTGATGTTATGCCCCAGTAAAGACAGCAGCAGCAATTGGAGTGTGACTTCCAGATTAAGCTTATTATGATCCACGGCCATTCTCTAATAGTAAATCAGTTTTTCACATTGGCTAAAAGTAACATTAAAGAGAGATATGATAGGAGTTATTTTTTATTGCCTCTCCCTCTTTGGAGATTATAAGGTCTGTGAGGGCAAATAATCTTACTTATTATATCCGCTGCTGTGTTTACAATACTCAGGATGCTACTTGGCACTCAATCAAATGTTTGTTGACTTAATGAATGTTTGGATATAAATAAATTGAAAGGTGTAAAAGAGAATTACAAGAGGATGCAGTTAAAGATACAAATAGGGGACCCTAACTGGAAAGCACTGGTATGCAAAGGATTTTTTAAAAAATATATTTTATTGATTTTTTTTACAGAGAGGAGGGGAGAGGGATAGAGAGTTAGAAACATCGATGAGAGAGAAACATCGATCAGCTGCTTCTTGCACACCCCCTACTGGGGATGTGCCTGCAACCAAGGTTCATGCCCTTGACCAGAATCGAACCTGGGACCCTTGAGTCCACAGGCCGATGCTCTATCTGCTGAGCTAAACCGGTTAGGGCTATGCAAAGGATTTTAAAATGTATTATGGTAATTTATTATGTATTATTACCAAATAAGCTTTAAAGCAACATGATGAATTATACTTCAGAAATATGATTAAATGTTAACATGGAGTATAGTTTAGAGGACAAAGAGCCTGAAGATAGGGAGGCCTAGGAACTTGGATAAATTAGTGATAGTCATCTAGGCCTTCGTGCAAGTCTCATGACTCAACCATTGTTCTGTAACGAGTTAGCTTAGTATTCATTTATGATAAACATTCTCAGTAAGAATAGAAATCAATTTTCTTAACTTCCTTAAAAATACTTATGAAAGATTACACCAAATATCAAACTTAGTGAAAAAGTGTTAACTTATTTCCATTATGGGAGGAAAAAAACCTCTGTCAAGGATATCTATTGAAAAAAAAAAGGGGGCCGTCCTGGCTGCTACCGCTGATTGCTGCCTTGGCACTTGTGGCAAGGCTATGCTGTTTCTTCCTTAACATAAACAATGTCATAGAACATCCACATCAGCCAAGGTCACTCTGTGAAAGACTGTAATAGAGTGAGCAGAACCAAGGCTATATTCCTTAGTTAATCTGAGCACTGCACAATATGAGAACCCCGTGCAAATCACAAAAATAACCAAGCACAGTCCCTCTGCATGCTACATGAGCAACTGCTGTTTCTTATATCAATTACACCTTTAGCCCAACTCCATTCCACCTACCTGCTAGATAAAAAGGAAAATGCACAATCATAGAATTGCCCACTTCAGAGCAAAACACACTTCCTTGGTTCCTCTTCAAAATTACCGAACATGAGCCCCCATCCTACAACAACCTCCTCATGAGACCTTACTGAGATACCCCATTGTTCTGCCATGGGGTATGATTTCTCTGGCAACAAGTAAGAAACCCAACTTTGATCCTGGTGTTTCTTGGGATCCTTGGTTGGTGGATATCTATACTACTTTATTGCAAATATTAAACGTTACTCAAAGAGTAAAAGAGAGGAAAACAGATTCTCTTAACAGGGATGCAAGAGCAAAAATATCTCCAGGGTAGTTACTAGTAGATTTCACTTACAGTGAGAACGTGAAGGGAACAGTCAGAAAAATGACTCAGGACCCAAGTTGCCACTGACAGTTGTGTAGGTTGCGTTCTTCCAAAAGGTGTTATGCACAGGGAGCCGGGGAGGCTCAAAACTGGGCCCCGCTCATCGACTCGTGTGCCTTGGCTTGGCGCTCTCATACCAGGAGAGAGGAGGGCCTTTGGAAACTTGCATGGTGGACAGTGTGACAATTATGGTGCTCTTGAGGTTAACATTTTTCTATGAACTTACCATGAGTTACAGACTTTTATGAGTATGAGAGGTTGAGGGATGAGGGTTGATTTGGACGTCTTGAGTTTCATGTAGTGGCTGAGGTCATCAGAGATAAAATATATTTATGACATGATCAGCCCTAATTGTCTCAAGCAGAATGTCGAAGTGAGGCTGTGAGATCTGGCTTGAGGCACCTTTTGCCAGGAGCATGCAGAGTATGGCCCCTTGTTCACTTCCTCTGACAGCGACGTAGAGGCCAGGGGAGGGGCAGTCTTCCATGGAGCACCTGGACTTGTGTGTCTCTCTCCTAATGTCTCTGGATAGGAGACATTCTCTGATAACTCTCTTCCTGCCAATTGAATCATAGAGGCCAGGGGGAGAGCAGTCTTACATGAAGTATGGGAAGTGCCTATCTGCCCTCTGTAATTTATACCGTTAGAGGTGTGGTGGCCAGGGAAAGATCACAGAAAAGGGTCTTCTTCCTTGCTTTTACCCATGCTTTCGCCTTCTCTCTGATTGAATATACTCCCATTAGGTTTGACAAATAACTGAGCTCCTTTCAAACTCAGCTCTGGAATTGCTCTTTGGTGAAGACTTCACTCCTCCTGAATTGGGCTGACACCTTCCCTCTTTGAAACCACACTATTTTATTATGACACAGATCTCAAATTCATACCTTGGATTTATTTACATATTTCTTTCTCCTTAAGAGTACATTATACCTTTTTAAAAAATCTCTATCACTCAGCACATCTGACACATAATGGTGTTTGATTACACTGAGTAAATTAAATTAGACTGAATTGACTTGAAGATTAAACTAATGTGATGGAATGAATATGGGAGCAGAAGGCAGGAAACCCAGTTTTCTAGCTTTGCCTATGCTAACTACATTCAATCACAGTTGACATTCAGTACCCTCTGTACATTATTGTTTTTTAAAGTATAAACATGAAGGCATTGGTTGACCTTTGACATCGCTTTCAGTATCTGTAACTCAGTGATTCAGACTGATGTCCCACATGGGTGACCTTTTTAGCTGAGTTTTCATAATTTGTATAAAGAGTGGTGATGCATTCCTAGGCATAGAAGATCAAAGTGTTCCTTGAATAATAAAGCTTTTGCTCAAATACTAAGGGCTAATTAGGAAATCTGGCTAAGAATACATGGATATTTCCCAAGACTACTGGATTTCTCACAGTGACTTAAAAACAAGCAGGAGTATAATTTGTCAAGCTTTATCTAAATAGAATTCATACAATGACCTTGAGGTCTATTGAATTGCCTTGAATAGAAAAATGTTTACATTACTAGGCAAATTGGAACCTGTGATTTACTGGAAAGATTTTAAAGCTTATACATGTACAAAGAGCCTGTGTCATTAAAGAATAATTTCCTTTCCATATTTTGTATTAAAAAAAAATCTTTGGCTGCCAGGAACCAGTTATCATAATAATGTGATTTCAAATGAACTAAATACCAACAGTAGCTCTAGCATTATAAAGATGATGTTTATAAATGATTGAATTGCCTCTAAATTGTTTCCACAAGGAACTATACTAATGAGTAAAACAAGGACATTTTTCATTATCAAAATTATGTTATTCTCTCAAACTGCTTTTATAAAAAGATAGGTGATTTTTTATACAATTAGGTGGATAAGACAACAGTATGTTTTTATGTAAAATAATTTAAAAATACAAATAATTTTCAATTTTATCAACCATTACTGATTTATAATGTCTGCATCAGGGTGGTGAGAAATATGTCATTATAGGTGGTGTCTGCAGGCTTATATTAATTATAGTCTTACATAATGGAAAATGTATTGGTCAATGTACTTTTAAGATTGACAAGAGCAGTTTAGGTCATTGTTTTAACCTTTAATAAGTTATTATTGCAATTCAATATGAACATGAATAAAGCATCAAAACACTGGAATTTTTCCAGCCTAAAAACAAACGAGAGGCCCAGTGAATGAAATTCATGCACTGGAGGGGGAGTCCCTCAGCCCAGTCTGCGCCCTCTCGCAGTCCGGGATCCCTCGCTCCTTACTGCCTACCTGCTCACTGCTCCTTACCACTCAGCTTGCTGCTCCTTAGTGCTGCTGCGGGGGCGGGAGAGGCTCCCGCCATCCCCGCTGCGCTCACCAGCAGTGAGCCCAGCTTCTGGTTGAGCGTCTGCCCCCTGGTGGTCAGTGCACATCATAGCGACTGGTCATTCTGGTCGTTCCACTGTAATGGCCACTTAGGATTTTATTATATAGATGACTTTCAAGTGTTTTAAAATTGCATTGTGTAAAAAAAAAACAAAACTGCCTTTGTGTAAAGAATGTCATTTGTGTAAATACTAGGTCTTATATATATTCAGGCTGATTTGAAAAGTAATTATTGTTCCTTAAATAACAGAAAATATGTCTATTATTTTTGGTGAAAGCCAATATAAATGTGCTAAACCCTAAAAATATTTCAGTACTGAAATATTGCCAGAAAGACAAATCACTTGTTCTTAGTAATAGTCTTTCAAATAAAGACCTGTTCCATATGTGACACATTGAAATCACATATCCTAAGACTCAGGAAAATCCGTGTAACTAGAGGTCGCCATCACCCTCTCAGATGTCCCTGACTCTTTGTATTAGTTCCCTACTGCTACTGTAACAAATTCCCGTGAACTTGGTGGCTTAAAACAACACAAATATGTTCTGCAGTTGCTAAGATAAGAAGTCCCAAATGAGTCTCACTGAGCCAAAATGAAGTTGTCATCAGGCTGCATTCCTTCTGAAGGCTCCAGTGGAAAATTGGTTTCCTTTGGCTCTTCCAACTCCCAGAGGCCACCTGAATTCCTTGGCTTACAGCCCCTTCCTCTGTCTTTAAAGCACATCATTCCAATCTCTGCTTCCACCATCATAGCTCCTTTTTCTGACTTTCACATGCTTGCTTCTGCCTTATAAGGACCCTGTGGTTATACTGGGTTTCCTTAAATAATTGATCCAGGATAATTTCCCCATCTCAATATCATTAACTTAATCACATCTGCAAAGTCCCTTTTGTCCTGTAAAGTAACATATTCACAGGTTCTGCGGATTAGGACATGGACATCTATATTTTCCTGTTTTCTACACATAGAACCTTTTGCACTGTGGTGATGTCTACTGTTTACTTGTCAGAAAAAAATGTTTTTAAATGCATGGAAATAAAATACATATGTATACAATGGAAAAAAAATCATTGAATTACAATAATCAAAATATTTGAAATGCCTGCTTTAGTAATGTGGGTAATTTTTATATTATTGTGTTAAATAATACTTGTAATGGCTAATAACTATAATTTCAAAGTAGTAAAGGATAAACAATATTTACAACAACTGTTTGTGATATAAAAATATCTATGATTTTTATTGTACTAATAATAGTGTGTTGTCTTTTTGTTTAATTTTCTACACATTAGTAATAGGAACAAATGCTAAACTTCAATTAGAACTCAAGGCAAAAAATATAATTTTTACTTTCTCCCATGATCTTGGACTGTGGGTTAAGAACCCCTGTTACACACACTCAGCAGAAAGAAAAGGTTTATGACTTGTCAGCGTGTGTGTGTGTGTGTGTGTGTGTGAGAGAGAGAGAGAGAGAGAGAGAGAGAGAGAGAGATCAATATGAGGCCAGCAAATTGCTATTATTCTACAGTTCTTTAACTATATTTGCTTTTTCCTATCATTCAGCTACTAACTGAAAAGTAAAATAAACTAATTATGGACATTCTTTATCATAAATCTATATATGAGATTCTCATTCTCCTGAACATTAGACACTAAGGTATTTATAGACACATGGAAATTCTTCTGTGTGTATTCAAATTTTGACATATCAGGCTGATTAATTTTAATATTTATTAGCAATGAGATTTCTATAGATGTATGATATGGCATTTGTTGTCTAGGAGCTCGCATTTTACTTAGCACATAGAATGTACATATTCTGCTACATGAAGACCATTATATTCATTGTGGATATGTTGTGGTTTAAATATTCACAATTGGTGTTAGATAATTTTTTAATATTTTCTAATGATAAGCAAGCCATATCCTTGCAATCCAAAACAAAATAAAAGAGTTAAAAACTATGAAGGCTATGGAGGCTAGTCTAAATTGTGATGTGGCTGAGAACTGGATGATTTAAGGCTGCTGGACTGATTTTTATAACTGTTGGAATAATTCCTTCCTGGACTAATTAGGCAATCTATCATAAAAACCCTGTTTCAATTTAATTTAACACTCTGGGAATGCTTCACTTCATAGCCAATAACACACTGAGAAGGAAATTCTTTTATGCTTTTGAGATGATACAATTAAATTGTAGCCACAGGCTTATTAAGAATGCTTCTCTCTCCTACGGCACTTAATCAAAGAAGAAAATATGTGACTTTCGGGTAAGATGGCAAAATAGTGCATGTTTGTTTAACTCCCCTACATGCACTTTAAATGGAAGTAAATATCCCACAAGCAAATAAATAAAATAAAATCTAAACAAAATTTAAAAAAAACGGGAAACAGAGAATAAATTATTTCTATATTGAAATTACAACTACAGTTTCATACAAACATGTCAAATGCCTGCCTCATACAAAACAATTAGGACCAAATAGAAAAACAACTCTGAGATATGGCACAAATCCTTACTTTTGAGTTTAGAGTAACATGCTAGAAATGGGAGCGTTCAGGAAGACCCCACTGATAAGCATATTTGAAGGTGTTTGGGCGGAGGGTGTGTCTCAGTCATGGGCAACATAGGGAACCTCTGCTTGGCATGAATTTCTTCCATGCAGAGCAGGTGCGATTCATGTCGGGCAGAAGGAGAGCACTTACCACCGCCTCGTTGAGATGTTTGCCTATCCTCCTGGAGTATGTGCTCGCTGCTTTTAGGAAATATTCCTCACCCAGCCCACCAGCAATGCCTGGTACAATTCAGCTCTACGTCCCTTTTCTGTCCTGGTCTCATAACGCACATGCTCTTCTAAATCTCCATCCAGCTAGATAATTCATCATCAGTCTGAATAATGCACTGTCTGTATGCTAACTTCATCTTTCTCATGTTGACCCTGCTGCTTGGTATGAATTTCTTCCTATGGTTCTTCTAGGAATATGTCCTGTTGCAGTCCTACCCAAACATCAAGGTCTTCTCAGAAGCAGCTTTCTTCATAACCCTTTCTTACTCCACTGACTTTTTATAGGACTGCCAAATAATGTTCCTTCCAAGAAGTCCTCTATGCTACATTCTTTATGGCATCTCATGTTTTCCCCCATAACGCAGTCATTTCTATTTATGATATTAATTTCTTAAGGTGAAAATCATGGTAGCTTTGTATTTATTTATTTATTCCCCATGTCCCAAAGTACAGTTCTTTGCATAAAATGATTATTCTGTGAATGCTGATGCATCTATATATTTTGTTTTGTTCAACTTTGAGAATCAAATAAACAGGAAGAGCCTTTCACTTCTGAAAGATATTTTTCTCTGAACAGTGCAAGTCTCAGCACAGGAAAGCGCATCTTTCAAGGCCCTGCAATTTGTCATCATGACGCAAATGAGCTCCTCAGTGCCCTTAGACTTGCCAGACCTCTAACATAACGACAATGCTTAACCTTGAGGTCTTATGACAGCTCAAGTGCCTTAAATGTTCTCTCTCAAATACTCAATTATCTTACCTAAATTGCTTCATCTTTTCTAAATATATTGCTTATATGTCATTAAATGGTTTGGACAACATTATAAACATAATTGTTTTGTAATTTTTCTAGCTCAAACCATTTTTACAGTTATATTTTACTTTGTTCTCCCTTCTAATGTACTATTTTACCCACACAAGGGGATCTGTAAAGGATATGTAGTTTAAGAACATAGTTATTAGAGGGGCAGCTGTGAATCTGTCAGAGCATTGACATCTCACATTCACCCTCCCCTACTTGACTCCTCTGCCTTTTGTTCAGATTAAAGATTTTGTGTTTTTCATTCCCCAGCTTTTTTTCTTAACTTTTTATTTGGAAATAATTTAAATTACATAAAAGTTGCAAGGATAGTGCAAAGAACACCACTTAAATACACACACACACACATATATACGCAAGAGAATATATATATATATATGTATATATATACATGTATATCTATAATAATAAAAGCATAATATGCTAATTAGACCAAATGTCCTTCCGGATGACCTTCTGGATGAAGCCAGGGCTGCGAGGGAAGCCCAGGTCCCAGGTGTCTGCTGGCGGAAGCCAGTGCCGGTAGCCGGGGGAAGGAAGGCCTACTCTTGCACAAATTTCGTGCATCCGGCCTCTAAAATATGTATATACATTCCTCAGAATTTTTAAGAGTAATTTTCAGATATCATTGCCTTCCTTTACCTCAAAATGTTTCAGTGTGATTTGCTACAAATAAGATATTTTCTTACACAACCACAGGACAGTTTCCAACTTCAGTAAAGTTAATATTGACATAATACTATTATTTAATCTTCCATCCATATGCTCAAATCTTTATTTTGATTTGTGATTCTGTATATGTGTTATTAACATATATATATGACTATAGTAAATAAAATAATATATAATACAAGGTTTTAATTATTTTTCTATCATTTCCTACTAGTTTAGTGATTCCAAAATTGTTCTATGTATATTTGAAATTCTTCATAATTGGCAAAAAAACAAAACAATGTGAGTTAATGGAAGGGACACAAGTCTGAGAGTCAAGAGAGTCAGTGGCAATCAATCAACTTTAACAACTTCTTCAAAATCATTTGATTTCTTGATTTTGAGTCTGCTCTGTGAAATGAGGCATATCATGTAACCTTTTTGGTCTCTGGTTTCCTCTTAAGAACTTCTTTTGTAAACCATAGTTTTGTGGATGCTCTCCTGGCACTGTATGTCCAGGAATCCTCTGACTTAATTCTTTCCCACATACGGCAGATGAAGAAACAGGGTCAAAGAAGTCTGTTTGCATTCCAGAAGTCACACTGCCAAGAAATGTCAGAGCAAGCATCTGAACTCAGATTTGATTGCAAAATAATTGTTTTTAACTGCATATCACTTCTAAAGCATCCATGTCATTTTAGCACCAAAGTACTTCATCATCTGGTCCCACCATGACTATTAATTCCAACCCCAATTGTCTCCACTGATTCTCTCACTGCTCCCTTCAATCTTCTCATCTTCCTACAACTACAGAGTTCTTTCCTACCACAGTAAGTTTACTCATGTTTTCCTGCCCTCACCTCTTTATCTACATCCACATCTCCATCTCATCTGCCTTCATGACCCATCTCTTGCTCTCCTGAATCCCATTCACATCTACAACCTTCAGCATCATTTTAGTACTTTATTATAGTTTAAAATGTCTCCATTAAAAAAAATGTCCCCATTATTTCCAATGCATTGGGCATAACTTAATGGCAAGAATTATACTTTATAAGTCTTTTTTACCATACTTTAATGCTGACCATAAAATAAAAGCTTAATTCCTACTGATTAAATTTCTTTTTTGAAATTGATATGCAAATTATTTGAAAACTTGGAAACATGACACAAACATATGTCAATATAATTTCTGAATTTCAGTTCTCCCTTCTCTTTATCCAATAGGATTTTATGCAATGATTTGTTATTTTTCAGTCATCTTTCTAAAAGCATGGTTTTTATTGTTGACTGTAGACCAACAGTGAGTCAACATGTCTATAGGCTTTTAGGATAAGCTTCTCTCAATAGTAATGACCAATACTGCCCATTAAATACCTGTAATAGGCTAGACATTATTACAGTTTAATTCTATAAAGCTTCAAAGAAATGAAAATTACTTCACTATTTTATATACTTCATCTAAAATCCCCAAACAACTTATCAGGACAGCTACTAGTTATAGACACAGAAGCCAAAAATCAAGGATACCAATGATTTGTGCAAGACTACTCCAGGAAAGACAGATGTTATTATTGCAAGCCAGTAAAATCTTATTTCAAAGTCTCTGATATTTCATCCATGCCATATTTCCTCATCTTATTATGCAATGTAAAAACTATATTAGACAATATATAGCCAATGGGTGCGTTTTAGTGTATATAATCCTATATAATAAAAGCCTAATATGCTAAGTGTCTGACCGTTCATTTGACCATCTGACCAGTCTCTATGATGCACACTGACCACCAGGGGGCAGACGCTCCAACTGGTAGGTTAGCTTGCTGCTGTGGTCTGGCTGATCAGGACTGGGCGAGATGGCCTGGACATGCCCTCTCGCAATCTGGGACCCCTAGGGGGATGTTGGAGAGCCAGTTTTGGCCCCATCCTCAGAGGCCAGGCTGAGGGAACCCCACCGGTGCATGAATCCATGCACTGGGCCTCTAGTATACATATAAAGTATAGAGAAAATCAGTATTTCACATTAAATATTTTTCTTCTTTTGCTGTATTTTCTATATTATTTCTATTAAAGATTTTTATGATATTTTAAATTGATGGTGGGAAATGGCTAGGTAGGAAAGAATGTAATCTAAACACATTCAAAGTCATACTCTCAGTAAAAGGCACCAGAGCCAACAAACTGCAGATAGATTTACTAATAATTATTTCTTGGAAACTTTCCAGTAATAACTCATCATGGATCATGCTTGTGAGATAGGCACTGATTAAATTAACAAACCAGGAAGCCACATATCCTGGAAACTGGAGAAGATCAAGTATCATCTTAGAAACCATAATCTGTTCATGAGATACTGTTGTACTAACACATATGTCACTAACTGATAAGGAATTTGAAAAAGGCAGTGTGGAAAGTGGATATTAGTGTGTGACCAGGGAGAGGTGCCCTGGTTCTAGACTTATTCTAACTGGAAAATAGAGAAAATCAATTTATGAAAGTACCAAAGCTTGTCAAATGTGCCTTTATAACCTTATCTTATGGGTTATAAAGTAAGTTCAATGGGCAACATTTTTCTATAAAACTTACTTTCCAGATTCACCAGGGAAAAACTAGTCTTTTCAGAAAATTGAATCATTATTAGGCTAGGATAATATTAGTTTTTTCTCCATTTGAAATTAATAAATTTAAGTCATGCTGTGGTCAGAAGATCTGAACATAGTAATGTGAGTCAGAAGGTTTGAGTAGGCACTTAAAATTAAGTTTTGGAAAATGGGAGTATGGAGACCAGATCCCGACCCCTGGTGGTCACCTGGAGCAGGTTCTACTCTCACCCTCACACCAGAGATTAGACCCAAGTAAAGAACTGAGTAACAAAACAGTGGGGTTTTGAGTACATTTATCGTGTCTGTGAGCTGGAAAATGGTCTGACTCTAAAGGAAAAATCATATATATCTTTACATCTCTTCCCTTTATGTGGAAGACTAGAAAGCAGAGTCCTAAAAGTATATCTATATAATAAAAGCCTAAGCGACCGTTATTGCAGAACAACCAGAATGACCAGTTGCTATGATGCACACTGACCACCAGGGGGCAGACACTCAATGCAGGAGCTGCCCCCTGGTGGTCAGTGTGCTGGGGGAGTGCTGCTCAGCTAGAAGCCGGGTTCACTGCTGCCACGGCGGAGTGCAGCTGCCACGGCGGGAGCCTCTCCTAACTCCATGGCAGCACTACCAAGAGGCAGCAGCAGGCACAGCAGGCCGGGATGAGTGCAAGCGGTGCGGGACCTGGCCCTGATTCAGGCTTCTCCCTGGCCGCTTGCCACTTGGTGCACTGCTACATCCCCTAAGGGGTCCCGGACTGCGAGAGGGATGTCCAACTGCTGTCTTAGGCCCGATCCTGGTGCCATTCTCTGTAGAAGGCAGTCAGTCTGAACAACTCAGTGACTCAGGGAAGTGCAGGGAACTCAGGGTGAGCCTGCCTCCATGCTTGACTCACTCACTGGATGGTGTTTGCAGGACAGACCATGGTGGCCCAGCCCGTGCACGTGCACCAGCTGCTGAAGCTCAAGCAGCAGGCTGTGCAGCAGCAGAAGGCCATCCAGCCACAAGCCAGCAGGTGGACATCACCCGAGGGGTCCTGGACTGCAAAAGGGCTCAGGCTGAGCTGAGGGACCCACCCCCGAGTGCCCAAATTTTGTGCACTGGGCCGCTAGTAGTTTTACAACTGAAGAAAGAGAAACGAAAGTTCTATGTTGATTTTGATGAAATGTTCTCTAAAAGCATTTGTTATCCTTGTTTAAATCAGATATGTACAGGATAGTTATACAATATATATTCATAAAATATTTCTTAAATTGTGATTAACAGATTTTCAAAAGAGTCTCCACTGACAAAGGAATTCTTTAATGGTGCCAATTCTTAATCTTCTCTGATGGATGGTTTGCTTCAGTTACTCACATACATCACTTTCATCTACAGATATCATAAAAATCCAGCTACATATAGCTAACAGACTTTGGGTTTCAATTATGTTGAGACATATTTGGCTCATGGCATTAGGGCTAAAACCTGATGGTTTCATAATGTTGTTACTCTGGGGGTAAATGAACATAAAAGATAATGTTCTCCTCAGCCAAACATAGATGAAGATAGAAATCTGCTTGCCAGTTATAATAGTTATAACTCATCAAAAATAAACCATTTGATTATGGAGTCTCCTGTTTAGGGGACTTTCTGGGAGGTTGTTTATAGATTTCCTGTGCTTTCCCTTTATTTATAGTTAAGCTTACTGCCTCCTTCAGTTCCTTATTTTACCTTGACAATTTATGTAATTCAATTTTATCTGGATTCTAGTTTAGGAAACCCTGGAAATTCAGATTTATACTAGAGTATGATAGATTCAAATCTGCTAACATTGACTCTCTAATACACCTAACCTCAAGAAAAATGCTAGAATAGTTTTATACTAAGTCAAATTCAGAACCAGATTTCTCAACTCTATTAAAAATGAATGGGATCCTCCTGATTCACGTTTTTAAAATATATTTTTATTGATTTCAGAGAGGAAGGGAGAGGGAGAGAGAGAGAGAACATCAATGATGAGAGAAAATAATTGATCGGCTGCCCCATACTGGAGGATCAAGCCCACAACCCAGGCATGTGCCCCGATTGGGAACTGAACTGTGACCTCCTGGTTCATAGGTCGACACTCAACCACTGAGCCATGCCATTTTGTTTTTAAGAAAAGAATGTGGAATGAAGACAAGACCACAATTTTGTCAGCAGTCACAGCTCTTTATAATTGCCATTTGATTTTAAAATCAGATGGACATTTGCTGTGTTATTAGAAGCAGTACCCATCTAATAACCACAGAATAAATTAATATTTTGAGAAAAGATGTTGCCAGAGATAAATGGCTCAAATCTTTTAGAAAAAAATTCCTCTGAAGAAATTCTTAGTTTTCCCTTTGATATTCTCATCACAATAAAGATGTAGTCTGCTAGAAAAGAACTTCACTGGTGGGGAAATAATCCTACTTAATAACACAAGCATTTTCTAATCACAATTTTTTTTAACTGATAAAAGATGTTAGTCCCATTTTTTTCACTTTCTGGATGGAGAATGAGAAAACCAGAAAGACAGAACAACTTTCTCCAGATTGCATAGTTTCTTCATGATAAAATCAGGATTACACATGCTGCAAAGAGCTGACTTTTTGCATACTAATAAATTTATTACAATAGAAGATAACTGTACTGCTTCCAGTGATCCGAATACTCTAATCCAATATCAATAATACCCAATTTTTAGCATTAACTTATCTGACCCATGAAATAAGATATGAGAAATTTGAGCAAAATGATATAAATAATCCTACCTGATTACATCTGGAAAGTTGTTCTTACTCCTCCTTAGAGAATATTTTTCTAAAAATGATTTGAATATTCATGTCTGTCCAATAAGAGTGTCTGTTACCTGCATATTTCCCAATAAACATAGACAAGTATTTATTCAATTGTTCTCATTTTCACTATTGCTTGTTAACCAAAAAAATGTCATTACAAAATATCCTGTTTATGAAATGTTACAGTTTCCAGGACTACAGCATTTTGTACATTAGCCATCTTTTTGGTGGATGTTTATTCATCACTTTACTGTTCTAAGTAAAAATGCCTCCAAATCATAATGTAAGATGATTCACTTACTCCCTGCCCATTGGGCATTGATTCATGTGCACTTTAGTTTCATATAATTGTCCTTTCTTGTCTCAAAATGTATCTGACCTATTAGTAATGAAGAACTTTATTGATGTACTTATGTGTGATTTGTTACTAACCAGTATTTGTCATGATCCAGTTAAAATTGGAGCAATGCATCCGATCTTGGAAGCATAAGGATGAATGTAGAGCTATGTTTCCTACCTATTTCAAAGGACACCCTCTCTCTTTATACTTTGTATTGCAGTTGACATACAGTATTATATAAGTTTAGGATATAAAAGGACACCATTTCTCAGAGTAAATATGTGGTTAAATAAATGTCACTGAACTTTAAATTGTTAAAGTTAATTTTTTCTTAAAAAGATGCATGCATAAAATACTATATTTTACAAAGCAAGTAGGGGAGGTAGGTAGTGTATAAATATAGTTGAAACTCTAAAATTTGATAAGTGATAAACATACAGTTCACACTAAATAACACGAAGGCAAAAGGACTGAGAAACTAATTTTTTCATTGGGAAAATAAATGGAAATGTTAGAATGAGCAATCAAGTTCTGAGGAGAATTGCATTTTGTTTAAAGAGCTGTTGCATTAAAAGTTTCAATATAAAGTCCAGTAGAATTGTCCTTTAAACATTTGGAATTAGGTTATAAAACCCAGGTTAGAATTAGAGGTTAAAGATAAAGTTTCAAACCATAAAAACAAACATGGATGTGATAGCAGATGTGGTTTCCACTGAGGATATAGAAGAACCAAAGGTATTACTTTACAATTTTAACATTTTGAAAGATATTATTTTTTGGTTTTGAAGCCAATCTTTCCATTATTTTAAAAAAATATATGTTCTTCTATGCTGGATTTAGAAGAGATGTTTTACAAAGCTAAGGACTTAAGGGTCCACTCTGACTTCGCAATATAGAGTTCTTTCAGTATCTTTTTGGGACATGAAGTTGTCTCTGAAGCAATAACACACAAATAACTGGCCAAATGATTGTGTTGAGTATTCTTCTCTCTGTGCTGGTAATAGTGGGGAACTAAAAGCACAAAAATTGAAGTCAAAGCCTGAGTCCAAATCCTGACTCCAGCAACTTAGGTTCTTAAAGCTTTGGATAAGTTATTTCACTCCCTGTGAGCCTTAGCTTTCATTGTAACAGGTGGATAATAACATCAACCTCAAAGCTGGTGTGAAGATTAAATTATATTGTGGTAATAAATTACTATTATGACAATTGTGCTTAACATGATCATTATCACTATTATTACCAAGTGACAAATTTGCTCATTTGGAATTGGAAGTAATGGTGTTAATTGAGCATTATAAAATACAATTAAGGTAATCAAATATAGGCCACTTGCCACATTTTTAAAAATATTTTTTATTAATTTCAGAGAAGAAGGGAGAGAGAGAGAGAGAGATAGAAACATCAGTGACGAGAGAGAATCATTGATTGGCTGCCTCCTGCACACCTCCCACTGGGAATCGAGCCCGAAGTCCAGACATGTGCCCTGGCAGGTATCGAACCCTGACCTCCTGGTTCATAGGTCCATGCTCAACCACTGAGCAACACCGTCTGGGTGCCCGTTGCTACATTTTGACTGATCCATGTTAGTAAGAAAATAGAGAACTCCAAATAATGACAACACCCCTAAATTTCAAGAAAATGTCTGGATACAGTTTAAATAATCAATGATTAAATTCCCAAAGCCCTTGCCCTAACTGGTTTGGCTCAGTGGATAGAGCATCGGCCTGCAGACTGAATGGTCCCAGGTTCGATTCTGGTAAAGGGCATGTACCTTGGTTGTGGGCACATCCCCAGTAGGGGGTGTGCAGGAGGCAGCTGATTGATGTTCCTCTCTCATCGATGTTTCTAACTCTCTATGCCTCTCCCTTCCTCTCTGTAAAAAATCAATAAAATATATTAAAATAAATAAATAAATAAATAAATAAATAAATAAATAAATTCCCAAAGCCCTTAATTTAGGCATTTGTCAACTTAGTTTATGCTAAACAAAAGACACAAGTATAAAACACACTTTTTGTTATCTCTAATTTTTATGTAAGACCAAGTAATTTATAAAGATGCATCATTTCCTTTTTTGTAGCTTATAATTTAAGCTTCTAATTTCATCTCAATTTATGATTATGACTATATGAGACACACTTGCACACATTTATCTCATACCAAGTCTGAGGTCAAAATTAGTTAGGCCTAGACTAGACTCTAGTTAGTATATGGTTCCTGAAGTTTGTAAAGTCTTCATATAATTTGGTGGGGTTTTTTTTGAAAATGTGAAGGAAAAGAATTCATAGTTTTGTTTAAATCAAATTCTCAGAAAGTACATGACTCATAAATTGTTAAGAACCATCACCATAGCCTGTGGTCGGCAAACTGCGGCTTGCGAGCCACATGCGGCTCTTTGGCTCCTTGAGTGTGGCTCTTCCTAAGCCTTAGGAGTACTCTAATTAAGTTAATAACAATGTACCTACCTATATAGTTTAAGTTTAAAAAATTGGGCTCTCAAAAGAAATTTCAATCATTGTACTGTTGATATTTGGCTCTGTTGACTAGTAGGCAGTCTGTATCCCAATAACTCTAGGGCAAAGCTGCAGTAACAAATAGACCCATAAAACTCAGTGGTTTAAACAACAAGAAGATGATGTCTTCCTTTTATAACAGCTCAAAGCAGGTATTAAAGTCAGCGTAGTGGCATTCCTTCATGTATTTACTCATTAACCAGGCTAACAGCTTCTGCCATTTTTGATAGGTTACATTCAGGGTCAGTTTGGACATTGCCAGCCTAATCATTCAGAAGGGGAAAGCATGGAGAATCATGCTTAAGGAGACTTAATTAGTCATCTTTGAATGTGACACGTGACCTCCAATGATATACTATTGGGAAGAAGCCAGCTTATACAGACAAACCTGACTATAGGGAAATTGAGTCTTATTCTACTCCAAGAAAGCAGAGGACAATGGATTTCAATGAACCTCTAGCAGCCTTTGCCACATTTTAAAATGGCAAAGCCAACACTTAGTTGAAATGGTTTCTGTATTCACTGGTTACTTTTGGGATATTTGTCAGAGGCATACAATTTGCTGTGCTTCAATTTCTGGACGTATCACCTCCTGATAAAAAAACTGAGACACTGTGTCTTAAGACCTGATGTACTACCATTGGTAAATGTTGACAAGAATATAAGGGACAAAAAGGAACATATGTCTATTGTTTGAAAATTGAACCTAAGTGAAACCATTAACCCATGGCAATTTCATGTTCTCTTAGGTCACCATGGCAATGGAAATAAATCAGTTTTTCATGGGACAAAATATGTACTTCAAAAATATAATTTATATAGGGAATAATTTGTTTTTCATTTTCATGTTCATTTTTACAAAATGAATGCCCTCCTGATTTTAACCCCTTTTCTGCAGTGTTGCTACTGTTTTCAGTGAATGATGTTGCAATTATATGCAATAAGTAGTGAGTGGGTCAAGTCATTTTACTGTTTACCCTTATGTTTGGTGAAAATTCATACAAAAGATCTCCATCCTTTTTTACTTGGTTAAATTTATATAGAGAAGCAAAATAAATTGATACATGAAAGAAAAATATGAATCCATTTAGGACAAAATTTTCTAGCTAATTCAGTGGCTATGGAGTTTGAACCTTGAATGTCACAGAAAATGGCCTTGGTTTTCCATTTTCAGGTGAAGTTTCATATAAAAGCTCTGATAGCTTGTCACTTTGCTTTTTTGCTACTCTCTAAACTCTGTCTGAGACTATACATTATTCTAAATCATGTTTAGTATCCACTGAACCTAGCAACTATCTGACAATTATTGAGAACCTAATAAGTATAATATATATTAGAAATAGGTACTTTATGGGATACAAATAAGTACAAAATAAAACAGGATTCCTATTCTGAAGAAACCATCTACCATGAAGTCTAAACCACAAAAAGCTAATTAAAAATAAATTACAGCCCTGGCTATTGTGGCTCTATGGTTTGAGCGTTGGCTTGTCACAGAAGGGTCACAAGTTGGAATCCTGGTCAAGGGCACATACCTGGGTTACAGGTTCATTCCCCCAGCCCCTGTCAGTTGGGGAGAGTGCAGGAGGTAACCAATTGATGTCTCTCTCTCTGTCTGAAAAAGTAGATACTGTTTTAAGAACGAAAAGATCACTGAGATGTGTAATAAAATGAAAAGATTTAGACTTTACATTGTTGATGTCACCCTTGCTAAAGGCATGTAAAGTGCAGTTTTGTTACGTTCTAGTATATCCTGTTACTTATTAAATAATTCAATTAGATCACCACCATGTGTAAGTATTTAGTTAAATGCTGTGTAACAATGAATAAGACATAGTTCCTGACCCCAGGAAGCTTATAGCCTAGAAAGGTGACAAACAATAAGTTATATTCATCACCATCATAGTTTCAGAAATCTTTTTCTTATGATGAGGTCTTTAAGATTTACTCCCTTAGCAACTTTCAAACATATGACACAGTATTATTAACTATAACCATTATTCTGTACAGGAGATACTCCCTAGACTTAATTTATTTATTTACTTTTAGATTCCACATATATACGTGAGGTCATATGGTATTTGTCTTTGTCTGACTTATTCTACTTATCACAATGCCCTCAAGGTCCTTCCATGTTGTTGAGAAAGGCAAGATTTCTTTCTTTCTTTTTTTGTTTTGTTAGCTGAATAATATTCGTGTGTGTGCATGTGTGTGTGTGTGTGTGTGTGTGTGTGTGTGTGTGTATCACATTTTCTTTATTCATTCATCCATTGATGGACACTTAAGTTGTTTCCATATCTTGACTATTGCAAATAATTATGTAATGTACATGGGAGTGCACATATCTTTTTGAGTTAGTGCTTTTTTTTTTCTTTGGATAACTACCCAGAAGTAGAATTGCTAGGTCATATAGTAATTCTATTTTTAATTTATTGAGAAAACTTTATAGTGTTTTACATAGTGACTGCACCAATTTACATACCCACTAACAGAACACAAGGGTTTCCTTTTCTCCACATCCTCACCAACACTAGTTATCTCTTGTCTTTTTTATGATAGACAAGAAATAGATTATTTCAAATTCATATTTTATTATTCATTTAATATATTTTATATTTTTATTAAACTTATTGGTTAATAAAATTATATAGGCCTCAGGTGTATATCTATAATAATAAAAGCATAGTATGCTAATTAGACCAGACATCCTTCTGGACGACCTTCCGGATGAAGCCGGGGCTGCGAGGGAAGCCAGTGCCGGCAGATGGGGGAAGGAAGGCCTACCCTTGCATGAATATCGTGCATCAGGCCTCTAGGAATTCTATAATACACCATCTGCATATTGTATTGTGTGTTTGCCATCCCAAGGCAGGTCTCTTTCCATCACCATTTATCCCCCCTTTATCCTTTTCTACCTTCTCTCATTCCCTTTCACTCTGGCAATCACCATCCCGGTTGTCTGTGTCTATGAGGGTTTTTTTTAATTGCTTAATCCCTTTACTTTTTTCACCCAGTCCCCCAGCTCCCCTCCCCTCTGATGGCTGTCAATCTGTTCTCTGTATCTATGAGTTGTTTCTATTTTGTTTGTTAGTTTATTAGATTTCTTTAATCATGTTAAAATTTTCTTTTTAACTGTCAGTTGATTTCTTAAATGCTAGAGGATGTAAGCCATGTACATTCTGGCTCATGCCCCAAAACATGAAGCATTGTCCTAAGTAATTAAAATGGCAGTCCAGGTATCTAACCATAAGCCCAGTGTATAGTGTGATAAAGACGTTAGTGCTCAGCTATATCCTGTTCTCTCCTTCTCTAGCACAGGAGAGGAAACCATTTCCCAGTCTCTTTCACTGTTTAGGCCATATCACTAATTCTGGCCAGTGAGATGTGAGAAAAACTAAAGTGAATTACTTTCAAGCTGAGCCTTTAAGTGTAGGTTTCTACCTTTAGCTTCTCTCTCCTTCAGCAGGGAGACCCCAGATGGCACTTGTTAAGATCCCAGAGTCATCATGAAATGGAAAGATACTAGATTCCTCAAACTCACTGCATAAAATTGAAATAAGACCATTGGTTGTTTAAAGCTGCTGACATTTAAGACTTTTTAAAAATATTTTTTTTATTGATTTCAGAGAGGATGGAGAAGGAGAGAGAGATAGAAACATCAGTGATGAGAGAGAAGCATTGATCGGCTGCCTCCTGCACCCCCCACACTTGGAATCAAGCCTGCAACCTGGGCATATGCTCTGACCAGGAATTGAACTGTGACCTCCTGGGTCATGTCAATGTTCAACCTCTGAACCATGCCATCTGGGCAAGATTTAAGATTTTTTGGCTACTGTAGCAGAGCCAAGCATGCATTATCTTGACTAATACATATTCAGTTAGTCCTCAGGTTACGTCGGAGATCCGTTCCTACAGTGCCATGTAACACGATTTTCACCGTAATCGGGAACACACCTACATAAGCACCTACGTCACTCACATGGAGCACATACACAGCAATAATGAAGTGAAACAGCAAAAGAAATTTAGAAGATAACAATTTCTGACCTTTACTTGTGGTAAATAAATAATAAAAAACATAAAGCACATATTTACATACGTCGAAATGATGGAACTTTTTTTTCTTATAAATACTGTAAATGGGAGATGGTGACATAACCACAAAACAACATACATTGAGTCCAACATAACCTGAGGACTGCCTGTAGTCAGAAAATTAAACTCATCTGTATATATAAAAGCCTAAACAACTGAACGACCAGTTGACGGATTGCTATGACGTTCGTTGACCTTGAGGAGGCAGATTCTCAACACAGGAGCTGCCCCCTGGTGGTCAGTGCGCTCTCATAGCCAACCTTCTGCGTCTGACCAACCTCCCTCAATCCCTCCCCCCCCAGCTGGCCAACCTCCACAGTCCCTCCCTCCTGGCCGGCCAGCCCCTCCATCATTCCCCTCCAGCTCCAGTTGGCCCCAATCGCTGGCCAGGCTGAGGGACCCCCCCTCCCCTGTGCACGAATTCAGGCACCAGGCCTCTAGCATAAAAATAATACCACATATTGACATTCCAGGGTAAAAAGTTGAATCAGGATTATTTCAACATTTGTTTTGTGCCTAATGTTAAACAGAACCTCCATGTACATAAAGATATATATCCACAACAAACTTAGGTATTACTAATCCCATTTTTTATAGATGAGAAAACTATGATGTAGTGAGGTTCTGAATGGCTCATATTTATACAACTAAAAAGAGCCAGAATCGAACTTTGAAGCCAACCTCGCTCTCTTCATTTACTCCACCTCGCCATCGTGTACTGAGAAAAGGCGTCATCGGTTCTATCTATCCCTTATTACTTCTAAGAATTTTTCAGACAGGTAATTTGGTATCTGATTTCTTTTGCATAAGAGACTCTGAGCATATTGCTGTCATACCTTATATTATTTTTACAGGCTTAAAAATTTTCATCATTCTGTATGGAGTAGTTATTCAACTCATTTTTTTTGCATGCCACAATTTTTCATTTCATGCAATTCCAATATTTTGTGAATCTAAGTCCCCAAATTGCATCGCTCAACTTCTTCCAGCATGAAAGTATATGTAGCACAGAGCTGCATGGTGCTCCCTTCATGGTGGTTCATCACTCACTGTACAGCAAGCATGTCAGACTCAAAGGCTAACACTGGCCAAACAAACAAGGTTTAAGTTTATGTGGGCTGCAAAAAAACAAAAGCTTCAATTTTCATAGAAATACAGGTTTATTTTGATAGAGACATGCTGAATACAAAGGGCTGAAATAAATGAGTAATCAATTGTTTACATAAAATAATAGAACATTTTAATAAAAATTAATATTTTTTCTTGAACATTAACTTGCCAGACATTGAATAACTGCACAAATTAATAGGCATAACACAAATAAACCTATTTTTTTTTGTTCTCCGAAAGCAAAATATTCCCTGTTGCGCACTCCAAACAAGTCAGTGCAAGACTAATGATGTAGCCATCAGCTGCTAAAATATCCACTGCTAGTATTAGTGGAGAGAAATGTGCACCTGCGCATAAGGCGCATAGGGAAATGAATGCAACAAGATTATAGTAATCAGTCATTAGCGAACATTGTAGTTCGTTATTAATAATTATGTATAACAGGATATTGTAAAAATTAAATTATGAAACTTTTATTAAAATGTTTCTTACATACCGTTATATTGGCTGGGCTGCAAAAATATTCGTTGTGGGCTGCATGTGGCCCATGGGCTGTGGGTTTGACATGCTTGCTGTACATCCATCTCAGGAAGCAGACATTAGGGAATTAAAATCTGGGTGCTTATTGTGGGGCTCTTTCTTTGTAGGGCTGCTGCAGGTTGGTAGTGTTCCTCCACTCAAGGCTCCACTTAGTAGGTAGTGCTGCTCACAACACACGCTCGATTTTCTGCTACCTGACCATGCACCTTCAAGCCTGGATGTGATAGCAGTTTTTGCTATTGCAAGCACTGGAACACTGCATTATCCCTAACTGATTTCTCTAAATATTGTTCATGTCTTCATAAAAATAAAAAAATAAAAAAAACATTTATTGAAATATCTTCTTTTTTAAAAAATACATTTTATTGATTTTTTACAGAGAGGAAAGGAGAGGGATAGAGAGTTAGAAACATCGATGAGAGAGAAACATCGATCAGCTGCCTCTTGCACACCTCCTACTGGGGATGTGCCTGCAACCAAGGTACATGCCCTTGGCCGGAATCGAACCTGTGACCCTTCAGTCTGCAGGCCGATGCTCTACCCACTGAGCCAAACCGGTTAGGGCTGAAATATCTTCTTGTGCCTTGTGCTAATCCACCATCTTTTTCCTTCCAGGAATCTGACTGATTCAATAATGCAAGAGTTATATAATTTAAATACCTATTAAAATGATTGAACATTATTGTAATACTTGACAAGTAGAATTCCAAATATTGCATACTAGTTTTTCCTAAACTGTTTTCCTTGATGCTCTAAAGTTCCATAATCTACTAAATGTTGTTTTTAAAATGGGGAATGTCTTTTAAAGATACACCCATTAATATTTCACAGAAGGCTATTAGCATACCTAAAAAAAGAATTTGCACAAAAAGTCTCTAAATAATTTTATAATGTTAGGTATAAAATATCTCTCCCTCTTTTGGTTAGTTTTGTAAGTTTGCTGGAGCATAGTTCTTTTTTTAAAAAAAAAAAAAGAAGAAGGAAAAGAATACCGTATTTAATAGAAAAATAAGGGCAACAAAACAATTAAATGTCAAAATTTTAACACTGACTATTAACATTAAATTAGTTTCCCAAGCTTTGCTGCTCAGGCTTCATTCTTTCAATAATTTAATTTAGAATGACATGATCAATAGCTGTTTTATTTTGTTTTAATCATTTATTAATAGTTATTAGATTAACTATTAACTGATATTAATAGTGAGTGGTCGACCTCCCAGTAGAACAACCACCCTAGGGGACAATTTGCATATTAGGCTTTTATTATATAGACTAGGTCTAAACTTAAGCTTCTCCGCTTCTATACTGGATATACCTGTCTCAGAAAATGTATTTTTCCCCTCTTTCACTAAATTTCTTTAATCAATCAGTCTGATGCATCCTTTTTCTGGCCTATTTATGTTTACTTTATGGATCCTTCTTTTCTACTAAATTTTAAACAGAAGCCTAAATGTAACTCATTTCCAACTCTCCTTAATTAACTTCCAGCTGACCTTTCCACTTAGCAGATAAATTCAGTCTTCTCAGTGTAAAACATGTAGTTATGCTAATTCAATATTCTTCTGAATTAGGCCAGACCCATCTTCAATGAAATTTGATGTTAAGACTATTTTGTGTCTAGAAGTATCACTGTGGTCTCCACACACATACCATATATTAATTTTTAAACTCAGTAGCAAAGTTTGTTATTACTTTGCCAGCTTCATTGCTTAAACTGAATTGAAGAGCTGGAATAAGCTCTTTGGAAATTGGCTGTGAATTTTAATTTCTAGCTTTCACCAAATCAGTATTTCCTTGGAAGTTTTTAATAAGCTTACTTTAAAAATTGCCCAACCTGATTTTTCTCTATTTTTTTTTCTTTTCTCTCTCTCTCTCTCTCTCTCTCTCTCTCTCTCTCTCTCTCTCTCTCTCCCTCTCTCTCTCTCTGATTAAGGACCAGTGACTCTCTTCTCACCAGATGATTATTATATTGTCAAGGAATAAAAACTTAAAAAAAGATCTTATTGTTGATTTTGTGATTATATAACTGTACTAGACTTAGGAGAGCAATTCACTTCAAGATTAATAATTTTATTAGAGAGTAGGTCCATTAGAATTTTCTCAAGATTGTATTCAGAAATATAAATATGTCAAGAAAGGGTAGAATTAATTAGTATATCCTGTCCAGAAGTTAGGATAAAACTTATTTTTTCATTCAACATTATATTATGGTCCAGGCATTCGCCCTCCGCAATGCCCCCCCGCCCCAATGATTATAGAACCAGCTGTTTGGATCTGAAGTGCATGTTGTCACTTTTTTCCTTCCCAATCATTCACTTGAAACTTTTAAGTTCTGAAATCCAGAATGTGAAAAAAAAGTAATGGGTAAAGGTAATTTTGATCGCACCACATTGGTAGACTTTTCACCTTTCTAATTGCATTAACCTAGGATATCTCTTTCTTCTTACTATATTCTTAACTAATTTAAAAGTGAGACACTAATTGAAAAGTGCTGAACCTCATTTGCAAAGTTTCAGTCCTCAATTTGGGCCTCTCCTAAAATCAGACTGCCATCTACTTAGAGAGAATCCATTTTAAAGGGGGTCACTCTGGTCTTGAACCTAATTATGTGCTTTCATGTGATGAAACCATCAGAAAATGTTATATCATCAGGAAATAATATTCAGTAACAATAAACATTGTCAAACACGTTTTTGAAACTTCATCTCCTTCCACCTGTTTGTTGTAACTTGTGGGCATTCTCAAGGTTCATGGATATGCCTGTCATTACTAATAATTCGCAATGTAACATCTGATTCAAAAGTTCTTAGATTTGAGGCAGCATCAATCTAAGAAAACCAGAAGGAGTAGCAGCTGTAGCTGGCTATTGTTGAATCCTGACACCTCAAATACAATGAGGGCATCAATAGATAAGACTGACTTTATTGCTTACTGCAAGAAACAACACAGAGCATTACCAGTGTCTTGGGCTGGGAAAAGTCTATTCGTTTGTAGGGTAACAGTGTCCCACAAGCTGAGAGGCTTAAACAATAGGAACTTATTATCTTGCAGTTCTGGAGACTGGATTCTTTTTTTTTTAATTAATTAATTAATTTATTTATTTATTTAGGATCTTTTTTTTTTTTTCAAAAAAAATTTTTTAATTGCTTAAAGTATTACAAAGGGTATTACATATGTGTCCATTTTATCCCCCCGCCCTAGACAGTCCCCTAGCCTCCCCTATCCCCCAGTTTCTTATGTCCATTGGTTATGCTTATATGCATGCATACAAGTCCTTTAGTTGATCTCTTACCCCCCTACCTCCTGCCCCCCAACCCTCCCCGGCCTTCCCGCTGCAGTTTGACAATCTGTTTGAGGCAGCTCTGCCTCTGTATCTATTATTGTTCAAAAGCTTATAATGGTCTCTATTATCCATGAATGAGTGAGATCATGTGGTATTTTTCTTTCATTGACTGGCTTATTTCACTTAGCATAATGCTCTCCAGTTCCATCCATGACGTTGCTGGATTCTGAGATCAAGGTGTCAGCAGGGTTGGTTCCCTCTGGAAGCTGTAGGGACAATCTGCTGCCTCCCTCCCCTAGTTTCTGCTGGTTTGCTGGAGCTCTGGGAGGAAGCACACCCATGTTGGACTAGAGCCCACCAGAATGAACTCATTCAAACTGATTGCCTCTGGGAAGTTCCTATCTCTAACTGTAATTAAATTCTGAGGCCCTGGGGGTTCAAAATTCAACATATGAACTGGGGGTGGGGAGGTAGGGAGACACAATTCAATCCCTAACAAAAAATAAGGTCAAAATTTATCGATAATTTGGAAGTTTCACTTAAGGCTAGTGTTTCAATGTAGGAGACTAGATTGGTGTTGGGTAGGGTCATACAACAGTCTAGGATTGGAAGAAAGATCAAGGCATGCATATTGAGGTGTAATAATGACATTCTCCATTGAAGAGTTGATGGGTCCTAAAGGAAGTTCTTGTCAAGTACAATCAAACAGGTTGGTTGGACAGAACCTCCAGGGAAAATATAATGTCGATAAAGGCAATGAAATAGCAAAGTCATGTTACTGTAGGTGTTTGTGGGACAGTAGTTTCAGTCCTCAGTGTCCACGAGTGATGATCTTGGTTCTCACTCTGAAGATTAAACTTTTAGGGAAACAACCACCTCACCAAAAAGGAAATTTATCTATTTGTTTATTTTTACTATTTTGCTTGTAAAAATGCTTACATAAGCAGTACATAGGATTAAAAAATAAATATAAAAATTAATTCTAGAACAAGATTATGTCTATTTTGCTCCCAAAGGATTAATATGAAATCCATTTCCATTAGAGTACAGACAATAAAAAATTCCCAAAAAAATCACTTTTAGAGCTTCTACAGATTACTTTTTCTGAATGATTAACAGAGGATTCCAGCTGTGTTTGTTAACCCCTATTAACCAAAAACCTTGAATTGCCATGTTGCCATATGCTAAACTCTGAAGCAAACTGCTTTCATGTGTCTCTATTCTCTGCTCAAATGATTAAATGGAAAAGAGAAAATGTAAATTTTCAGTGCTGGACTTAAATCAGCACTTCCCAAAATATGTTTCACTACTATAGTCAGTTTGAATATTTTTTTCAAAAATCCTCAGTGACTCTTCACAGTTGGGAGTTCTGTTCTGTGGAACACGAGCATCATTAGGATATTAACAAGTAGTTGGTAAAGTGTTCTCAAAATTCAAATAAATTTAGAGAAAATTAGATCAAGCAAACAGACAAATTTCTTGACTGCAAGATATTTCATACATTTTAATATGCTACTGTTAACATATTAACTTTTGCATTTATTGATTATTATTAATATTTAGCATAGTTTATTATTTAGGATATATTATTGTGAATTTTTAAAACAGAATATAGTATACAGTCTCCATTACTTTTCCCTCCCTCCCCACTTTTTAAAATAGAACATCCTATATGGGTTGACATTTAAGAGAATGAACATGGTAGCTTAGTTTAATATGCCCACTAACCACTACTTTTCTACCCTGTTTTGAACTGAAATATGTAACCCCTTGTATTCCCAATGCATCCATTAATTCAATTCAAATCTTAGATTAAAAATTAGATTAGCCAGTATTCTTCTGAAAGGGCACAAAGCCCATCTTTAATACCAAATGGAATAATTCGATACAAATTTCTCTTATCAGTCAGCCACATGCATCTTTTCAAATGTCCACTGATGAAATATTCATTACTTATTGTCCTGACTGTGCTCAAGACTCAAGTTTTATAAGGACTTCTGATCTTCTGAGACATTTTCTCTTGTTGGAAAATATAATTAAAAACAAAATCTCCTCTCCATCCAGAAAACTTTTACATAATAAAGGTAGAAGAGAAAGAAAACAACCTTATTAGTGAATAAACATTAAACTAGAATGTAACACATATCACAGACAATCAGTTAAAGGACTGCAAAGATAGAAAGAAATGTCACCCTTTTAAACAGCAGAGCAGATGCAACCCATTGCATACATATTCCCAAATAATAACTAGTCTTCAAGAAAGGATTTGATAACACCTTTTGTCTCACACAGTTTATCTGAAATTCACATGGTGAACTGTGGTGACCATCTGGGTCAGCTAATTGCCTTTATCCAACAAAAACCTTGGTTATGACAGGAGGTACTTGTGCAACTGGGAGCAAGGAGCCTGCTGAAGTGAGGCTCCTTGATTACAGTTTAAAGAGACGTTTGTTTTCTAGATCCTTAAGAAAGAGGTTTCTGGGTCATAGAGCTGACAAGAGGCTTTTTATCTTTAAAATGTTTTATATACGAAAGTACAATACGATGACTGTCGTTAACAATGCTGTATGATATGTAAGAAAGTTGTTGAGAAAGTAGACCTTAACGGCCCTCCTCACTAGGAGAATTTGTTATTCTTTCTATTGTATCTATATGAGATGATGGACATTAACCAAACCGAATGTGGTAATCATTTCACAATAGATGTAAATCGAACCATCATGCTGTACACCTTAAACTTACACAGTGATGATGCCAATCATTTGTCAATAAAACTGAAATAAATAAATATTTAAATTCATTTCAAAGGGACAGAGAAAGAACTCATAATTACAGGTTTTCTAAAGAAAATGCTTTAGGAGAGAGGGGAAATCCATTCCCATATTTTCAGAAGGTAGAATTAAGCCTCTTGTTTTAAATTTGAAACGAGATGGATGACCTCTATAATTACACACACACACACACACACACACACACACACACACACTGAGTGGCCAGATTATTATGACTGGCCAGATTATTATGACCACCCCATCAGTACTTCGTTGGGCCACCTTTTGCCTTCAATACTGCGGCGATTCTTCTTGGCATTGACTCCACGAGATGTTGAAAGATGATGTGAGGAATCTGACACCATGCCTGGTGAATAGCACTGTTCAGTTCTGTGAGATTTGATGGTTGTGGAACTTTTAAAAGATGCCTGATGGCTCTTTTAACTTCGTCCCACAAATGCTCAATTGTATTGAGATCTGGTGATTGTGGGGGCCACCTAAGCAAGGTAAAGTCTCCCTCATGTTCTTGAAACCACTCCTGTACAATATGAGCACCGTGGCATGGCGCATTGTCTTGTTGGAAGAAGCCATCTCCATTGGGATACGCCATCAACATGATAGGATGAACCTGATCAGCAACGATACTTAGGTATGTTGTGCTGTTCAGACATTTATGAGGATCTGGCCCTCTAGCAACTTCAGCTCGAAATTATAGCTAATTTGCCTACAAACGTCAGGTGGTCATAATAATCTGGTCACTCAGTATATATATGGTCTTTTTTATTGGTTATTTTTTTGGTGTTATATAAAGAATATGGCTGCACACAATTTACAATAGCTAACATTTGTAAACAACCTAAGTGTCCATCAGCAGATGAGTGGATTAGAAAACTGTGGTACATCTACACAATGGAATTCTACGCTGCTACAAAAAAAGAAGGAACTCTAACCATTTGCAATAGCATGGATGGAACTAGAGAGCATTATGCTAAGCGAAATAAGCCAGTCAGAGAATGATAAATATATGATCTCACTCATTTGTGGAATATAATAAACAACATAAACTGATGAACAAAAATATAACCAGAGACATAGAAGCATCGAACAGACTGTACAACCTATGAGGGCAGGCAGCAGGGCGGGGGGGGGGGGAGGGGGAATGAGGGGGTAAGAGATCAACCAAAGGACTTGTATGCATGCATATGAGCAAAAACCAATGGACACAGACAGTAGGGGGATGAGAGCTTGTGCTTGGGGGAGGGGGTGGTGAGAGGGAAGTCAATGGGGGGGAAGGGAGATTCATGTAATACTTTAAACAATAAAGAATTTTTTCAAAAGAATATGGCTGTACATTCTTCTGAAGTATTTTTAAGTTTAGAAAGCAGTTTTTGTTGCTCTATAATGGAAGCACAATCATGACCTCAGTTTGTCTACTACCTTTACATTTTCAAAGCACTTTCATGCTGATTATTTTAAATAATCTTCCTATTACTGCTCAGAAACAGATTATAAAATACTTTTTTAAACCTTAGGGTTAAAAATAAAAATACAGAATACAATGATATAAGAGGAACAGAGATCATAAAATATTGGTGACAGCACGACGCTTGGAAAGAGTGTGAGAGATGTGGGAGTTGCTTCAATGCCCAAAGAGAAACTCTGTATTGACATTTGAAACTCATTTGATAGAAAAAAAAAGGAACCCCTTGCATTTTGGGATTGTTTGAGAGGGAATAGGACTTAACCTAGTGGGAAGAGCATAGGCCTTAGAACGCAGTGAATCTGAGTTTTAATTCCACATTTACCCTTCCTGGCTCCTGCTTGCCTTGGAAAGCCTGGAACCTGCAGAGAGTTATAACATGAAGACAAAGATACCTATCTCACAGGGTGATTGTGAGAACCAAATGAGATGTATGAACAAAGGGTCTGACAGCCCGACTCAGAGTAAGTCCTCAGTGAAGGCTATTCCGTTCATTCTTTTTAAGAATTCTAATTAGTGGCAAAAGCAGAACTAGACTTTGGATCTCCTCATTGCTCCTGTGCTCCGAGGTCCTTCATCTAGTCCAAGCTATTATACTGTTGTTCATGTAGTAGAACATATTATACTATAATATAAAAGGAGTTGCAAAATTTAGTAAACCTAAACAAAGGTTTTAGTTACGTTTTTTTTACTTACTTTTTAATTGAACTTAGTTTTCACTTACAAAATTAGCAGCCTTATTCAGAAACATATTTCCACCAAATTTTTGACAGATTTTTTCTTCCACTGCTGTTTAATAGTTTAATCTAAAATGTTTTCTAGTCTTTTTTTAAAAATATATTTTATTGATTTTTTTTTCAACTATTTCATTAATTTAATTTCTAGTTAAATTATCATGGAAGGAAAAATAAGGGAAATGTACAGAATTTGTGCTGCTGTGAGGACATATTGACAAATGACTGAGCACATCACCCCGTGCCTCTCCAGGTCATGGCAATGGTCTCCGGGCTCCGTGTAGTTGGCAGTGCTAGGACAAGGCCGGGATGAAGTACTGGAGGGACACGTCCTCGTGGAGCAGGTCAAGGTGCACCATCTTATGACTCACGATATTGCAGATGTTTATATTTTATTGACTTTTTACAGAGAGGAAGGGAGAGAGATAGAGAGTTAGAAACATCAATGAGAGAGAAACATCGATCAGCTGCCTCCTGCACATCTCCTACTGGGGATGTGCCCGCAACCCAGGTACATGCCCTTGACCGGAATTGAACCTGGGACCTTTCAGTCCGCAGGCCGATGCTCTATCCACTGAGCCAAACCGGTTTAGGCTAGTCTTCAGTTCTGAAGAATATAAGTATTAAAAGATTATGTAATAAACAAAATGAACTAACAAGCAAAACAGAGACAGAATATAAATGTTAAAGGATTATATAGTGAACAAAATGAACTAACAAGCAAAACAGAGACAGACTCATAGATAGAGAGCAGGCTGACAGCTGTGGAGTGGGGAGTTGGAAGGCTGGGTAGAGGGCATGGAAGGATTGAGCAAATAAGGGGCAAAAAAGAAAAGAAAAGAAAAGAAAAGAAAAGAAAAGAAAAGAAAAGAAAAGAAAAGAAAAGAAAAGAGAAAAAAACTCAGGGACACAGACAACAGTATAGTGATTGCTAGAAGGTGGAGTGAGCAAGGTGGAGGCGGCATAAGGGGGATAAATGGTGATGGATAGAGACTTGACTTGGAGTGGTGAACACACAATACAGTGTACAGATGAGGTGTTGTGGAATTGTGCACCTGAAACCTATATGGTTTTTTAAAAATATATTTTATTGATTTTTACAGAAAGGAAGGGAGAGGGATAGAAAGTCAGAAAGATTGATGAGAGAGAAACATCGGTCAGCTGCCTCCTGCACACACCCTACTGGGGATGTGCCCGAAACCAAGGTACATGCCCTTGACCGGAATCGAACCTGAGACCCTTCAGTCCCCAGGCTGACGCTCTATCCACTGAGCCAAACCAGTTAGGGCACCTATATAGTTTTCTTAAACAGTGTCACCCCAATAAATTCAATAAAAAGGAAAAGTACAAATTATGTAAAGTAAAGCGCATTTATTTGGATTCATGTTTTATTGCTTATGATGTAGAGTAAGGATATCCTATCTGATAAGAGGGAATATGCTAATTGACCCTCACACTGTCTCAAAGATGGCAGCACCCACAGCCAATAAGGAGGGAATATACTAATTGATTGCCCTCAAAGATGGTGGCACCCACAGCCAATAAGGCAGGAATATGCTAATTGACTGCCCCACCCTCAAATATGGCAGTGCCCACAGCCAATAAGGAGAGAATATGCTAATTGAGTGCCTTGCCCTCAAAGATAGTGGTGCCCACAGCCACAAGATGGCAGCGCCCAGTCCCGGAGTCCCACTCTGCGCTTCTGCCTCCAAAGTTCCCCAGTCCCCTCAGCCCCCCAGCCACCTAGGGCCACCGGAGGCTCAGGTAACCAGGGCTGGCCAAGGCTTGCGCTGCCAGCAGTGGCAACAGCAGAGGTGTGATGGGGGCGTCACCTTCCCTGATCGCCGGGTCACCTCCCGCCCCTGAGGGCTTCTGGACTGTGAGAGGGGGCAGGCCGGGCTGAAGGACCACCCCCTCCAGTGCATGAATTTTCATGCACCGGGCCTCTAGTTTACTATAAAAAAGGATTTTACTCTATATTATATGAGTAAACCTGAGTGAGGTCTTGTGCCCTTTCCAGCTGCCGAATAGAAGGCTGATTTTATTATCCTTGCCCTGGTGATTTGGTGCTTTGCTGAACTGATACAGAATTTTTTATCCACTTACATAACCATCAACTGCCACAACTCATTTCCAGGCATCTCAAACTAGAACTGAACCACAAAACTCATTAGTTAGATGTGAACTCTGTCATCAAATGGCAATTGGAAATTGTGTGGTATGTAATCTTTTTCAAGGCATACATCCAAATACACATTCAAAATCAAGCAAATAAATCTACTGTTTCAGTAAAACAGTAACCAGAGATACAAGTCTGAAAATGTCAGAAAAAGAATCATGTGAATATCTTTTAGCTGGAGAAAAGAAATACAGTTGCCTTTGCTTCATTTTACGAAGGGTAAACCAAAAACAGTAAATAAAATGACATTACAGTTTCTCTTTTTAAAATAAATTTTTAGAGAGAGAGGACGGGAGAGGGATAGAGAGATAGAAACATGAGAGAGGAACATCACTGATGTGCTGCCTCCTGGGTCCAATCAGAACTGAATATATATACTCAGGAGCTGAGGAATTGTTGGAAACGTAATTTAAACTACATACATCTTTCCAAATTTCAGGCACTTTCTGTCATGCCTACCAAAATGATGAGATGGCCCAGTGAAACTATCTTTGTAGAAGGGCTGAGAAACATTGTTCGTGCTTAGTCATTGAAGAGGAATATAAGTTCTGTGCTTGATGACTGGTACTTAAACCTCCTGGGCCAACCCCACATGCATTATGGGTCTTGTGAAGAGAGCAGGATAGAATATGTACAGGCAGTCTCTGTTTTGCACAGTAGTGTGGGACCATAAAGAAACCTTCAAGCTGAGACCAGGCAAAGAATTCTTAAAAATTAATGGTAGAAGTTATTCTGTGATCTTTTTAAAAAAATTGTTAAATGATTACAAAGAATTTTTTTCTATTGGTTATAAATGTGTAGGGAAATGACACATAGTAAAACAAATATTTATTTATTTACTTACACTCCACTGCAAAACATTAGACACATTGAGAGTAAACATGGCTTATTTCTTTGGAAAAACTTATTAAGGCAAGTCTGAAAAGTGCTTGCTGTCTTCTCGTTGTATAACTTCCTGTATAATGATACAAAGTAAGCATCTTTTCTATGCCTTTGCAAGTGTTTGTACCTTTTTTAAATTTAAATTTTATTTATCAGTTGCCGTTTACATTCAGTATTCCTTTGTATGGGTTCCAGGTGTACAGCGTAGTGGTTAGACACTCATATGCTTTACCCAGTGTGCTCCCTGATATTCCCAGTATCCCCCGGCACCATACATAGTTATTATGATTCTGTTGCTATATTCCCTGTGCTGTACTTCACATCCCTGTGCCTATCTTACTTCTTTCTAAATTTGGATCATCTCCCAACATGTTATCGTAGTGCTTTCCCCATCATGAAACACCTCTGAGAGATTCTTGAATGCGGAGTTTACTGTTGGTGTCATGTCCCCTGGGAGTTTTCCTCACGACCACGCTCCTCATTTATGTTGATGAGCCCACCTTAGCAGGTCCCCCTGGCTACAGATCCAGAGTCTCTAAACAGCAGCAGTACCAGCATTCTCATTATTAGCTATTTCTTCTCCAACCCTATTTAGGTTTGATTTGAATTTCACTTCCAGCATTATCATTTTTGTTTCTTTGCTGTTCTTGCATCTTTATTGGCCAATTTCCTCTTTCAAGTATCCACTTTCGTAAAGTGTCAGAGGGTTTATCACCAGGAGACAGGAGGCAATGCAGCCACAGGCGTTGCTGTCTGGGCACTAAGCGAATGGCAGGCTTTGGGAGCAGCAATGTGATTGATCACTAATGATGATGCACATCTGTTATTTACACAGTGATCTGTGGACTGAGCAGCCAGCAGTGAAGTCTGTATTTCATGCAATTATTCAAAGTGAATAAACCATGGTAATTAATTTGAGCTGTGCTGTTGGGGAACTAGGGTTATTTAGCTAAACCATAACTGAAATTCATGAGTAACAGAACCATGAAAAGAGATCTTTGCTAGTACTGAAATAACTGCTTAATTTGTATAATACATTGGGGCCCAAGCAACACTACTTTGGGACCTTTCTAACAAAGAGAAATGCAAAAAGAAAGAAGAATGTTTTTCTTTGCATCTAGTTGTTAAGATCCAGCACCTCAAGTGTTCAAGGCCTCTAGCAGGGAGACTCACTATGGCCAGCAAAGCAGAGTTGCTGCGTGCGTGACTGGTCAGAATAAAAAGCTCTAGGGGAGCAGGAACCAGGCCAGTCTTATACTCTGTACCCTAGTCACCTGGCACAATGTGTTCCTCACAGACACAGACATTAAATAAATGTTTGTTGATAGAATGAATTCATTGATAAGTATCAGTATGGCTAAACTTTTAATAAAAAGACTGAAGCCTAACATTTTATATTTAATAAAATGATATAACATAGATTGGAAACATTTTTTAAAGCTTCAAGACAAAGATTTAAGGTTAAAATAAATGGTCAAGTAGCGTTCAAGAGTCCCTCTGACTCAAGAGGGAGGTTATCCATTCAGGATCGCATATTTAGAGCTTTATTGCAAGACGTACTGTTCTTTCCTTTCCACAGAACTCTCAGTCCCAGAGAAGAAAATGTACCAAGGCCACCATAACACCTCCTCTCTCTCTCTTTAAGTTGGGAATTTCCTTATCTCTTTTGAGAAATGTAAAAAAAGAAAAAAAGCAGATTATATACAGAAAGTAGGAGGCAGGCAAAATTGAGGAAAAGACATAAACCATCAAGCGTGGCCAGCATGAAAGCATTATACCTATCTTAGCATTTTCACCATTCCCTTAGTGTGAGGAACTCTAAACCAGTGTTAGCCCCACTCTGTACTGTTTGATAGTCAATTGTGCTGAGTGAATTACACTTTATATCACAATAGGGTTCTCATTCCATGAATACATAGATGGGGAGAAGTCCAAAGGGCTAGTGCAGCCAATACTGTGTGGTTTCAAATGGGCGGAGTAAGAAAATATCACTTTTTGCAGAATGCTGCTTTAATAAGATTTCTTTCTGCCTGGAAAAATTAAACATCACATTACAAAGATTGGTGATGTTGAAAAAAATTAATTTAAATTTGAAATCATGTTTGTTTTAAAACTTCCATATTCTGGTATTATTTTATGAAAAATGTTATATTTGATTGTCATTAAATGTTCTCTGCTTCTGCTCACTAATGCTGTTGAGTGGAAAGCATGTAACATTCTTTTTTTTAAGAGAATATGCATTTATTTCTTTTAATTAGCATTTCTTTATGACAAAATTAATAAGTTTTAGAAGTTTTGTCTATACAGTTACTTTCTCTATTATCTCTAAGAATAAGAATCATATAACATTTTGATTGAGAGAAATAATTACTATTGAAATAGAATGCATATAAGAATTTATAGTTTCTTGCAGAAAACTTATTCACACTTTTGACCAAAATTCCATTATGCAATTACAAATTATGTTTCCAAAAACAAATTACAAAACAAAATACTTTTCTTTCTTTTTTTAAATTTTTGTATTGATTAAGTTATTACATATGTGTCCTTATCCCCACTTTACCCCCAACCCCCCCCCCACCACCACCACTCATGCCCTCAACCCCCTGGTTTCTGTGTCCATTGGTTAGGCCTATATGCTTGCATATAAGTCCTTTGCTTGATCTCTCCCCCTTACCCTCACCCTCCCCTACCTTCCCTCTGAGGTTTGACGGTCTGATCGATGCTTCTCTGTCTCTGGATCTGTTTTTGTTCATCAGTTTATGTTGTTCATTATATTCCATAAATGAGTGAGATCATGTGGTATTTATCTTTCTCTGACTGGCTTATTTCACTTAGCATAATGCTCTCCAGGTCCATCCATGCTGTTGCAAATGGTAAAAGTTCCTTCTTTTTTATAGCAGCATAGTATTCCATCGTGTAGATGTACCACAGTTTTCTAATCCACTCATCTGTTGATGGGCACTTAGGCTGTTTCCAAATCTTAGCTATGGTGAATTGTGCTGCTATGAACATAGGGGTGCATATACTCTTTCTAATTGGTGTTTCTAGTTTCTTGGGATATATTCCTAGAAAGTGGGATCACTGGGTCAAATGGGAGTTCCATTTTTATTTTTTTGAGGAAACTCCATACTGTTCTCCACAGTGGCTGCACCAGTCTGCATTCCCACCAGCAGTGCACAAAGGTTCCTTTTTCTCTACATCCTCACCAGCACTTGTTGTTTGTTGATTTGTTGATGATAGCCATTCTGACAGGTGTGAGATGGTACCACATTGTCATTTTGATTTGCATCTCTCAGATGATTAGTGACTTTGAGCATGTTTTCATATGTCTTTTGGCCTTTCTTCTGCCTTCTTTCGAAAAGTATCTATTTAGGTCCGTTGCCTATTTTGTGATTGGGTTGTTTATCTTCTTTTTGTTAAGTTGTATGAGTTCCCTGTAAATGTTGGAGATTAAACCCTTATCGGTGATAACATTTGCAAATATGTTCTCCAATGCAGTGGGCTTTCTTGTTGTTTTGTTGATGGTTTCCTTAGCTGTGCAGAAGCTTTTTATTTTGATGTAGTCCCATTTGTTTATTTTCTCTTTAGTTTCCATTGCCCTAGGAGCTGTATCAGTGAAGAAATTGCTTCAGCATATGTCTGAGATTTTGCTGCCTGTGGATTCCTCTAGTATTTTTATGGTTTTCTGTCTTATGTTTAAGTCCTTTATCCATTTTGAGTTTATTTTTGTGTATGGTGTAAGTTTGTGGTCTAGTTTCATTTTTTTGCATGTATCTGTCCAATTTTCCCAACACCATTTATTGAAGAGGCTGTCTTGACTCCATTGTATGTTCTTGCCTCCTTTGTTGAATATTAATTGAGCATAGTGGTTTGGGTCGATTTCTGGGCTCTCTATTCTATTCCATTGATCTATATGTCTGTTCCTGTGCCAGCATGTAACACTCTTATGGTAGGTGCTGTCAGTGGATTATAATGAAGGCACAGCCTCACTCCTCCTGGTGGCAGCACAGCTCAGTTACAGGCATAGGACGAAGTGCTTGTTGTTGCAAACTCAAGTTCATAACATAAAGGAATGTCATGGAAAATCCTGCCCAGTGGGCATGGCACCAGTTTATTATTTACTTTATCTTAGAATTATGCCATAAAAGAGAAGAAAAAATATTTTTATGGTCCCAAACACTATCTTTATGCAATGTTTATCTCATGAATTCCCATTCCTAGGTCCTATTACTATCTAATAACACAAAACTATTTCATAGCTTTTAAAATTCCTAGCTTTACATGCAAACTTTTGAGAATATAAAGATTAATGTACTTGGGGGGCGGGGGTGGGAAACAAAGCTATTCTTTGGTTGCAATAAACACTTCACGTTTCCAAAAATCATACTTTTTATATTTAAATTCAGTGAAAGAGAAATAAAGCACACAGCATTTTTCATTCAAATGAAGCCTCTACATTTAAAACCAAGTATATCTATTCTTTTAGGCCAATTTTATAAAATATCATAAAACTTCTTTGTCCAGAGAAAAAGATCAGTTTTGATGCGACAGGGTAAAATGCCAAAGTTATATTTGTTTATTAGAAATACTGCTATTTTTCGTGTGTTAATAAAAATGGTGACTAGAGGATACCAGTTGATGAATAGTTAAAAATTTAGAATAACTTCAAATAAAGCTGAAGTCTCCTAGCAGCCAGTATAATTTATTATATGGAACCAAAATAAGGCAATCAGAGGAAAACGTGTGAGTACAACAGCCAAGCATGTCATACATGTGTGGCCTTTTGAGAAAGGGCAACAATATTTAGCCTAATGGTGAGTCAATAGCCATCAGAATAGTTTATGGTTGAGAAAAACAAAAAACAACTGTCTATCAGAATAAGCAAATATTAGTTTTAAAATGATTTTCTCATCTCCAAAGAGGAAAGCACTGTCAACTGTACCTTCTTCTTCACAGTCGTCCACACAGTTACCGCTTTAATCATTGTCGGTGGCGTCATTCTATAATCAAATAGACATGCTGAAGGTTTACCAAAAGGATTTATGTCTTAGTGATTTGCATTAAACAAATCATGCTGCTTGCTAAATGCCTATACTTATGCCTTTTCACACATCATCCACTTATTATTCAGGAAAAATATGATGCAGTGAATCACAGCAGATCTCTATCAAAATGCCAATTCAATCAACACCATGGAGCTATTATTCATGAACCTTTCTATCATTCTTATTTTTTTTCCTGATTTCAATTTTTTTTCTAGGATAAAATGAATACTACCAGGTGGCATATGAATTTGCCTCAAAGCTATCATCATTACTAAGTGTAAGAGAACACTATTAAGAACACTGTTATTTGATGATTTCTTATTATTTGGACTACAGACTATCTGGGAAAGCTTGAAAACCTTAGCTATATATTTTTTTCTCTGTGACTCTATGTTCCGTATATTTCTATTCCAAAGTGTAAGGCACGACTACTTCTGTTTAAGAGCACCACTACTAACCCAAGTGTCCATGTATTTCTTGCTCAAGCCTTCTTGTCCATCCCAGTGGCAGAGGCGATCTGACCCACAAATGATGAGAGAAACTGCCTCCTGCAGAGCCTGGAAATGAATTGGTTCAATTTCATCTGATTCATGGCATTTTCAAAAATATATATACAAAACGAAATACATACATATGGCTAATTAAAAGTAAAAATATTCCAATAGCACAGGAGGGTAACACATGAAAGAAAAGGTTCTTCTCTAAGGCTACTAGTATTTTCAGTCTTTCTAACCATTTGGGAGTCCTTCCAGAAACTTCTCCAGGCATATGTGGATTTATCTCTATGTATGTATGAGAGGTCATTTCTTCCCATTGGTTCAAGCCTGTATTTGTTTCCTATTGTTGTTGCAACAAATTACCAAAGACATCATGGATTAAAGCAATAAAAATTCATTACCTTATAAGTTTTGAGGTCAGAAGTCTAAGGTTGATTGACAAGGCTATGCTCCCTCTGGAAGCTCAGGGGAGAAACCATTTCCTTATCTTTTCCAGTTTCTACAGGCTGCTTGCATTCCTTGCTTAGTGGCCCTGTATCCCTTTGACTTCTGCTTCTGTTGTCACAACCTCTCACTCTGACCCATTTGCCTCCTCCTCCTAAGGATCCTATGATCAAACTAGGCCTGAGCACTCGGCCCATCTAGATAATACAAGATAATCTCCCCATCTCAGGATCCTTAACATTCTCACATCTGCAAAGTCCCTGTTGCCATGTAAAGTAATTTATTCATAGGCTTCAGAAATAGTTCAGAGACATCTTTGGAGGGTCCTTAAGCTGCCTACAATAATGTTTCTTAGTAATGTTTAAGTTGTTTTCATTCAGGGCCTGTATTTCTCTTATTTTACTTATTCCTAATTATGTTATCTTTTTTTTGTTCTTGTTGCTGCTAATTATAATTTATACTTAGATTCTCATCTAACATGTGTTTTTGGTACCTGAGAAAATATGACTTTTTCAACAACAGAGCTCTCTAAAGATCCTCAATTAAATCTACAAAATGAACTGTCTGCCCTGAAACCTCTTCAAATCCAAAGATGTATTTCCTGGAAATATCTACCACTCCATGTTCACATTACTACAGCAGCACTAATTGATTACTTCCTCCTGTTTCAAATGCTTTTCGTTCTTGTCCTCAAAATACCATCCTCTCAAGGTTTTCCTCCTTCACTAACTGCTCCTCCTTTGTCTCCTTTGCTGTTTTGGCGACATCCCCTCTGCATGTGTATGTACAGTTCTCACGTTGCTGATCTTCTGTAGATGCATGTAGTCAGCTTCTGGATAATTTCCAGTCTTTAGGCTTTATATGCCCAGAAAAGTCCTAAATTTATGAATTCAACCTCTCCCTCCGTTCCAGACTTGAAAATTCAGCTGTTTTTCTTGGCATCCCTACGTGAATGTGTAATTGGCATTTCAGACTTCAATATCCAGTGCAAAGTTTTTAAATTTCTATCCAGTACTTCTACCAAATAATCCTCCCACCCCCAACCTTCCCCATCTCAATAAATGATTCAGTTAATCACACACACACACACACACACACACACACACACACACACCACAAACATATCTGACTCCTCTTCCTCTCTTACATCCTCATCCAACTCAGCATCAAATACTGACAGCTCTATTTCTGAAAAGTATCCAGTGTCTCTCCACTTTTCATCACCGCTATTATTAACATTCCAGTCTAACACACCATTTTCAAGCATCACTACAATATCTTCCTTTTGCTTTCACTCCTTCTGTGGTCTTTCTCTAATGTTTAACAGGTCATATCACCTGTTCGCCAAAAAACTCTGGTCTCGAGTCTCACTCAGACTAAAAATTTCCCACTGTTTGGCATTTGAGTTTGATTGGTATATTGTCTTTAAGAGGATGAATAGCCACTCCTTGATTAGGTACAGGACACGTGGTGTTCTTGGAGGGGGAAACTTTCTAGACAGTAAAAGAAGTATTCTATGAAGAGGTTTAGGGTGTAAACAAATGATCTGTCAGCATAGTGTAAATGACAGATCAGGGAAGATACTAGGAGCATGTGCTTGGACTGTGTCCAGCAATGTCAAAAATGTGAAACTTGGTGGGAGTAGCTTCTTCTGAGACTCCATGGTAATTTCTGGTGTCAGAAAAGACCAGAGCTCCACAGATTAAGGTTCAGACTGACAGGATCAAAGCAGGGGCATGCCAAAGGAATGTCCTGGGAACCAGACCAGCATATTCATCGCATTGGAATCAGAGAGGACCCAAGAGAGTAGGCAAAAATCAAGGGACAGAATTGGCGCCACTTGGTTCCGCTGCCCTTTTTGGTCTGTTAATTCTACAATCAATGTCAGCTGTTGGAAGTTCCGAGTTTCATTGTATTTAAAGGGGTAATTTCACTTCAAAAATCAATTTTTATTATTTCTTTTCCTTGAACGCATGTCATATTCATCACTCTTCTAAATCTCTTTTTCCATATCAATTTTCTTTGCAGCTTTTACATTTTAAAAGTAATTTGTTAATGAAACCTCCAATCAATAGAAAAACATACACACACAATAGGACTTCTTCCACTTGGATGTTTTTCAAAATAGCTATGCGGCCTGAGTACTTTATAAGTCCATAATGTTCTGTCCCATGTACAAGTGTATATTTTGGTCAGTTTGTAGGCTTTTAAGCCATTAGTATATTAGGGCAGTTCAATTTCTCATGACTCATATTCTCAAAAAGGTTGATTACTGTCTTTAACCTTGTCTCCTAGACAGTAAGCTGAGCAGAGTGACTGTTATGGTGTCTTACATCGGCAAAAAGATTTTGCCCTGGAAAACTTACTGTCTAGAAGACAACATTAAAAACATTCACATGGAAATATTCCATAATACCATATTTATGCAGAGATAATTTCACTTGTACCCTATTCTTAACTATCTTAATTATAATCATAAAATAAATGTATTCTAGAGAAGCAACCACCAAATGATCTGTATAATAATGCCTTAGGACTGATGTACAAAACATTTTTACCTCCATTTTGTCTTTGATATCCAGAAGAAGACAGTATGCTAGACCCTGAACATTATGCTGTTTAGAAAAAAAAGAGAGAGAGATAGAAATCAACAATGTTTAGGAGCTTGCTGATAGTAAGTATCAGCAATAGAACTGGATCCCAGACCTTCTGATTCTTAGTCCATTTTTTTTTACACTTTATAATGCATTGGCTACTAGTTGCTTAGCCAGAAAGATACATGAGAAGATATAATTTAGGATATAAATGCTATTGCATTGCAACTATTACGGTATCCATATTTGTACCCAATGAAGATTCCTTTTCAGTTCATGCCCAATAAGAAAATTATTCTTGATGCCAAATTTTGACAAAATGGAAGGGAGAATAAAGTGTGTTCTGATGGCAGCCATACAGAAAGAACAGAGAGCAGGAGGGCATCTGGCCAAAGAACAGGAAGCATTCAGAGTAGAGAAAACCCACCAGTCACAGCAGCTTGCAAATGGAGAGCTCACATGTAAAACTGGCAAGAGGTATTCTGCAGAGCGTAGTGGAGAAAATGGAAGCCTCACAGACAATGCAACTGGTAATGACTCTGTACTTTAAATGAACTTTGTGTCGTTGTAGACATAGAAACTAGTTATTTTCTACAGGGAGTTAAACAAGCTTTCTCCTAAAAGTAAATGACATTCAAACACAGACAGATGTGGGAAAAGAACAGTAGAGAACACGCATAAGACTCAGCGGAGTTAAGCAACAAAGGAAACGTAGGTACGAGATGGCATCAGAAGCAATTATCATGCCATCATTTGGTTAAGGGTTTTCTCAAATTCCCAGGGAAATGGAAATCGGCATCTCATTGTAATTATACGGCCTTTGGAGTGATTTCTACATGTATCTAATTATATGTTTGCAATTGGAAGACTCTTCCCCAGAGGACGAACGCTCTCTTTAGTATTGTATGTGTGGGTTGTGCCCTGCACACCTATAGGGGGCGCCGTTCATAGACAAGGCTGTGAATCATCTTGCTTAACTGCATTTCAGCTGCTCTTGTGAATGTAAGACTTACATCCACTGCTCATACTAACTATATGTGTGTGTGATATGTGTGTCTTCTTATCCTGTTTCAGCTCAGTTATCATTTCAGAAAGACTTTCTTTCACTACTTGATTTAATATTCCATCCAACCTTAGCCAAGCTCCACTTTCTTACCCAATTACATTGCCTTCAAAGCGCTGTCCACCACCTGAGATTATCCTGTTCATTTATTCATGTTCATTTTCATTTTCCTGCTTCACAAGAGCGCACATCTTCTCTGCAAATAAGCCATAGGTACAGAGAAGCATCTGGCACATAATGGTGCTCAACAAATATTTGTCAGATAAGATATATGAATATGATATCTCATTATGTTTTGAAGATTAAACGAGATAATGAAAATAACATATCTGGCACAAAGTGTCTTAAACTTACTAAGTAATTTTTCATTTCCTTGTTTGGGTTTTCTGTTTCTTCATTTATTTATTTGTATTCCAACATTCTAATCACTGCTTTACCTGCAAGCTCGAATCCTTTGTCCTCTTTTGCTTCATCACGCTTGCTGGTTAAATCCAGCTCCTCATGTACTCCCTGCTGCACCCACACACACATCTGACCGATGCTGGAGAAAATTACACCACCTTGCTGATGGGGTCTCTTTAGAGTCATGACTGTTAAACTCAAGTGGAGCTCTGGTTCATTTTCTCTCCCACTCTTTCTAAATGATTTTTTCATTTTTCCTCGCTCCTGAAATCACCACCATATCTTTCCCCTTCTGCCTCTCAGTCAATAACCTTGTTCTATTGAGAAAATAAAAGCAATCAGAAGAATTCCACAAATGTTGCTAAAACATGTGCTTATCTATCTCCATCTGGGTGGGAACGTGCTTCTGGGTGTGGGGTCAGTACTCATACAGGGACCCACACTCACCAGGGTCCTTGCTCTTTGGGGTTAATGCTTTGTGATCCTTGTCTTAAGATACAAGTCTTAATTCTTCTACCTTTGAATTTGTAAGTGAAGTCCAAAAGAAAAAGGACCATGCTTCAAGAGATTGGAACCTGGGTCCTGCTTCACATCACCTCCTTACCGCCTACAGTGGGTTCCTGGTTACTGAGTTCCTGCCCCGAGCCACTCTTTCCCACTCCTGCACTCCTATTATCTTCCCCACTCCTGCACTCCTATTATCTTCCCCACTCCTGGTGCCATCCTCCACTCGGGTTACAAGTTGCTTTGGGACAGCAATCTGCATTTCCCTGTCAGTCTCCACCCCATGCAGAACACCTGTGCACCAGTGCAGTGTGGCTCAGGGCTAGGCACACACCTGTAGGATCTTGGGCAGAGCAAGGCAATGGCTGGTTTGGCAGCTCCACAACTCATTCTGAAGGCGAATAGGTGGGAGGCCTTCAGCCCTTTTTTGATCCCAGATCTGAATTCATCTCGGGGAGATTGCCATATCTTGGGGATCAACCATCGGGAAGTTTATTTTATGGGTCAACTTGGCTGGGCCATGGTGCACTCAGACATTATTGTGTTTCTCTGTGTGTGTGTTCTGAGGTGAGATTTACATTTGAATGGGTGAACTTTGAGTAAGTCAGGTTGTCTTCCATAATGTGGATGGGCCTCTTTCTATAAAGGCCTCAATAAAACAGAAAGACTTTCTCTGAGCAAGAGGAAATTCGGCCAGCAGATGGCGTTTGGATTTTGTGCTAGTCCAGCTTCACCAGAGAGAGAGAATGAATAGAATATATAAAGATGTGTAAGAGATTTATTATGAGAATTGGCTCATGTGACTATGAAGGATGAGAAGTCCCATGATATGCTGTCTGTAAACTGGCGAACCAGGAAAACTGGTCTAATTCTGAAGGTCTGGGAACCAGGGCGCTGCTGGTGTATGGCCTGGAGTCTGAAGGCCCAAGGATGAGCTCTGATGTTCAGTGTCTGAGGACAGGAGAAGATGCACGTCCCAGCTCAAGAAGAGAGATCCTCCGGGTATTAAATGCTCCCCACCCACACTGGTGAGGGTTATCTTGTTTACACAGGTGATTGACTCAAATCCCAATCTCTTTTGGAGTCACCTACACACACACACACACACACACACACACACACACACACACACACACACACAGAAATAATGCTTTACCAGCTACCTAAGTACCCCTTAGACCAGTCAAATTGACATATGAAAATAATCATCACAGACTTGAACTGCAATATCGGCTCTTTCTGGGTCTTCAGTCTCCTGGTTGGACTAACTCTACGGATTTTGGATTTGCCAGTCTTCGTGCACACATAAGCCTATTCCTTTAAATAGTTTTCTCTGTATTTTATAGATGTACCTACACATAAACATTCAATTGGTCCTGTTTCTCTGGAGAACCCTACTATACTTACCCATCATGGGTTGGAGAGCCAGCTCCTGGAAAGGAGAGATTGGCTATGCCCTTGGACAGGGCTCTGAATTTTCATTTTTCACTTGGGCCACAAATGATGAAACCAGCCATGATCTGTCACATACATTCTCTGTCTTCTTTTTGCTCCTATAAATGAGTTTTCATATCAAGGTAACCCCTCCACTTATACACCAGACCCCATTTGTTCTTCTCTGCTCAAGGACACTGCTTCAACAATTCTTTCCACTTTATCTTGTGTGATTTCCATCCTCCTACTGAATCATATCCACCATCAGGCCAATTTTCTCTCATCTTTGAAAACAATCCTGTTCAGATTCCATAACCCCCTGTGGTCATGCCTGATTTCTTCACTATCCTTTAGACCAACGATTCTCAATAGAATAGTTTATACTAGCTGCTCCAATTCTTCCCTTAATCTAGAATTAACTCACTGGCATTGAGATTTATTTGGTTACTCTACCGGCCTCTAAAGTACTACATGTATAAGGTTCCTATAGCAACTCTCACTGTCCAGTGCTGATGATCATCTCTGCCAGCTTTAACATGCCTGCTGACTTTTTGTACATGCTTTCCCAAGGCAGTCAGAGGGAGTGAGTAAAAACAGAGAGTGCACCATTACACTGAATAGCCTACAACCACCATCTGTACAGGGAGCACATTGACAAAGATACAACAAATATAATCTTTAGCCAAGCTGATAGCATACCTCATGCACATATCTTATTTGGCAACTTTTCTGAAGCAGTATAGAATGCCATTTCTTCATTTTCTTTATTTCCCATGTTCAAGGAGAAATAAGTCCTATATCTGAAATAAAGAGCAACCTATCAGGGTCTCTATTCAGCTGGCATTTCAGTGTTTTCTAAAAAGAATACCCTGTTAAATGAATTTATCTTTCCATTGGCACAAATGCAGTGAACAGCAGGAAATAATCTCCTACCAGAATAACTAATATTTGCTCTTTTGTCTTTAAAGGTAATGTTGGTTTTCAAGGTAATGTTGGTTTTCTTTCTTTTTTTTCCTGTGTGCTCAGAGACCAAAAGCTATAATTGATTTGGACTGGAGGCTTTTCAATGAGTGTTTTATAATAAGACATTTATTCTGAGGAGCCACCTGCCCAAAATATTCAGGTCTCAGAGTTCATATTTATCATTTCATTTATACTGGAGAATAGAGGCAACAAGAGTACAAAGAAGCTGACAAGCCAAGCTATAAGCAGGGTGAACACATGAAAATCTACAGGAGAACATGAAAGAAAATGAGGCAAGAAGTGATCCAGCAACATAAAACCCAGAGAACAAATATGCACATGGCCTCAGAGGGCAAATAAATATTTGATAACAATCAGTTATAAAAGCATCTATCTGCAGTTGGAAAATTCATGTTCCTTTCTTTCCCATCTCTCTGTATCTGAAGACTTTCCCTCTTTCTAATTATGTTTCTTTTAATTTGATGAGTTAACATCTTAGTCTCAACGTTCTATGACACTCTCTATATACATAAACATTTTTCTTTTATTTTAGATTCTCAGCATGATTGAACAGAAGGTACAAAGATTTCCCATATCATTCCTACCCCTACACATGCATAGCCTCCCTCATTATCAACACCTCCCACCATAGTGCTACATTTGCTATGACTGATGAACCTACATTGACACATCCTTATCACTCAAAGCCCATAGTTTACATTAGGGTTCACTCATGGTGTTGTATATTCTATGTGTTTTGACAAATGTATAATGACATATATCTAACATTATAGCATCATGCAGAATAGTTTCACTGTCCCAAACACCCTCTGTATAGTCTATTCATCTTCCTTCCCCAACCTATGGCAACCATTGACCTTTTTACTGTCTCCATACTTTGGCCTTTTCCAGTATGTCATATTATTGGAAACATAATAAACTTTTTCAGATTGGCATATTGCACTTAGTGATATGCACTTAAGGCTCCTCCATATCTCTCTAGATCACTTATTTTTGTGTGCTAAATAATATTTCATTGTCTGGATGTATCACAGTTTATTTCTTTATTCACAGACTGAAGGACATCTTGGTTGCTTCCAAATTTCCTGTTATGAATAAAGCTGCTATAAACATCTCCGTGCAAGTTTTTGTGTGAACCTAAATTCTCAACTCATTGGGTAAATACCAAGGAGTGTGATTGCTGAATCATATGCTAAGAGTATATTTAATTTTGCTAGAACCTGACAAGCTTTCTTCCAGAGTGGCTGTACATGTTGCATTCCCACCAGCAATGAATGAACGTAACTGTTGCTCCACATCCTTGCCAGCATTTGGTGTTCTTAATCCTTTGAATTTTGGCCAGTTTAATAAGTGTGTGTGGTTCACTCTTTATATTTTTATAATTTACTTCCCTGGTATTCCGCTTGTACCTCTTGGGAACAGAAAATTTTAATTGCTCAGGTTTGATCTCTATTTTTTTCTTTTGTATTTGGCTGCCCCCTTTTTTCTCTCCAAATATAACTCTTTCAGCCCACACACAAGAGAGAAAAAAAAGAAAGAAAGAAAAGGAAAAGAACCAAAGAAAGAAACTCTGACATTCATACATTGACAAGGACGTAAAAATACCCCTCTACCTAACGATGAGGCATATCTTACACACAAGTGTTATAATTGATTCAGCAACTTGTCTGAAGTACTTTCAGAGGCAAAGGGTGAACGGGATCTAAGCTATCACTTAACAATTGCTTACTTTTTAAAACTGAATTTACTGGGGTGATACTGGTTAACAAAATTAAACGGGTTTTGTAACCAGAAACGTCAGCGTTCATGCTACCAAAACCATTAAGTAGAGACAAGGATTGAATCTTCATGGGTGCTTTATTCAGATGACCAGTGATCTGAGAAGCAAGCAGCTTATGTATCCTAAAAAGATCATCTTACCTCTCATCACAAGCTGACCTTTATTAGAAGGAGAAGGAAAGTGTAGGTAAAGGGTTTGGAATTCAGGGGAAAGTAGGTATGGGATTTGGAATTCAGGCAAAAAGGTTAATCAGATAAAAGCTGCAGCCCATTGATTTTTCCGAGCATCCCTTCATCTGCTGACCAGTGATTCTCTATCTGCATCCTGGGCATTGGACATTATCTCCCTGGTGCATGATGTCTCAGATACTGTCTTGGTCAACTGCAGTTCTCCTGGGGTACAAAGGTCAAATTGCTTGCGGGTCTCCTGAAATCAGGGCAGGGCCAGTCATACATTCCAGTCCCTGGAAGGATAGCTTTCTACATGCATTAATTACCAAGCCTATTAACTATATAACTAAAGTCAAATTTTTTTTTTAACTTCTCAAGTTTCCCATCAGCTTCAGTTGCACAATTCTATATCATCTGTAACCTGTACACTGTACAATTACTTACTTTTTAAACAGAGAGTAAGGATATGTTGGTGCTGAGATGCTTTTTCAGTGTAAACTCCTGCAAAGAAATGTAACTTGTGTTTATCAGCTTTAAAAACAGCAGCTTATCAGGTACTTAGGTAATGTTGTTCAGACATAAACATATGTATCTGTATATACATTACCCTGATAGTAAAACCAAACAAGGTCACTTCTAGAAAGAAAATTACAGGCCAATATACATGATAAACATACGTGCAAACATTGCATGATAGTCCAAACCACTATCTTTGTTCTCAGTGACTCCCAACCTGATACGTCAGGAGAGTTCGTCTCAGCACTCTGATTCAGACAAGACAGAAACCAGTCCCTTGAGCAGCCTCCTGAAAAATCCAAATGTTGGATTTATGGTCTAGTCCAGCCGTGGGCAAACTACGGCCCGCGGGCCGGATCCAGCCCGTTTGAAATGAATAAAACTAAAAAAAAAGACTGTACCCTTTTATGTAATGATGTTTACTTGATATTAGTTCACACAAACACTCCATCCATGCTTTTGTTCTGGCCCTCTGGTCCAGTTTAAGAACCCATTGTGGCCCTCGAGTCAAAAAGTTTGCCCGCCCCTCCTTTCCTTCTCTCCCCAGGGAGAAGCTGGGAGATAGGGGTCGCTCCCAATCTTATGGCTCTGTGCCAAGGGGAGAGATTTTGGAAACAAGCTGTGTCTGGTTTCCCTACCAACTGTGATGTGGCAGTTTTCACACTCACCTGGGATACAGGAACCTCTCCACTGATTTCTGGCCTTTTCACAAAGGAAGTATGTGCATGGATGGTCATTGAATTGGTAGATTTGTCCATAAGAAGTCCAGGGCTTCTTAGTCTGAAATCTTGCTGATGTTATCTTCTCTTAAAAAATTAACCTTAACAGTCCCCTGCTTGGATATTCTGACTATTTGCACTTTTGAAATTATATACAACTTTCCATGACTATCCTATAGCTGATTTTGTGCACATTTCTGTTTCTTTCCTTACTAGGAAAAATTATTGGAATAAAATTTCTGGATCAAAAAGAATAAACTGCTGAAGGCTTTTGAAAGGTATTTCCAAATTATATTCTTGAAAGGTTGCATGGATTCATAGTTCTCTGAGAAGTATGTAAGAGTTATCAGACAATATGTAAAACATTACTTATTAACACCATTTAGGAATTAATAGGGTTAGATATAGGAAAGACATCAACATATGGGAGAAAAGAAAATTGAATTGAAGGGCAAGTGAGCAAGGACAGAAAGGGAGTCTTAAACCTCATATCGATAGGACATGGAATTGGTCTTTAGATTGTAGAGAACAGATTATGTCTGCTGCCTACGAATTTATTGTGTACTTGAATTCTTGTGCAAACTTTTTTCTGAACATTCCTACCTTATAACATTTCAATAATCAAAATGCAGTTTTCTTGGAAGCAAGGACATGAACACTCAATCTTAAATTTTACTCTTAATAAACCTAACTCTGAGTCCTCCATAGCCCCCCTTTCTAATCTATTCCATTAGTACTGAAGCCATTGAGATAAGATGGTGGTTAAGAGTCCATTTAGCTTTTGGCCAAAAGTAATTTGCTATTGGAATTCAGTGTAGATACTACTATAACATAATCCTTTCCTTAGTGTAGGGAAAATTGGACAATTATTTGGGGATGATTTATAAAGAAAGCCACCAAATAGCCGGTGCCTGCTAGCTTTTCAATAATACAGCGGTCACACACCCAAAATGTCTCTTTCATCTCCCTGAAATTTTCTTTGTTTGTTTCTCTGTTTCCTTCTCTTGGACCAAGCTGAAATCCTATGGGAAAGAGAAAACTAAAACACTAATAGGAATAATGTACAAAGTTGAGAAATGTTTCTGTCACTTCATTAATAGCTCTATTCAGTCTTCTTAATTTTTGTATGTGTTTGGCACAGAAGCAAGTACACATTTTTGGCTCCAACCTTGATCTGGAAATTGCAGAAGAAGGATAAAGGAAAAAAGCAATACTCCTTGATTGGAAACCCTTCACTGATGGGAAAACTCACACATGCCTGGGACACAATACCAGAAATGAAGCATAAGAGAGAGAACTTAGTGTCTTTGAATTATTTGTATGACTGTGTATAGCCACCTCATGTGAGCTCTGGTTTTCTTAACAGTGAACAAAAAGACAATGTGTAAACACTGAGATTGCAATATCATTCCATTTGTAACTTCTGTCTAGGTAATACTGATAGTTTTTGAAGTTCTCAGGCTGTGTCCCTATTCATATTCAGCCTGAACACTGTAAGAGTTCTGATTTTGGCCAAACACCACTTATATGAAAAGATAGTTCATGCTAACCTAGTAGTTACTCTTCTGAGAATAATCAGATGACCTTGCGATCATGCATAGCCCTTTGGGAAACACTGCTTACATTGTTCTTTAATACCTGGCAATGTTCACTTTTCAGGACATGACCAATAGAGGCAAAGTTGGACAAAGTCAGTATTTTTATTTAGGATGAGAAGATGCCAGGGGTGTGTGTGTGTGTGTGTGTGTGTGTGTGTGTGTGCGCGCGCGCGTGTGTGTGTGTGTGTGTGTGTTTTAAAGACAATATAGGTTAGAACAAAGAGAGAATAATGACCTTGAACTCAGACAACTGAGCTTAAAATCCTGGCTCTGCCAGTAGCAAGTCGTTGACATGTGTAAGTAATTCAGTTTTTTTTGTTTGTTTTTGTTTTTTGTTAAATTGATTTCAGAGAGGAAAGGAGAGGGAGAGAGAGATAGAAACATCTATGATAAGAGAGAATCATTGATTAGCTGCCTCTTGCATGCCCCTTCCTGGGGATTGAGCCTGAAACCCCGGCATGTGCCCTTGACTGGAATCAAACCCAGGACCCTTTAGTCCACAGGCCTACACTCTATCCACTGAGCCAAACAGTCTAGGGAAGTAATTCTGTTATATAAGCCTCAGTTTCCTCACCTCTAAAATGAGGATAACACCACATTAGGTTGTTGAAACAATTAATGGGAAATTACAAATGTTAAAATTTTGAGTTCATCTTAACTCTTTCCTTTTCTTCAGATTTCTGATTAATCTTATTATACTGGTAAGAAAAAACTATGACACATCACCAGTGAGAAACTTAAAATCAGATCATCCAGATGGTTAGGTAGGTCCCAAAAAATCTGTATCTTCCTCATCCCAGTCTATTTCTATGTCCTCTGGGACATATCGTTTGTTTTAAGGGCCAATAGACTCTTTTTTCAGTCATTCTTAAGAGTAAGTTTTCTTCCAATTTACTGGTAAAAAGACTGCATTTAATGTCACAGCGTGAAAGAGGAAGAAGTCTTTTGTTGTTCTCTCAGATACTGAATCTAGCTGTTTCTTAGGAAAATAATTCATTGTAACCTAATGGGTAAATGGCATTCATGTGCTCTACTCCTATTCAGGAAATGAAAGTCCCAGATCATTAAGTAAGAGGCAGGTAAGCTGACTGGAGTCCAGACAATATGATTGCCAGCAGGTCAAAGATTATTAAGGGAAGAAAATGCAGGGGGATTTCAAATATCTGAATAGTCATAGTGATGGCCTTGTTGCGTTTTTGTGAGAATACCCATGTAGCCAGTTGTGAACAGCTTTTGGTAGAAAAGTCCAAGTAGTATTTCTGATATGACAAATACATGAGATCTTGTTTCTATATATGAACTTAAAAACAAAATAAAAAACACACAAAAATACATTTTGAGAAGAAAAGCTTATCAATGAGAAGTTAATTCATAGGGTAAAGGTGACTGTACAAAGACTATGGCAAATTCTAGGAATTTTTTGTCTTATACATGTCCTCGGTTCATTGTGTGCATCTGTTTAATTCTGACATTTAGAAGTTTGGAGTTGCAGCATCAATCTTTAGTAGTGGTGGTGGTGGAGGTAATAAGGGTGGTGATGGCACTAGAGTACAGTTCTACACTTGCTGGCTCAGGCACTCTATTAGGAGCTTCTCATACCTACTCTGGCTCACTTACTCTTTACAATGTCTAACAGCAGAAATAGGACAATAGACGGATAAGACATTCAGTGCAGGCTTCTCTGTGCTAAGTCTCTTACATAAACAATCTCCTTTCGTTTTCATCTGAATTGTATAAAGTTAGTGTCATTTTCTACTTTATCCGTGTGGGAACTTATTTTCAGATGTGTTAAGCGACTTACTGGAGGTGTGAATGTATTCTGTGTATTTACATAGCTTAAAATTAGTGCAACTAAGATTTGAAGATCTATGAGATGACACAGGCTGAGCCTGTTTTTTTTATCGTCAAATTGCATTATTCAGATTTTTTATTATTGTCTTCGCTATACTTTTATATGGGGCCAATTCAATGTACCAAGTATTATACTAGACACTTTATTGTGTGATACTGATTGACATATTTGTCTATATTATGCTCTTATTCCTATTTAAAAGATGAAGATACTGAGGTTCAGAGAAATTGGTCTTATAGGTGAAAGTTACACATTAATTAAATGACAATGGTGAGATACTGATCCAGGCCTGTATTTTTGTTCAAAGTCCATGGTCTTTCCACTAAACCTGACTGCCAAGTCGACCAGGTAAAAAACACACACACACACTCACACACATTAATGGTGACTATCCTTTTTTAGGTATACAGATATCTAGTAGATAGTTAAAATAAGTGTTAGATTAATCTCTAAGACTAATGAGGTAGCCATACTAATTGTGAAGTCACTAAGCTGCACTGACAAAGATAAAAATACCAAAATTTGAACACTGATATTGTACTTTGTTGCCACTATTCACTAAAACCCCTGGCTAAATATGTTTGAAATACCCCTCAAATTTCACCTTGTAAATTCAGGTGAAGTAAATAAGACATAAAATATATTTTATCGTGATATGTTGGGCACCAGTATGCAGTGTTACAGGAGTAACATGACAAGTCTTCATTTACTCATCTAATTTGATGTTTTGTACACCAAGCATAGATTTTTGCATAGAAATAAATATGAATACCTTTCCCCTGAAATTGGCAACAAGACAAGTGTGCTTACAACCACCAAATCTATTAACATTATACTGAAGAACTTAACTAGTGTGAAAAGTAAAGGACAATAAACCAAATGTATGAGCATGGGAAAGGAAGAAATAAAACTATTAATTTTGAAGACAACATGGTACTCTCTGTAGAAAATCCAAAATAACCCACACATAAAACAGAATTTGTAAGCAAAATTAGTATGTTTGTTGGTTAGAAAGCCAATAAAGGCATTGGTTTATGTCTGGGTTCTCTATTCTGTTCTATTGATCTATATGTCCGTTTTTATGCCAGTATCATGCTGGTTGATTACTATGGCCTTGTAGTATAGTTTGATATCAGGTAGTGTGATTCTCCAACTTTGTTGTTCTTTCTTAAGATTGCTGTGGCTATTCAGGGTCTTTTGTGGTTCCATATAAATTCTTGGAACATTTTTTCTAGTTCTGTGAAATATGCTATTGGTATCTTGATAGGAATTGCATTAAATCTATAAATTGCTTTGGGTAATATCAACACTTTAATGATGTTAATTCTTCCTATCCATGAACACAGTATATGCTTCCACTTATTTGTATCATCTATTTCTTTCTTCAGTGTCCTATAATTTTTGAAGTACAGGTTTTTTTACATTCTTGGTTAAATTTATTCCTACGTATTTTGTAATGCAATTGTAAATGGGATTGCTTAGTTTCCCTTTCTGATAGTTCATTATTGTGTATAAAGAATGCAACTAATTTCTGGATATTTATTTTGTATCCTGCTACTTTTCAGAATTCACTCATCAGATCTAGTAGGGGTTTTTTGGTGGAATCCTTAGGGTTCTCTATACAGTACACAGTATCATGTCATCTGCAAATAATGACAGTTTTACTTCTTACTTTCCAATTTGGATGCCTTTTATTTCTGTGGCTAGGACTTCCAGTACTACGTTGAATAAGAATTGTGAAAGTGGAAATCCCTGTCTTGTTCCTGATCTTAGGGGGAAATGCTTTTAATTTTTCCCCAATTTAGTATAATGTTTGCTGTGCATTTGTCATATATGGTACTTTATTACGTTATGTTCCCTCTATTCCCATTTTACTGAGCATTTTTATCATAAATGGGTGCTGGATTAATTTTCTTTAAAAAGCATTGTAAATCCTTTCTCTGTCCACTTGATTTGTAAATCTTTTTAAAACCTCAAAAAGTCTCTTGCCAATTTTACAACCCAGGAAATTTTTTCTTAAGGGCCGTGGAGTCCTGTCTTTTGAATTAAAAATATCAAGGTTTCACCTGATCTCCCTGTCTCTGTGGGAGCTTACCCTGGATCCTGCTTGGCAGAGAGGAATATGGCATTTTATTTTCTGTTGAATAAGGACAATTATCTAACACAGATGTCAAGCCAATTCCAAGTGAACTTAGGATGAACTATCTAGAGCAGTGGTCGGCAAACTGCGGCTCAGCAAACTGCGGCTTGCAAGCCACATGCGGCTCTTTGGCCCCTTGAGTGTGGCTCTTCCACAAAATACCAACTTCTGCGCATGGGCCACGAAGTTTCAATCACACTGTATGTGCGTGCCCGCATGTGGTATTTTGTGGAAGAGCCACACTCAAGGGGCCAAAGAGCCGCATGTGGCTCGCGAGCCGCAGTTTGCTGACCACGGAAGAGTAAATGGTTCTAGGAAGTCCTCCTACAGCAGCCCTAGGAAATGAATGCATCTATGTATATACTATAGTATTACTATGCAATACCCTTTTATAGTTCTTATTACTATTGTTTGCCCATCACCTGCGACTGACTCATTGCCACCAAGAAGGCAAACATCAAAGGAGCAGGGGTCTTTTTCATTGGTAAAACCCAAGTACCTGGAAGAGTTCCTGATACACAGTAGGTATTCAATAGATATCTGAATAAAGTAATCCTCATATACATTGTTCATCATGTAATTGTTCTAGTTGCTTTTTGTACAGTTCCCAGATTTTTCTTTTCACTTAGTGCTTTATTATCTACAGTAATAGGCAGCACAGCTAGCAGGAATGATTTAACCATTAAAACACAATTTCACATCTCTTCCTGAATTAAATATTTTAAAATAATTGTTCAAAGTAATGATGTTAACTATTTAAAATTTCATCTCCATTTATTTCCCCTAGCCATGCTTTGTGACAGTACTATGGAAAAAGAAATCAAATCAGACACCAGGAGAGAATAGAAAAAAAAAGTTAGATAATCAGCTCTTGAGCAATGGGAAGTTGATTGAACATAAATTGTTTAGCTCACTAAGCAAGTCTCCATGGAAGAAATTATTACTCATAATAGTCATCTAAATCCATTAATCCCCTTCTTAATGATTTCTATCCACCAACCCATTCAAACTTCTCAGTTTTCAATTATTAAGAACATTTAGTCATTTCTGGTTAGGGAAGATAAATTGCTTCCTCTGCATTCAATAGTTGAAGAGACTCAAATTAATTTATCCAATTTAAGTAAACTCATCTATCAGTAATCAGAAAATCTGTGAGGTTTGAGTTATTGTATGTTTGCTCATGTAAGTTACTGTAACAGTATAAAATACCTATGTATTTATATTTGCCCTATCTGTGAGTTCCCCGTCCCCCTTAGCCACTAAGGTGAAACCTCGCAATTGATTGCCCCAGTGAAAGTGGAAATGCCTACTGCCTTTAAATAAGAGGTAGCTCTTCAGCTTAGACTTCAGTGCTTGGGGTCAGGGTGAGACAATAGTCTTATATCTAAGCCTTGAAAGGGGACGGTTTTAAATCACAAGAGCTTTGTTTTCCAAAAGCAAACCTTGATGTTCAAAACATGGTTTTCCTGTAAGCCATAGGGCACAGGAAAATGAAGATATTGTCAGTAGGGGACATTCTTAGTAGGCAGGGAGAAGCAGAAAACCTTCAAATAGGACTGGGGGCGGGGTGTGAAGCAAACAGGAACCAAAGTTCCTTCACTTTTTCTACCTGTCATCACAAAAAAACTTGGGGCAGATACTCATATAGCACCAGATGGATTGGAGGGAAGCTAAAAGCAGAGGCTTGCACATGGCCTCATATTTAAAAATTTAGAAAGGGTCTGGAAAACAGAATGCTTTTACAGCAACACAAGGTGAACATGCAGCAGATGTGGCAGCTTATAGCATTTGGACCAAGAAAGCCGTGCTGTCTCTCTCAGTTCCTGGTGACCTATATGAGGAGTAGAATGTCCTAAGTTCCTGCTCAGTTCTTGGTGATGAGTTTAAAGTTCCTTGAATAATCCCCAGACTTGGCTGGGGCAAGACCCCCATAGGACAGCCCAGGCTTAGGAAAGAATGGAGAATGTGGCCAAGACTCAGTGACCCCACAGTGAGAGATTATATCTGAATGTTAGCAGGGGAGCGGGGCTCTGGGGCTGGACTCTCAGGCCCTGACTTGCTGAGGACAGACCATACCCAACACAGCATGGGCAGAGGCTGATGTACATGGAGACCAGGCAGGATGACTACTGGACTGGACTGGAGGTCAGCAGGAACCAGCGAAAGGTACCAAGTGGACCAGCTTTCCCTCTGTGGAGACATCAACTAGGGTGGAAGGAGGAGGGGGCCAAAGAAAGCCAATATAGAGATGTTGGACTTGCAGTTGATTAAACAACTATCAGACTTACCAATTATTTGCAAATTAAGTTTGTTTTGTTGTTTTCCCCTTAAGAACGGGAATCAAAGCAGGGAATGGTTATAGGAACTGAAGACAGCAGTCTGAGCCATATGTGCAAATATTCAACTATTTTCCGGGAGTCAATTAAAAAAAACACGCACAAAACAGGCAAAAAAAAATTCAATTGAAAAGCTTGACCTCAATTAGTAAGATAGTATATTAGACCTCAGTATTGAATCAGCATAAATTATATTAATCATTCTATATCTTGCCCCGCAAAAAAATTTAACTTTTTTCCCTGTGGACACTAAGTATTCTTTAAAAGTATTCAATACTTGGAAGTACAGATACCATTTATACTTCACATTTTAGAATATAAAAGATGTATATGAAAACAATCTTCACTTGAAAGTGTTAATGCTGTGGTATAAGTCTAGAAAAAATTAAAATCCATTTCTATTTGGTAAATTAATTGTGTATTACTAGGACAATGGAGATAAGTTGACAATTTGAGCAATTATCAATAATAGGAGATAAACACATTCTTATAAGAGTTCTAAAACTGTCCCCAATGCCTGCAGTTGTAATCCTG